>NC_136902.1:91815955-91828455 GCF_949606895.1 Notothenia rossii | reverse complement strand
TATTAAAAACACATCGATACACTTTTTCTGCATTTCAATGAGGCTCAGATACAAGGGGATACACACACACACACACACACACACACACACACGCACACACACACACACACACACACACACACACACACACACACACACACACACACACACACACACACACACACACACACACGTAGCTGTAGCTCAGACTGTCCCATAGGAGGAGAGTTGAGTCTGACTGATGGACTGGTGTTCACGGAAAGCTACATACTGATCTGCCCTACCTCTCTCACACACACACACACACACACACACACACACACACACACACACACACACACACACACACACACACACACACCCCACACACACACACACACACACACACACACACACACACACACACACACACACACACACACATACATGCCTCTGTATTATATTGTGCAGTGTTTAGTTTCATCAGGCTTATCGTTACTACATAAAGTAGCCTCACACTCAGCAGTGTGTCCATGCATGCAACATGACCTCCACTTCTAACACCAAGGTAAACACACCCTCAAACTTAATAATAATTCAATATAAATAGTCATTTAGGAATCAGAAATTGGTTTGTTGCTAAGTAGGTTTTTCATATAAAAGAAATGTGATTTTGCGTTTAATGGTGTAAACACAAACACAGTGAGAACATTTAAAGGTTGAGTTCACAAAGCTAGGTAACGTTGCGTTTAGCCATTAAATTAATCTGTGTATTCCTGGCAGTACACATATTGTGTTACATCAAATCAAGTCTTTCTCCTGATTGAAATATCCCTTCAACAGTGTTGTATCGTCACAGTATATTTTCTATTTTTTTATTTTATTCTGAGATGTTTAATTTCTAGTATTGTCTATGTCTGCTCTTTAACTTTTTTTTAAACTGTTTTTTATGCTGCTGCAACGCAAACATTTACCAATTTGGGATCAATAAATCTTATCTTTATCTTATATACCAGAACTTCCGTCAGGTTTACAAAGATTTATAGTGAGTATTAATTTGTCGTGGCATAAAACTATACCTTTTTAGTTTACTTATAAGACTCTCATTTAAAGGTCACCTATTATGCAAAATTCATTGTGTAAAAAGATTCAGAAAATTTCAGGAAGAAAGATTCTCTCTCTTTTTGATCCATTTCTATAAAAACCTGTCTGAAAATGAGCTGATCAGATTTTGGCCACTTTATGATGTCATAACAATGTTTTGTCTTGAGTAACCATGAAATAGCTGAAACAGGGGGATTATGGGTAATGCTGCAATGATCTGTTTGGTGTTTCCGCCAATCAGAGACAGGTTCTGTATATATCTGAGACCTGTTATATATTGTTGGAAAAGAGTATGAGAGGAGACCTTTAAGGCAGTGTGTTCCCACTGCTCAGAAGCAGACAGACACAGTTAGGAAGTAGCCGGTGAGCATGTTGAAACATGTAGCCGCTTTAGAGACAGATATTTCCCTCAGGAGTCCCATTCAGGCCACCTCTCACCTCTCGCTGTATAATTCCCAACATGCACTGGGAACGCCCCGAGGCATAAACGAGCTGGTGGGTTTCTAATTAACCTTCCCCTCTTCATGCGTTGTGTACAGTGGAATAAAACATGGTGCAGAGAGTGGTCATTTTTTAACAATTCATTGAGAAATACAGAGCGTATAATCGGATGAGACATTGCCTTAAGGCTCTCATCAGTTCCCATATGATAAAAGTATATGCTTCAAATACAATTACAGCTTATCAAATGACTGTAAACCAATTGAGTGAACCTGCCTTTGGGGTCGGGGGCTGTTTAATCCATTTTGCTCAGATTTCTATCCAGTCCTCTGAATATGTTTCCCTCTCTGTTCGCTTGATATTGCTCTGATGTCACCCAGCAGAGTCATAAGACTTCTGATTGTTACGGTTTTATTGGCAAAGCAATATTATATTTATCAGATGAGGGAGAGAACACATATAAAGAGGCCCCCGAGTCAGAATATAGGAAAATGTGAGAAGATGTGTGTGATCTGAGTCCTGAGTGACAGATGATGAATCAGATTTACCTGTTGCATTAAACATACGTTACTTCAGAGGTAACTGATGATAGCCCTTCCCGAATGTTTTAAACACTGAACATTACTTACTCTTTTCTCAGCTCACCAAAATCATACACATCTAATTTCAAACAAACAAACTAAACAAGTTTTAAAAATGCCTTATGATTCACTAACAAACACAGTGTGGTTTGCAAACACTAAACACCATCTACACACTAATGCATTTATATAATTTATTGCGGAGTGGTTATTTTCACCCGGGTGCAAATAGACACTCTTATATTACCACATTATGTTGGCACCTGTATTATTATATATATTATGATCAGGTTTTACTGTAATATACATTTTCTTATTGTTAAGAGTCTTTCACATTAGTGGGTTATAAGCCCTTCTTTCCAACGCCAGAGATTCAAATTCAGATTCAACTTTATTGTCATTACCTAGTACATGTACTAGTGAAAAAAATGTAAGTTTAGGCATCTGACCAGAAGTGCAAAATAGCAGTGCAGGAGTCTACATAATGAGAATAATTATACATGGGATTTTTATAAATAGAATAATTATAAATAGGCTATAAACAGATGAATATATACAGTGTAAACGGCATTGACAGTAAAATATATAAACAGGTGGATGGTGGCTATGGGCCACTGTTCGAAATGGGGGGGAGCTAGGGGGAGATTGGCTCCCCCGAAGAGGGAGGGAGCTCCCCTGAAGGCTGACTTTGAGATAAATAGGGGGAGCCCAAAACAATCGTGCATATTTGTGTCACACAGATTAGAAATGTTGAGTTTCTGTAAATAACAGTTCTTGAAATAAATAATAGTTATTGTTCATTACAATTTCTGAATATTTGTTTTATATTTGTGAATATTTCTGGGTGTTGCCATCTGTACGTGGCGGCGCTGCATTCTTTACGCTACTTACGTTGCTATGGTTACGGTGGCGGTGCCGGCGCGGTATTTGAAATTTTCATATTGATATTTTTTTAACTCTGGCTTTTTGATAAAAAATATGGCAAAACGAAATCAGCCTTGCCTCGCAGCTTTTGGATTCACAAGCGAAGAAGCAAAGGAGTCTAAAAATGACAATGTGAACGGAAAACAACTTTTAGTTGGCCGGCTGTAAGCGCCGTTAGGGTCGAGTTTGAGAGCTCCACACCGAGTTGAGTAAAGTTGGAGCGATATTGGCAGATTCTGATTTCACGGATCAATAACTCATGAACAAAACGTTGTTCAGAGACAAAGTACGTCTCCTAAGTACCGTGGTAAGGTTGACAACGAACTACAATCACATTTTGATTAAAAAAAAAGCCAATACGCGCCGTCCTCCAAACTGGACACCTTACATTGTTCTCTATCCGCAGCCGGAGAAGAAACGAGTGCTCAGGGACCGTCTGCAAAGTGCAACTCCGAAAAAAGAGAATAGAATAATATTAAATCACTATTATACAGTATATTTCTACCAAACTCACCACACACATCAATAGTCTCCTGTTGGTCACACTACAGTAGAGAGTTTGGAAGAATGTGCTTTTGAAT
The DNA here is from genome assembly GCF_949606895.1 of Notothenia rossii. Taxonomy (NCBI): domain Eukaryota; kingdom Metazoa; phylum Chordata; class Actinopteri; order Perciformes; family Nototheniidae; genus Notothenia; species Notothenia rossii. The sequence continues at coordinate 91,824,866 of NC_136902.1, read as the reverse complement.
AATTTTGGTGAATATTTCTAATGTAAAATCTTCAATAAACACGGCATCATCTTCAATAACGTTACTATTATACAGTATAAATATTCACCAAAAATGTTCCAAACCATATTCTTCCAAACTCTCTGATGTAGTATGAGCAACAGGAGACTATTGATGTGTGTAGTGAGTTTGGTAGTAGTATACTGTATAAATGTGAAGTGATTGAATATTATTGTATTCTCTTTTTTCGGTGTTGCCCTTTGCAGACGGTCCCTGAGCACTCGTTTCTTCTCCAGCTGCCGTAAGAGACCAATTTAATGTGTCCAGTTTGGAGGACAGCAAGTATTGGCTTTTTATGATCAACATGTGATTGTCGTTTGTTGTCAACCTTACCAGGGTACTTAGGAGACGTAATTTGTGTCTGAATAACGTTTTGTTCATGAGTTATTGATCCGTGAAATCTAAATCTGCCAATATCGTTCTAACTTTACTCAACTTCCACACCGAGGGAGAGGCCTGCCGATGCGGAGCCTGAAGAGGCTTCAACAACGGCCACAGCCGCCGGCGTAGTGACACCGTCTGTAGTAGTAGCAGAGTGATTTTATAGCAATTGATCGAATCCGCGCTGCTGCGCCAGTCAACAGAGCGTGCGTGTGATATATTTAGTAGCAGGATGTGCTCTGAAAAATAGGGCTCCCCCGAAAGCAAATGGGTAATTGCTTGAGTCTATCAGCCGGCAGAGTTCAGTAGGGTAACAGCCCTGGGGAAGAAGCTGACCCTGAACCTGCTGTTCTTGGACCGGAGGCTCCTGAGGCACCTCCCGAGGGTAGGAGGACGAACAGATAGTTTGCAGGATGAGAGGTTTCTTTAAAGATGTTGTCCGCCCTCTGCAGACACCATATCCCCTAGATGTCCTCGATGGCAGGGAGTAGGACACCGATTATGCGTTGGCCGATTTTCGTCACCATCTGCAATGACTTCCTATTGAGCATTGTGCAGTTCCCATTCCAGGCTGCGATACAGCTGGTCAGGATGCTCTCAATGGTGCAGCGATAAAAGTTCACCAGAGCCTTAAAAGTTGGATCAACCGGTATAAATCTTAACTTGTAGAGTACAAGATTACATTGCATGTCATGTGTTGGACGCTTTTATCCAAAGCAACTTACTCAACACTGTGGACAATCCCCACAGGAGCAATTTGGAGAGAAGTGGCTCAGGGACACAACAACATGCTGACTGCAGTGGGACTCGTACTTCCTACCCCCTGATCCAAAGTCCATTACACTAACCAATGAGCCACAGCCTAAGATGAGGTTGTTTGAGTTAAAGTGGTGGATATATGCGTCTCCAAAACGGATGTCCTTGAGGACCTCGTAACATAGCCTTCAGTGACCAACAATTGAGTTGTTAAGCCTTTGATAGGACAGATTCCAAGGTGGGAATGACCCACTATAGCTCTGTAAGAAAGCTTGCTCTCTCTGAGGTTCAGGAAAGCTGCCTGTAGAGAATCAGGGTCTGACTTCAGCTCTGTTTGTCCCTTAGTCCAGGGCATACATCTCCTCTCTATTGTTGCCATGAAAGTGAGTCACAGTGAGAAACAAAGGATAATAGTGTTGTCTGAAAGCATAGATGCAGACAGACTGTTGACTTCAAAAGGAAAATTAAATCGATTCAACCGCCATGTGAGTCCTCTTCCTAACCTCCAGGTTTATTCATAAAATGAATCTCTGCAATGCCCCCACATACATGATGTCTTTGAGTATGAATAGTGCTCATTTTTTCTTTACTCTTTAATATCAACAATACTAAAACATGGTCTGTCAAGTTGGTGCTCTCGTTATATGCTACATACTCTAGTGGTGGATGAAAAGAAATCACTGGACACCTCGCAAGAACCACTCAAATAATCCCATTTGTTCTTACATTGAAAGCAAGTTCTACAGCATTCACTTTTTAAAGGTCACCTATCATGCAAAATGCACTTTGTATGTCTTTTATACATCAAGATGTGTCCCCGGTGTGTCCCCGGTATGCCCCCGTGTGTCCCCTTGTGTCCCCAGTGTGTCCCCGGTGTGTCCCCGGTGTGTCCCCGGTGTGTCCCTGGTGTGTCCTCGGTGTATCCCCGGTGTGTCCCCGGTTTGTCCCCGGTGTGTCCTCGGTGTGTCCTCGGTGTATCCCCGGTGTGTCCCCGGTGTCCCCCCAATGTGTCCCCGGTGTGTCCTCGGTGTGTGTCCCCGTGTGTCCCCGGTGTGTCCCTGGTGTGTCCCGGTGTGTCCCTGGTGTGCCCCCGGTCTGTCCCCGGTCTGTCCTTGGTGTGTCCCCCCGTGTGTCCCCGTGTGTCCTCGGTGTGTGTCCTCGGTGTGTCCCCGGTGTGTCCCCGGTGTGTCCTCTGTGTGTCCCCGGTGTGTCCCCGGTGTGTCCCTGGTGTGTCCCCGGTGTGTCCCCGGTGTGTCCTCGGTGTGTCCCCGGTGTGTCCCCGTGTGTCCTCGGTGTGTCCCCGGTGTGTCCCCGTGTGTCCCCGGTGTGTCCCCGGTGTGTCCCCGTGTGTCCTCGGTGTGTGTCCCGTGTGTCCCCGGTGTGTCCTCGGTGTGTCCTCGGTGTGTCCCCGGTGTGTCCCTGGTGTGTCCCCGGTGTGTCCTCGGTGTTTCCCCGGTGTGTCCCCGGTGTGTCCTCGGCGTGTCCTCGGTGTGTCCTCGGTGTGTCCCCGGTGTGTCAGGAGATACAAAGTGTCAGAAAGTAAAACCCTCTCTCTTTTCCACATCTCTAAAAACGGGGGAACAACAGAGCTGATCCAGATTTGCTGCGTCATGACGAAATTACTAAAAGGTGGGCGGGCTTTACACCCACGGGCCAATCAGAAACGTTGCTTTCAGAAACAATGCAGGACGTGTTTTGGAAGTAATATGGTCTTTGTTTACATTAAAATGGCTAACACTCAGAGCTAACCTGTACTTGAGAGGGTGTGTGTGAAGAAGCAGGGAATAAAAGGAAACTCACCTTGCGGTAAACCTGAGAGAGAAAGCATTTGAGCTCCATACTGTTTCAGAGAGAATCCTTGATGTGGTTTGGAACAAAATGGCGTTTAATCACGTCAGCAACGTAAAAAGTACTTCCACACTGGCTTCACTTTTCTGAAAACAATGCTGATGAAAGCACTGAAAGTCTTTGGCTCCAAAACCAAAACAAAGGGCTGAACGATGCTAAAATGCTCCTGAAGGATAGCCTCTTTTTCCCTAGCGTGCAACATTAGTGATAGAAACTCTCAACTTCAGCAGAACAGGGATATAGCATTTGATTATACGAAAAGACTTATTAAAAAGGTTGAACATGCATCGCCTCCGGTACAATTTACGACATTTGGAAATTGAGAGTTTGGTGCTTTCTTGGAAACCTTGAACGGGCAAATGTCTGGGAATAAAGATTTACGATAAGAGCGGAACATATTCTTGCTATAATGCTTTTTTATTGAGGCCTAACACAAAGTCAAATATTCCCTCCAGAGTTCAGAAGATTGAAATGTGATTGTTTCTTTTATCAGAACCCATAAACTGCTTCAACAGCAAATATGTCACCTGCACGAAGACGACGTAAATCAAACGCTCCTCAAAATGTATTCAACTGTTCTTTGAGCTCGCCATTAAATCCTAGCTGAGCCATTCTGCTGCGTCTTAATTAATGAGGCCACTTTGGAGATTTATCATGGGGACCAATTACAGCATCTATGACTCTATGGCAAAAATCTATCAGTACTGCCAAGGGTGTAACTTTGGTTTGAGAAGTGGGGGGGGGGGGACACAAAACAGGGGGTCCTCCGCAATGAAACATTTTCTCAATTTAATTCCATTTCCTGCCTTTCTACAAATATATATTAGGGACTATAGTGTTAACAAATCCAAGAAAAATGTGTAGTGTATAATGAGTGTGCACACTTATCTAGTATCCTATCCATGTGAACCTGTTTTATTTGTGATGACCTCACATCCTCTAGGGGGGTCCGAGGGCATGTACCCCGGATTAGATTATTTTCTTTAAATTGAAGTTGAAAGCATCCATCTGGTGCACTTTGAGGGGGACATTAAGAGATTTATGGATACAGCTCTCAACACTCATATGAAACAGAACTGTATATATTTTAATAATCAAAGAACCATTAGAATATGCTCACAACCAATAACACATCATTGATAAACTCCTCTCTCCTATCTTTATCACCTAGTCTGCACTTTCTTTTTATTTATGCATATTTGACTAATCACTCCCCTTTCAAACTGTGTTTTTTATTTTTGTACTGACCTATAGTACACAAGGATTTCCTCATTTATTTTACATTACATAGATGGAAATATTTGTTTACATAGATGACCAAACCATTTGAGACCCACTGTCTGACATGACTTAGACTAAAGTTTACAATCTAATCACACAGAGTCCTTTACCTCCCTGAGCTGACGGTATCTCTCTCAGTCCGACAGGAGAGGACTCTCCCTCTCCTTATTGTTGAAACAGCTTCTAATCTCCGTTAGCTCCAAGCTAGCACCAGACAGATGCTAACAACAACCCCGTAACACTCTATGTCTCTCTCTCTCTCTCTCTCTCTCTCTCTCTCTCTCTCTCTCTCTCTCTCTCTCTCTCTCTCTCTCTCTCTCTCTCTCTCTCTCTCAAAGTCCGACAGGAAAGAGCTCTCCCTCTCTTTATTGTTGAAACAGCTAATCTCCGTTAGCTCCTAGCTAGCACCAAATGCTAACAACAACCCCTGTAACTCTCTATGTCTCTCTCTCTCTGTCTTTCTCTCTTTCTATCTCTCTCTCACAAGATGCGCTCGTGCCACACACACACAGACGCTCCTCCGTGACGATGACCGCTTGCGTACAAAAAAAATAATAAACACATTTAAAAAGTGGGGGGGACACAAATGGGATTTTGAAAAGTGGGGGGGACATGTCCCCCCTGTCCCCAGTGGAAATTACGACCATGAGTACTGCAAAGCATGACATCACAAGTGAATAAGCAACTCTCTGAATGGCATTATGGCATCAGTGGAGATGAAAATGGATTTGACAGATTTAGGCCAGAAGCCAAGAGGAATGACGACATACACTTCATATTAATTTATTTAGAGTCTGGAGAAACTAATAATGTAATTAAAGCTGTCACGTTATTCTTAAATATTGCTTTAAATGAGGTGCAAAATGAACTAAAACCTTATGATTTGATAAAATGGTTGAAAATATTGAGATTTGAAAGTCATAACTGTCAGGTAAAGGGACAAAGTAAAACATCAGGCTTCTCCACGGAATAGCTTTTAGTGCGTTATATATAATATCTTATTTAAGAGTGATTTACATTGATTAAATCCATGGTTTTCTGTTATTTATAACATTTGATCTGTGCAGTTTTCCCCCATTTGCAGTTTGAATGATATAGGAACAAAAACACTTTTCCAGCCCCTAACCCTAACCCAATGCACTAAATACTACTTTGAGTTGTAATGCTAATGAGCAAATGGTAGCATGCTAACCTAGCGCAACTGCTAGTCAACAGGGTGAACATTTATTTTATACAGTAATGGTGTCACTGTCTCGAAAGCAAATTTCTCCCTGGGTTTGATAAAACAATCTGATACTCGATCTTTTTATTATACTGTGACGGCCCTTAGGCCTTAAGGCCGCTACACACCAACCTGGGACCAAAGAACTCGTACCGAAGGCGTCCCGACTTTTACGTCCGCTACTTCACCTGCGTCGGCTACGCCGCCCGCCTACGCCGCCCGCCTACGAACAAACCGCAAAGACTTCAGTCGACGAGTGGCAATAACTGTCCTTACCAGCAGGCAGCGGTAGTGTGTATTCGTCATTCAAAAGAGGCAACAGCCAATCAGAGTGATTTCTTTGGCCGACTTTCTTTGGCTGATTCAATCGGCCGCGGGAGGTGTGAAAATGTGCCATAAAGCAACAACGGTGCGGGACACACCAACCTGAGTAGGGCGCCGCGAATGCCCGACTGCCTCTGACGGCCTCTGACTCCCAAAATCGGGTAGGTGTGTCAGGGCTTTTAGACTCAAGTCCCTGGTTAGCCACTCCCCAATCAAGAGAGATTGATGACACCTGATTTGGTTTGACTGCTCAGCTACAAGTATGGGTGCCTGAGCAGTCAGTCTCGCTCTCTCCTCTTGGGTTGCTTGGCTCTACTGGACCTTGGTTTGTTCGTCTTTGCTTTATATACTGATACATGTTCACACACTAAACACATTACTGATTAACTGACTTCATGATTAACTTAGTTTCTTTAAATAAATATACTTTAATTGTTTATTTCGGGCTTCTCCTTCCCCATCAGCCAAAAGGAAAAGGTCCCATAGCTCCTTCATTGTCCATTACAAGTAAAACAATCCATGATCCTAAGCATCTGTTAGCTTAGCATCCGTTTGCGTTGGGGTTAGGGTTAGAGTTAGAGTTAACCCTTCTTCCGTTGACGATATGAAGCGACTAAACTCCCAATGATTATAGTTGCTTGAAAGGCTAGACTTCACTCATTGCTTTGAATCAGATCAATACTAAAAGCAGGGTTGCCAACTTTCACGCATCTGGCGTGTGTCACACGCTTTCACTCTCAATCTCACGCTCTCACGCCGCCCAAACTATTCTCACGCCAAAAACAAGACGAACCGGCGATCGTTTTTGGTTGGTTATTTACAATTTTGAGTTGACAGCTGCTCAAGCTGTCGATCCGCCCCCACCACTCTTAACAACGTTAACAGACAGCAGAGCAGTGGGGACCCGGTTGGTCAATCCCCAACCCGTATTGCACATGCGCAGATCTAAGATCCAGAAGAAATGATCAAAAGTAAAAGTCTGCTGCTTATTGTTCTACTAGGCCAACATAGAGTCAAAGAGTGTATGAGAGTGCGTTAATTAATATATTTGGCAGTTTGGAGTAAGTCTGTAGATGTGTTTGTGTGTGTGTGTTTCATACATAGGCCTCTCATGATAATTAATTTTGTTGGATACATTTTCCCGGAAATTATTGCGATAAACGATAATATTGTCGGCACCGTTGTATGACCATTTCAGACCACTGACATCATGATAATATATAATAATAATTAAAGTACATCCTTTCAAACTGCTAGTCACATCCTCATGTAAATGGCAATTTATCGAGGTCAGAAAAGTTATGGAGTTTATTTAGTCAATGAATTGCTGAACGCGACAGGCCTATGCACACAATAAAACAGTGGAAACAAACATGCGTTTGACTTTCAGTGAATTAAACTGTGTGCCCTTTATAGTCTGTGTCCAATATTGTGTATTTGTATATACATCATATCTATCTCACTCCAGCCAGGTACCCAAAGTTGGCAACCCTGCTAGAAGTCTGCACTTAAGTTAGAGATGTAAGGAAATGAACTACTAAAACCATGACCATAAGTCCAACAGAAGATATCGTAGTTTAGCTAACCCTCGTCTTCATCCCACTAACCCCCACACACAACAGGTGCCCTAAAGACCAAAAACTACACCCATGTGACAATTACCCGGAAATAATCAATAACCAATGTGAGTTTTTTTTAACACATTTTTGACAATAATAAAACAACACAGGCTAACTTTGCATTTTGGCGCCTACACACTGGATTACAGTTCCCAGTTATTCATAGAATCCAATCATTGGATCCACCATAATGCCCCTTTTCTTCATTTGTTTTTACAAGTGCTTTTGGACATTTTAGCTGGAGCTAGCTCAGATGCTAATAGCCGTGTTTCTGTTTTTAGTTGGAGCTAGCTCAGATGCTAATAGCCGTGCTTTTGGACATTTTAGTTGGAGCTAGCTCAGATGCTAATAGCCGTGTTTCTGTTTTTAGTTGGAGCTAGCTCAGATGCTAATAGCCGTGCTTTTGGACATTTTAGCTGGAGCTAGCTCAGATGCTAATAGCCGTGTTTCTGTTTTTAGTTGGAGCTAGCTCAGATGCTAATAGCCGTGCTTTTGGACATTTTAGTTGGAGCTAGCTCAGATGCTAATAGCCGTGCTTCTGTTTTTAGTTGGAGCTAGCTCGGATGCTAATAGCCGTGCTTTTGGACATTTTAGCTGGAGCTAGCTCAGATGCTAATAGCCGTGCTTCTGTTTTTAGTTGGAGCTAGCTCAGATGCTAATAGCCGTGCTTTTGGATATTTTAGCTGGAGCTAGCTCAGATGCTAATAGCCGTGCTTCTGTTTTTAGTTGGAGCTAGCTCAGATGCTAATAGCCGTGCTTTTGGACATTTTAGCTGGAGCTAGCTCAGATGCTAATAGCCGTGCTTTTGGACATTTTAGCTGGAGCAAGCTCAAATGCTAATAGCCGTGCTTCTGTTTTTAGTTGGAGCTAGCTCAGATGCTAATAGCCGTGCTTTTGGACATTTTAGCTGGAGCTAGCTCAGATGCTAATAGCCGTGCTTTTGGACATTTTAGTTGGAGCTAGCTAATGCTAATGCTAATAGCCGTGTTTCTGTTTCCAAAACGAATCAAAACAAGTTCAATTGGTTATTGGTTCTCCCCATGTCAGGGGACATTGGCAGGAAGTTGAATCTTTATCAGCTCAATAGAGTGGAGTCTTAATAGTTAAGTCTTAAGCTAATTGCAAGGTATACAGGAATAATTAGCGGCTGATCAGCGGTTCCACTCACAATGAATGGCAGCATGTCTCCATTATTTGAATCAATATCTGTAAACGGGGGATTTTGTCTTAATAGTCAACATAAGCACCAGCAGAAATCACATACCTCATCTTCACATACTATACTTACTGTGGCATAATGATTAGCTGCCAATAAATGTCCTATTTAATGCAGATATGGATTTATCCGTGAGAAGGTATCACCTTAAAAAACACATTTGAGTAGCCCCTCGAAATCTCATTACTTCAGCCACTGTATCTCCACTCTTCTCAAAAACTTTTA
>NC_136902.1:91740955-91808455 GCF_949606895.1 Notothenia rossii | reverse complement strand
TGCTTATCTGAAAAACCACATGGCCTTTTCTCTCCCCTCACTCACTGTCAAAGCTGCCATGACATTGGTGAAAGAGAGAGAGAGAGAGAGAGAGAGAGAGAGAGAGAGAGAGAGAGAGAGAGAGAGAGAGAGAAAGAGAGAGAGGCACAAAGTAGAGACACTACATACTGATATACACCTGAACATCAGCAGGAGAGGACTCTTTAAAGTAGAGACACTACATACTGATATACACCTGAACATCAGCAGGAGAGGACTCTTTAAAGTAGAGACACTACATACTGATATACACCTGAACGTCAGTAGGAGAGGACTCTTTAAAGTAGAGACACTACACACTGATATACACCTGAACATCAGCAGGAGAGGACTCTTTAAAGTAGAGACACTACATACTGATATACACCTGAACATCAGCAGGAGAGGACTCTTTAAAGTAGAGACACTACATACTGATATACACATGAACATCAGCAGGAGAGGACTCTTTAAAATAGAGACACTACATACTGATATACACCTTAACATCAGCAAGAGAGGACTCTTTAAAGTAGAGACACTACATACTGATATACACCTGAACATCAGCAGGAGAGGACTCTTTAAAGTAGAGACACTACATACTGATATACACCTGAACATCAGCAGGAGAGGACTCTTTAAAGTAGAGACACTACATAGTGATATACACCTGAACATCAGCAGGAGAGGACTCTTTAAAGTAGACACACTACATACTGATATACACCTGAACATCAGCAGGAAAGGACTCTTTAAAGTAGAGACACTACATACTGATATACACCTGAACATCAGCAGGAGAGGACTCTTTAAAGTAGAGACACTACATTCTGATATACACCTGAATATCAGCAGGAGAGGACTCTTTAAAGTAGAGACACTACATACTGATATACACCTGAACATCAGCAGGAGAGGACTCTTTAAAGTAGAGACACTACATACTGATATACACCTGAACATCAGCAGGTGAGGACTCTTTAAAGTAGAGACACTACATACTGATATACACCTGAACATCAGCAGGAGAGGACTCTTTAAAGTAGAGACACTACATACTGATATACACCTGAACATCAGCAGGAGAGGACTCTTTAAAGTAGAGACACTACATACTGATATACACCTGAACATCAGCAGGAGAGGACTCTTTAAAGTAGATACGCTACATACTGATATACACCTGAACATCAGCAGGAGAGGACTCTTTAAAGTAGCGACATTACATACTGATTTACACCTGAACATCAGCAGGAGAGGACTCTTTAAAGTAGAGACACTACATACTGATATACACCTGAACATCAGCAGGAGAGGACTCTTTAAAGTAGAGACACTACATACTGATATACACCTGAACATCAGCAGGAGAGGACTCTTTAAAGTAGAGACACTACATACTGATATACACCTGAACATCAGCAGGAGAGGACTCTTTAAAGTAGAGACACTACATACTGATATACACCTGAACATCAGCAGGGGGGACTCTTTAAAGTAGAGACACTACATACTGATATACACCTGAACATCAGCAGGAGAGGACTCTTTAAAGTAGAGACACTACATACTGATATACACCTGGAAATAAGAATTTCGGGCTCTTTAATATTGACCATTGAGGTTGAATTTAAGAATGACACTTTTCAATTCAATCACAAAGATGTTGTCTTTTCTCCAGGCAAAGAAAAAACTCACGTAAAACTCCTAAAATGCCAATTATTCAACAAAACATCCAAACCATTTATATATATTTTTGCACACATTGTAAAACTGAAGTCAAGTCTTTTGAATAGCCTCTATGTTATTGGATCCTAAGTTGAAAGGAATCACCTGAATGTTCTCATCGCTGGAAGTTTAACTGCAGGCAACGCTAGAGATGAAACAGAGAACATGAATGAAATGAAAATGTAAAATAAAACATCAGAAAGCTGTTTAGCGGGTAAAAACTGAAAAGGTTTGTCAGCAAAAATGAATGGAAGAAGTTGCCGTACAACGAGACAATCACATGCTCAACGGAGAAAAGAAAAGGTCGGAAGTAAGAAAAGCAATAGCATTCAGGGGGAAAAGGTCAGAGTGATGAAGACAGCCGTGAAAAGACGAAGACAATGGGTAAGCAGTGAAGTCACACACTATGAAGCGATGGTGTGTGTGTGTGTGTGTGTGTGTGTGTGTGTGTGTGTGTGTGTGTGTGTGTGTGTGTGTGTGTGTGTGTGTGTGTGTGTGTGTGTGTGTGTGTGTGTGTGTGTGTGTGTGTGTGTGTATGTGTGTGTGTGTGTGTCAGCATGTTTCCTGCTTAATGAGGCAGATACACCACCATCCCTTCTTATTAAACAGAGAGGGTTAGGAAGACTTAGAGAGGTGTGTAGGGTGGATGGAAAAAAGCAGAAATGATAAAGAAATGTGTGGAGAAGAAAGCGGGGAAAGAGAGTAAGCCAAAAGGGGCTTGGTGCACCATGTTTTTAACTCTCGTTAAATGAGCACGCTTCAGTGTCAAATATCCAGAAATATAATACAGGGGGGGGTGCTAGTGGATCGCCGGAGCTGTTAGATTAATATTAACATGCTTATTGTAGTTCTAAGTTCAATGCCTTGTGGCCTGAAGCACCATCCCTGATGGAGCATATGTGTGGGCTGGACCTGTATTTTACAGGAAAGGAGTGAGCAGAGAGTAGAGCAGTTGTCGATTCTTGTTCTGTGACTATCTACTTCACCCTCTCAGACTTTGAGTTGCGCGCGCTACTAAAGAGACGTGTTACCATGGAAACCAAACAATGGTGTAGCTGTATTAAAGTCCGAGTGGAAACAGTCCTGAGTAAATCTGATTTTGTCAGAAATCGGGAGAAATGCGGGAGAAATATGACCCCGGGAGGAAACCGGGAGAGGGCAATGAAATCGGGAGTCTCCCGCGAAAATCGGGAAGGTTGACAAGTATGATAACAACAGTAAAAAGTGTGTAGTGGATTGTTGTTAGCTTAGCCTACTAATTATCTCATTCCCTCCAATCAGAATCATACATCCTTAATCTGTCACACAGCCTGATGATGAATATGTAAAAACTTAAAGGTAGCAGACAGGAATAACAATAATCAATCGTAACACAGTGTGCATTTCACATATGATATGGTGACTCTGCTGGTCCCATTGTATAGAAGTCTACTTCTCATTGGATTTATAACTTAGGTAAACATTTTCCCACTGAGTTAATGGACTTCATATGTAGTTTCAAGTCTTTTTCAATACAGCATGATATTTGTTTCGTTAAACATGGTCCTATTCAGAGTAAAATAAACAATAAAGAAAGGAATGTTTTGGGGGCGGGGCTACCTTTTGATTGACAGGTCGCTAACACAATGCCCGGTCTAACTTTTGAGAGTTTATTCTAGTGTTTCCCAACTCTTCTAAGTCTTCAATGTCTTGTCTTAATGCTTTATTGGTTTCTTTGAGGTATTTCTCAGCACTATAAATATTTTCTATACGCTGATCTTGAGATACGATCGTTTGGCGTCTTCACACAGTCTTGTTGTCCTCTGCAGAAGTAGAACAAGTTGGCATTGAAACGTTTTAGTTACGTACAAATTGGATGTGATGTTTGGGATAGTAACACTTCAACATACACCAATGTTTAGCTCGTGTTTCTTCAGTTTACTTCAACACATTTAGCTCTGATCTTTTAGAACGGTTGTACCTTTTATCTGGGCTTCAAACCACAGATCCTTCATTAATCACATTTCTAAAATAACGTGACAAAGAAAGCTTGAATTCTTCTGAAGTCAATGTCGTTGTTAATATTCATCGGAGGACATTTAAGTTGCTCTGGAGTTCACATCGAGAAATGTCTCAGGGACAAGCACTAAAATATTTGCTTCTCCAATATATATATATATAAAAAAACGAAATGACATGTGAAATATTGAATGTGGAAGGACACACAGTATTTTTTCTTTTTATATCTTCTGGAGATATTTCACAGTTGAATTTAGCGGTGGAGATGGAAGGAGAAGAAAGGAAGAGAGGGACGGAGGAAGCTATAAACTTAAAATCACTTTCATAAAAAAAAAAAAACAAGACTTACAACCTCATAAAGACGAGCCACATTAAATCATGCTCATTCCCTTTCCCCTGAAAACCTCGTTTTCTCATTTCCTTTAATCCAAACTTCACTTCTTGTGTCTTCTTGTGTTAGGCTTCACGTGGAGTGACTAGAGACGAGAACCCGCTATGCAAGCACTAAGACTGAAACAGTGGTGAAGTGTCAAAATGGGCTTTATTTTAGATCAAGGCAGAGTCTAGGAGTTGGAGAGGACGCTGAAGGAGAATCCTGGAACCGAGGTTCAGACCAGGACGAGGAGCTCAGAGAGTGGAGAAGAGGAGCAGGACAGACCAGGGAGGTGGCTGGACGAGGCTGGACATGGCTGGACGTGGCTGGACGTGGCAGGACGTGGATGGACGAGGCTGGACGTGGCTGGACGTGGCAGGACGTGGCTGGACGTGGCTGGACGTGGCCTTTACGTGGCTGGACGTGGCTGGGCGAGGCTGGACGTGACTGGACGTGGCTGGACGTGGCTGGACGAGGCTGGACGAGGCTGGACGTGGCTGGACGTGGCTGGACGTGGCTGGACGTGGCTGGACGTGGCAGGCGGAGCGGCAGGTGTGTGGATCTGGAAACAGGAAAGAAGCAGGGTTAGGAAGGCAAATCCTCTCACTAGGAGCATCAACATTATAATAGGCAAAAAATGCTAAGTAGGCCTGGACGTTAGTTTACCCTGAAGAATAAACGAAGAACTGGCGAAGACTGAGGATGAGAACCAGGGTTTTAAGCGGGGGCAGGTGAGTAGTGGCAATCAGCGAGGTGATCAACAGCTGGAGCGGTGTGGAGACGGAAATCCAAATGTAGGTCAGCCACGCCCAGCCAGGAAGACACACAGACTCACATCTTGTACGTCAACGATAGAACATTTATCAGAAAAAAACCACTATTTTCCAACACCTGAACAGTCTTTAAACTCTATTTATCCCGGCTCTTCAGCCTTCATCTTTTTACACTTTGCACGTTTTCTCAGCTGCTCTCTTCTCTTCTCTCTCTGGTGTTTTTTATTCGAGCGAAGGTTATGAGTCCCTGATTGCTCCGGCATATGTGAAGGCCAATAAATCTATCATCGTATGTCCTTCTCTTTACACACACTCTGCAGAGGATGCTATGAAGTACACTCACACGAAAACTGTACTTTAGTTTGAGGTATTTTACCTGTATATTTCCATTTAATGCTACTCCACTACATAAAGGAAACCAATATTGTGATTGTTACTCCACTAGTTACTTAGACAATGTAGATGATTAGCTAATACAAAATATATATAAACCTTTTAACTATATAATTTAATAGGTTAATATATCCACTAGCAGTATATGAAATTAATAAGATGTGTCTCCTCCAGGTCCTAGAAGTCTATAGGATAATTAGCCTTTTCTGACTGAAACGTTCACACACACACACACACACACACACACACACACACACACACACACACACACACACACACACACACACACACACACACACACACACACACACACACACACACACACACACACACACACACACACATGAATGAGACATCTTGAAGGTGGTAATTTGAACAAGAAGATGAGTTTCATATCCTCGACGGATGCTTTGTGGTGATTTATCTGTCAGCGCGACAATCTGCGAGACACACAGCTGTTCCCCGGCAAATAAACTTGTTTTGAAATGACGACGCAATCCCATTTCCACAAAGTCACACACATGTCTGAAATGCTCGTATTTAACCGGGGTCTGTGACTCATGTTTGCCTCACAGTACACACACACATACCATTTGGAAAACATGTTTGCAAAGAAAACCCTGTTTTGGTTAAACATGTGTTGTTAAAGAAATACTTCACTCCCAAAATGGCTATTTGTGCATGAATTGCTAACCTTGGGTTACCTTGAAATCCTAACGAACACTTTGATTCTTCGCATGCCTTTCTTGGGAACAAAGGATAACACAAATCTAAGAAAAGTATTAATAAATTAAAGTAAAACCGGGTAGAAAACATCCGTTTACAAAATCTCACATGATTTTGTTGTTATCCATTGGTATATGCTCATTAGTCAACATGCATTTTCAATGAAACTGTCACGGAGGTGATCTCTGGGGCCATACATCTCGGCCTCCGTTACGGGTTGTATAGCTTCATTGTTGTTGATTGTGTTCACCTGGTGCCCTGTGTTGTCTCCTCCCCCCTCACCTGTGTCTTGTTGGTTGATTAGTCTGTGTGTATTTAGGCTCTGTGTTTCCGTGTATTGTGAGGGAGATCCTTGTTGCTGGTGACTGTGTTCACATGAGACAGTAAGATTAAGGCTGTGTCATGCACCACTATGAGTAATAAATGCCCACACCGGGTTATATTTGAACTCTCTGCCTCAGCCTCCTTGCTTGGTCGGACTGCTCAATGGTCAGTCTCACAGGAACCATAATATTTAAAACATTAGCTCAGAAGGGAATTAGTTTAATAATGTGTTATTACAACCAAGTCTCACGGCATTTCGTGTTATAGTCACGACATTTAATCTGTTGATTCGTGTTCACCAACACGATTTTCCCCTTTTTTTCACGTCACACAGAACGATTTTAAAAGCAATGTATTTCTATCGGTAGTATGTTTCGTTCCTGCAGCACGTCTTTTTGTCCGTTCGAGTCTTGGAAGACCGGAAACCTGGTAATTTTACTCCACTACATTTATTTGAGTTACTTTTCAGATTCTGATTAATGATGTGAAAACAACCCTTAAATCAGACTTTAGTTACACCTGAGTAAAATCCAGGGAAGGTGATTATCAAGTGCCAACAATCAGGAGAGGTATTTGATAGTTGGTGCTTGAGAAGACTAAACATTTATCTGCAATTGACATGAATGGAAACAAGTAATAAAGTATATTCATAACTCGTTATTCTCTACTAATACTTAATTAAAGACTGTATAATGGCTATTTTGCACATGCCTTTCAAGATTTCAAGATTTTCAAAGGTTTATTGACATATCATATACACAACTACGGTGTATGCAATGAATGAAAATCTTGGGTCGCAGGTTCCTCAACAGTGCATTACAAGACATCTATCAATATGTGTGTATACCTCCACCATTAAACTTATATTCACTACTCATATTCTGCACATTTCTTATACTATCTACATACATAAGAGTATAATTAATATGTATAATATCAGTTAAAATAAGTGCTTCAACATAGTTAACATCGCAGGAAAGCAATATATTAGACGTTAAGTACTTTGTCAGGCTTAATATTTATCTTTTGATTCCCCCAAAGCTTTTTCCTTATTTAAAAGAAGACCTTAATCTAAAGTATTATTTAATGTTTCAATAAAGGTTAATTCATTTTTCGGTTTTGCACATCCTCCTATTAATATCTTTGTACATCCAGCACTAAACTGTTTTATTGTAGAGATCACTTACAGTATCTTCTAGATTTTTATATTATATTCTATATTTCTATCATTGACCTTCTACTTTCCCCCTATGAAAGTATGTTCCCTTAATATTTTGTTCATCAAACATAACACATGAAAGCAATAATTCAATAACGTGCTTTAACCACTAGGCGGTGCACACAAGTTACACACAGCCATAATAACTTTGTATTATTAGTGTAGGACACGTATGTACACCATCTGAAGATGTGTAGTTTTATTCATGTTTTTACATAATTTTACAGCATATTGCTATACTATTTCAGACTCAGTATTTACATTCTTATTCAAAGAAAATCAGTAATATCTTTAAAAACTACAAGTCCCTTTATATCAGCTGTGCACCGTTATGGTGTAAATATAACCTATCTATGAATTAGATCAAATGTAAAAGTCAGCCGAATTAGTGTTGATACTGCAAGGAGACGTATTGTGTGAAGAGAAATTGAAGATGTTGTTTAATTGTTGATATATTTATGATCCACGTCAAGTATTCAGTTTCGGCGGCATTTCTTCCAGTTTTTCCAAAGGTCTTCTCATCAGGGCTCTATAAATAAAGAACTACGGCAGATGTGTAATATTTAATGCAACCGAACCGTGTATTACAATGCTGTTATGAGATGACTTTCAAAGAGAAAAGCAAGAACACTCGGAATAAAGTATTATTATTTTTATTTTTTTAAGTTTTTCGAATTTGATATCGCATTAACACCATATCCCTACATGCATTGCTGCTAAAACATCCAATCAGCGAGCTTAAACCATAGCTGAGGATCTTGGGTAATCAGTTCAGTGGCTGTGTATCGCAATGATGCTCGAAATGTCACTTATAGGCCTAAGTCTGTTTCCGGTTATTTTTATTTTGAAATTCAGTTCCTGACGGACGCCAAAAAAGCCCGAGATTATTGAATTAAACAAATAACTAAAAACAAGGATAATTGTGTGTTATTGGTGAGTAAATAACAGTGTGTTATTTAGAAAAGAATAACAAATTAGAAGGAAAAAAATATTTTAAAAAATACAGATTTCAGTATTCTGAGGCTCTGAGCCCCATTTATTTTCCTCGCAGACGACAAAAAAAGTCTGACATTATACGATTTAAAATAAAAACAATAATCGTGGCTTGATATTGAGTCAGAACATGTTTTTATGAACCCCACAGCTTCCGGTCTTCCAAGACCCGAACGGACAAAAAGACGTGCTGCAGGCATGAAACGTACTACCAATAGAAATACATTGCTTTTAAAATCGTTCTGTGTGACACGAAAAAAAGGGGAAAATCGTGTTGGTGAACACGAATCAATAGATTAAATGTTGTGACTATAACACGAAATGCCGTGAGACTGGGTTGGTTATTATGCTACTCCCTCTAGCAGAAGCTAGCAAGCTTAACAATTGGGTGCTTAATAATAAATCAAGTTTAAATTATCAGAGCCACACATTTGAAAATAGGTAGTTACATACTGTAGCTAACGTTTGCCAGCTAGCTTGTGTAGTAGACAGCTAATGTTCGCTAGCTACTTTGATAGATAGAAAGTTAACGTTTACTAGTTAGCTGTATAGCTAAAGTTTGCTAGTAAGCTGTAGTATAGCCAATGTTTGCTAGGTAGTTTGATCGCTAGAAAGCTAACGTTTGCTAGTTAGCTGTATAGCTAAAGTTTGCTAGTAAGCTGTAGTATAGCCAATGTTTGCTAGGTAGTTTGATCGATAGAAAGCTAACGTTTGCTAATAAGCTGTATAGCTAAAGTTTGCCAGTTATCTGTATAGCCAATGTTCGCTAACTAGTTTGATTGATAGAAAGCTAATGTTCTCTAGTTAGCTGTAGGCTATAGCTAAAGTTAGCCAGGGCTGCCAACCCTGTGAGAGTCACGCAATTAACCCACGCTCTCACGCACTCACGCCACACTTGCCTTTCCTCACGTTAAGTTTTCGTCCAAAATAAATGTATATAAAAATAAAGTGAAGAAACAGCAAATCGAGCGGTCTACGAAATGAGACGGACTTCTGGCTTAGTTCAGCAAAGTTGGAACGATATTGGGAGATTCGGATTTCACGGATCAATAACATTATTCAGACACAAAGTGCATCTCCTAAGTACCGTGGTAAGGTTGACAACGAACTACAATCACATTTTGATTAAAAAAAAAGCCAATATGCGCCGTCCTCCGAGCTGGACACATTACATTGGTCTCTATCTGAAGCCGGAGAAGAAACGAGTGCTCAGGGACCGTCTGCAAAGTGCAACTCCCAAAAAAGAGAATACAATAATATTCAATCACTATTATACAGCTTATTACTACCAAACTCACTACACACATCAATAGTCTCCTAGTGGTCATACTACAGCAGAACGTTTTGAAGAATATGCTTTTAAATAATTTTGGGGAATATTTATAATGTAAAATCTTCAATAAATATAACTTTACTATTATACAGTATATTTCTACCAAACTCACTATTTGCATTGTTGTTGTTAGCATCTGGGTAGCTAGCTGCGCTAACCGATATTAGAAGCTGTTTCTAAAACAAGGTTTTAGAGCTCTATCCTGTCAGACTGAGAGATAACTACAGCTCAGTGAAGTAAGGGACTCTGAGTGTTTAGAGTTAACTTTAGTCTAGTTATCTCAGAGGGTCTCATACGGTTTGGTCACCATTTATGAGAATAAATGAAAAACAGTTAAACAGTTTAAAAGGGGAGTGATTTGGAAAATATCCATAAAGAAAAAAAAATCTGTGTACAATTGTGAGTAGTAATAATGATCCTGTTTCAATCACATTAGTATGCATACAAAGTGACAGGTGGGCCCGCCCCGCCTCCCTTTGTTCAAGGTGTTATCACAAGTAGGTGTGATATCCTTTGATGTTAGGGGTGAGGTGTTATCAGACGTAGGTGTGAAAAGCCCCCCTGTAGTAGCGCCTTTGTTGTCTAATCTAATTAGCCTCTGATGTCTGTCCTTTGATGTGAGGGTTGAGGTGTTATAGCATGCCGGTGTGATATCGCACCGGCATGTTATAAGCCTTTGATGTTAATCTATGTGTTGATTGAAACAGTCTCTTTGAAGTTGTGTGTGAGACTGTCTCACACCCCCGTCCCCTCGCACCCCCTGCTTCTCCCCCCTTCTTGTCACGCCCCATGTGAGGGGTGATGTGTTATAGCGTGTAGGTGCGATATGTCCCCATGTAGTACATTTTTTGTTGTATAATTAGCCTCTGATGTCTGTCCTTTGATGTGAGGGTTGAGGTGTTATAACATGCCGGTGCGATATCACACCAGCCTGTTATAACACCTCAACCCTCACATCAAAGGACAGACATCAGAGGCTAATTAGATTAGACAACAAAGGCGCTACTACAGGGGGGCTTTTCACACCTACGTGTGATTACACCTCACCCCTCACATCAAAGGATATCACACCTACGTGTGATAACCCCTCAAACAAAGGGTGGCGGGACTTAGCTCATTAGCATAATTGGGGGCGGGCCCACATGTAACTTTGTATGCATACTAATGTGATTTAAACAGGATCATTATTACTACTGTTGTGTTTCATATGGATGTTGAGAGATGTATCCATAGATCTCTCCATGTAGCTCTCAAAGTGCAACAGGTTGATTAATTTAACTTCAATATTTAAAAAACAAATCTTCCCGGGGGAGCATGCCCCCGGACCCCCCTAGAGGAGGTGAGGACCCCCCACACTTATAAAATATCACTTTACCTCTGCTTACACCTATATGCCATTGTATATGCTGTGAGCTGATTATCGAGCCTTCATTGTAAGAGTCGCGGGTACACTGTGTATGTGCGTATTCCACTGTAGCGCCCGGTACATTAATGAGAAACACCAATTTGTACATATTAAATACATTTGTAACACTGTACACATGAACGTTTATTTTTTCGGTTCACCCAAAAAAATATCTCACTCCAAGCTGAACTCAAAGGTTGGCAGCCCTGAGTTAGCTAGTTAGCTGTATAGCCAATGTTCACTATCTAAACACCACATTGGGCTTTTGGCGGTGAATGTTATTATAAACTGTCTACAGACACTTTAGTACGGAATCCGACCGGCTGATGTACTTCGTTCATATTCGTAGTTCCTCAATAGTAGAGCCATCAACACCAAGAGACGCTGCATAGTCATTGAGAATCCTTTCAGCCACTGTTAGAAGACACATGTGGTACAGCGTGTACAAACAATGCTGCTAATGCTAAACCAGAACACATCTTGTCAAGATTACGTAAGGACTACGTAAATCAGGACTACATAAAGTGTATCCAAAACTAAAAGTCGTTTTTAATCCCAGTCCATTTAGGAGTTTTAGAGCCAAAATCAAACTGCTGTAACTTTCAGCTTTTCATGTTTGTGAAGACTATGAGGACGCCTGTCCAAGTGATTGAGGTTTTCTGAGACAAAGTTTAAAGATGTGTTTTTCATATACTATCACAACTTACTTTCATATCAAAGCTGTTAGTCTCTCATCAGTAATCAGCACGCTCATGAATAGGACAAACTCCTTTGAGCAGATATGAAATGGTGCAGCACTTTTCTCTCTACCTGTCTGAGTGTGTGTGTGCGTGTGTGTGTGTGTGTGTGTGTGTGTGTGTGTGCGTGCGTTCGTGTGCGTGCGCGTGTGTGTGTGTGTGCGTTTGTGCGCGTGCGTGCGTGTGTGTGTGTGTGTGTGTGTGTGTGTGTGTGTGTGTGTGTGTGTGTGTGTGTGTGTGTGTGTGTGTGTGTGTGTGTGTGTGTGTGTGTGTGTGTGTGTGTGTGTGTGTGTGATTGCTGGGTCCAGGACGCAGTGTAGCGTTAAGCCACAGCTTCAAACTGCACTTAATCACACACTGCAGCACCGAGTAAATATCTAATCACACACACTGGGCTGCATGAATGCTGATGCACACACTAATGTGTTTATCATGTATACACACACACATACACAGCCTGTCAAATCACACACACAAACACAGATGTATACTGACATGTGTCTTTCAGAAATGGATGGGAAATTCCATATTTTTCCACTTTGTGTGACGGTCAGACTAGGCAGGAGCGCACACACACAAACACACACACACACACACACACACACACACACACACACACACACACACACACGCACGCACGCACGCACGCACACACACACACACACACACACACACGCGCACACACACACACACACACCACTGTTTGTGATCTATCTCAATGCCACGCCTCAACAGATTCAATCAGAGGGGAGCCTTTGTTTTTTATCCTATCTGTTGTTTTATTTTCCTATTCTCTCTCCCTTTCTCACACACACACACACTCACACACACACACACTTTGTTTTCTCAGTTGGAGTCAAATAACTTTACTCTGAATGTTCCCACAGCTCTCACTATGAAGTTAAACACAGATACAACAGGACCACACACACACACGCGCACGCACACACACACACACACACACACACACACACACACACACACACACACAGAGAATATATGGGAGTGAGTTACAGGTGCTGAGTTATATCCGATGCATGGCTGATACCACATGTGTATGTCCATACATTGAGGGAAGATATAGTGTGTGTATGTGTGTGTGTGTGTGTGTGTGTGTGTGTGTGTGTGTGTGTGTGTGTGTGTGTGTGCGCGCGCGTGTGTGTGTGTGTGTGTGTGTGTGTGTGCAACAGTACAGTAGGAGTGAGTCACTTTTCATGTGTTATTACACTCTATATTCAAACATTTTAAATAAAGTAAACATTGTTACCCGTGTTAATTTCAAACAAGCTTTATGTAAAAAAAAATGCTTTCAGATTTCAAGTTATATTTTACTAAATTCATAATGTATGTAAAATAAAAATAATGGAGCAATAAATACAAAGAAAGATATATGTGCTTAATGTGAGACAGCGGGTGAAAGTAGAATGTGTGCGTCAGTTATCAGTGTGACGTTGCAGGTTCAGTTGCTCTTTCTCTGCCTTTTCTCCTCCTTTGTTATGACTCTTAATACAGAAATATACACAGTTCCCCGCCTGGAGGCAGGAAACCTGCAGGCGCAGCCCTGAAATATGGCAGCGGATTGACTAATTAAAAAAGAAAATCCCATTCACGCATCAACTTTTCATATCCCAAGCCCCATTTGATATGCTTGATTCAATACTCAACTCTGAAATCTCACCTGAGGCTGGGAACATTGCCAAGCGTCTGAAAGTCTAAATCCAGGAGTTAGTGAGAGAAGCTGCTGCTGTCTGCAGAAGTTAAAGTAGAAGTTAAAACTAAATGAAGATGTCCTATCTCATTTCCTCCTCCTCTTCTCGTATGTCCAATTCTTTTTCCTTCCTCTTCCCGGTATAAACTCTGCCGTGCAACACTGACTTTTATTCGACAGCACCATTTCCCACAGAGTCTTAAAAACACACAGAGCTGTTAAAGTGTCACGGGAGCGAAAGTAAGTGAAGACATTAAAGTATTGAAGGAGAAACCAGTAATAACATTAATACATGGACAAAAAACAGTGTTTATTATTGCACACAGCATTGCAAAGTTATTACACAGATGTTTTGAGCAGTCTTTGGGTATTTGGCAGTGGCGAACCGTCAGGGCCTTCAAGGTATTCAGAGAATACCCTGGAGCACTCAGATAAAACAAACATAAAAACGATTTAATTATATTAATAAAATGTATATAAAATGAATAAACGAGAATGGTATGTGTGTTGTTGATCTGTAATATCACAGTGTTACGTTGATTTGTTTGTCCTTCTCGGTCCATGCACTACGCATTTCAGTGGTTTTGTGTTAGAAAAGAAAGCAACCAATCAGATCTTGTTCTGGGTCTCTGGGTCGAATATCCTTCAACAAGGTATTCTACATCCTTGATAGAATGCCCTGGCCGTTGCACTGAATGAGAGCGTACCTTTGGACTGACAGTTTGATCAACCAATCACATATTGATTTGTAGCCAATGGGCGTGTTCTTTCAGAGTTCCCCTCGGTTCCAGGGTATTCTAGAAGGCCCGCTAGTTAACTGGCTCGAGACAGAGGATCAGATGAATGCCACGAAGCAATTCATGCTGTTTTATTGTTTTGAACGTTGAAATGAAAAGTGCAACAGGTGTTAAGTTGTTGCGGAATTGTTTTCAGTGAATAGACGGACATTATAAACGGCGGGGCGGGGGGGGGGGGGGGGGGGGGGCATGGCCCTGGGAAGTAGGGGTGCTAAGGGTGCTGCAGCACCCCCTGGTGGAGGACAGGGGAACTGCACTTCCACAAGATTAAATACAAATATAATACAACAAAAATGAATTTTCAGCCTTGATGTAACAACATTCATAATTCAGTAAAGATAACACCGTTTTCACCCCGGTTACATTTTCCATTTGCCCTGTACGATGGCCGCTGTAAGGGATGAAAGTGGGGGATGTTGGCTTATCAGGCGCCCGCAGCTCAGAGCCAGCGTGAGAGAGAGAGATAGAGAGAGGGGGTGCACCGGTACCGGCGGGAAATGTTGTTAGCTTCTGCTGCGCTAACGGATATAAGAAGCTGTTTCTACAATAATGTGGAGGGAGAGCTCTCCTGTCAGACTGAGAGGCTCAGTGAGGTAAAGGACTCTTGAGTGTTTAGATAGTTCACTTTAGTCTAAGTTATCTCAGTGGGTCTCAAACGTTTTGATCACAATTTATGTAAACAAATATTTCCAAGGCACTCCTTTATAATTATTAGGATAAATAAAAACAGGTTTGAAATCATTCCAATGTATACTGTGAGACAGTAAACCAAAAATATTGTTTAAAACTGGAGATATTTAAAAATATGCATGAACAAATTAATGTTAACTGATAAAATAAGATATAAATGAACTACAAAAATAAAACAAGTTAGCCTACATTTATTTGTTATTGGCTATGGTAGGTTATTGGATATGTTCACATACTTATTTGATTGTTAAAATGCAAACCGATCTTTTTCATATGGGTGTTTTAGAGTTGTATTCCCTAGATCAGTCTCTAGTTTGGGTGCTCAAAGTGCACCAGATCGAAGCATTTTACTGTAAAATGTTAAGAAAAATATTCCCGGGGGGGGCACCCCCGGACCCCCCTAGAGGATGTGAAGTCCACCCCCCAATTAAAACATGTTCAGGCAATACTAAATACATTTGAAGCCTTTTTATATAAGCTTTCCACCATATCAATACATTTCTCTGTTTGTAGTGTATTGGTCTTTTGTAGAGGTTTTTCATTGCCAGCTAAAATCTTGCCTAGGGCAGCAAATTGGTGAAAACCGGCCCTGGTGTCATCCCCACAGCACCCCCCATTTGAAACATGTTCCCACGGCTATGGGGGTGGGTGTGTGTGTGTGTCTACAGAAGGTCCAGTTGTGTTAGATACGGTTCACCACTGGTATTTAGTAATGTAATTGACATAATGAATTGATTGTGTCTTCATTTCAGCAATTTGATCATTCCTAATTAATTATTCGCTTTCTTTCCGGTCTGTTTCTTTAGTCAAAGACACTTTTTTGAATTGCACATAATCAAAACAATGACCTAAAAGACACTGAAATGCTCGACAGGGTTAAAAGCAGATTTTTTAATGTCATGCTGAAGGTATATGTCTTCAGACTTCTGGAAAAATTAAGACATTCTTATCATTTACATTGTGACATAGTGTGGAAAAAAGGTTAGAGATGTCCCATTAGCCTAGATCCTGTCAGTAACCGGTTGACATGTGACGTAGTGCTGAGCCATGTCCACTACTGTAGCTCACAGCACAGCAGCCAATCACAGCACAGCAGCGCCAACCAATCACAGTACAGTATAACAAGAAAATCACAGACAGCAGCACCAGCCAATCACAGCACATTGGGGCGGGACATTGCTCACAGCAGATGATTAGATCGTTGTATTTTTCTGTTCTTTATTCACGTTTCTTCTGTTTGCAACAACACACCAAACAAAATTCCTTGCATTTGAAAAAGCTAATTGGCAACAAAGTGAATCCGAACTCTGACACAAGTTGGTGAATTAAACGTCTGCAGAATTATGGTGATAAATCTTTGTTCAAGAAAAGCTTTCAGTGCAATTGATTGTTAGTTTTTTTATCAAAGATATTCTTTCAGTTTGTTTAATATTGAGGACAGAAAGTCTCTCATCATTCTTGATCATTTCCAAAATGCCTCCACCACGCTCCTCTTCACGTCTCAAACGCCCCGTAATAAATAAAGTGTGAACAAATAAAACCTGAGCTTGCAGATTTGTCAGGATCCCAGAACAACACACTAACTACATTTTAATCAGTGGTGAAACCTCATCAATAAACTCCACACGGTGCAGCTGCTCCTCCCTCCCCTCTCCGTCTGTCTTCACTTCCTGTTCCACACCGGAGTCACCAGATGGAGAGAAGAAGTGACAGAGACAAAAATCAATAATAATACAACTTAAACAAAGAGAAACATTAGAATCCAAAATGATTGAGACAGCTGTAACAAGATGGAGTTAAAACATGTTTCTGTTGAACCTTTAGGATCAGAGTTGAATAGTTTGATGAATGGAGGATGTGGTTTCAGTACTCACAGGTCTTCTGGATTTTGGCTCTGATCGTCTCACCTCTGATCCTGCAGGGATGAACACAATCCAACAATTTTGGATAAAGTTTATTAAAATAAGTGTTTGTTCTTTGAGTCAGCTTCAGAGTCCTGACTGATCTCATGCTTTAAATCCCATCATATCTTCTCTGCAAACACTACGACTGACTGCCACAGCTCTCAGCTGCATCACAGGAAGTAACTGCACATTAGGCTAGAAACTAAAAACATGACAGGAAACAAAACAGAAAACCTTTTACACTCTTCTTTAAAATCCCATGTCTGTTAGAAAGTTGCTTACTTACTAAATAAATAAAAGAAAGAGCCTGCAGTCAGTGGGAAACATCACTGATCTGTTGAGATTCCCCAGAGAGAGAAACACCTCCCTGTGATTAATATAATACTGCTGAACCAGCAGAGACCCCGTACTGACCTGAGGGTCTCCAGTCTGCAGTCTGGACTCTCCAGAAGATCTCTCAGCAGCTTCTCTGAATCCTGCAGATCGTTGTCTCTCAGTTCCAGATCTCTCAGATGGATGTTGGACTTCAGAGCTGAGGCCAGAGCAGAACAGCTGATCTCTGTCAAACTGCAGCTCTCCAGTCTGAATAAAGAGAACATGATGTAACTTTAGAAAACAAAGTTCCTGTTTGAAATAACTCCAGGTTTAATAATCTGCTCAGAGCTGAAGAAGGTCAGAAAGTGGAAACTCCAAACAGGTTAAAAACTGTAAGATACAGAAAGAGGGAAAGAGCTCTCATTCATATTAAAGACAACGTGCTTCTACTTCAATAAAACGAGGAGACTTCACATCTGAAACTCTGCTCCATCTCCACTAACTCATGATGTGCAGCCAGACAAATACAAACCACAGAAACTGATTCAACTCAAGATCACAACGTTTACAAAGATCACAATTCAGGATGAATTTTAAATGTGAAGAAAAACCTCCAGAATATGTATTTTAGGAACAGTGGAGTCATCAAATCACAGCATCTTCAGAGTGAAATATTCAGTCAGTATCAGCATCGAGTAGCTTCAGGAAACTGAGAACCAACAAACGGATTATTTATCAATCTAAAAACACTAAAACTACAAGACCTGGTTGACTATAAAACTCTCCAAATGATGTTCAAAGCCACAAATCAACAACTGCCTCATGGTATCCAGGGACTGTTCACTCAGAGGAAACCAACATGCTGAGGAAACTGCAAATTCAAAAAACCACATATACGAACAGATTCCTAATTTCACTGCATAACAGAGAAAGGTGTTGATCTGTGGAATAGCTGTAATGATGAGCTGAAATACTGTGCAGCTTCATCTAAACTAAAAAACGTTTCAAAAAAATATTCTAAATGGTTATGATCAGGAGCGGTGATTTCCTGCTTATTCTTGTCTCTGAGGTTTTGGTGGACCTGTAAAGATTTTTTGTACAAAGAGATAATTATTATTACTTATTTTTTAAACAACGTATCAAATATCACGGATGCTGATGACGATGAACTAAACTTTGATTTTCATGAACAATGTACCGTAGAGGGGTCGGACCAGAAACGTTTAGAAGCTTCTTCTTGCCCCTTTTAAACATGAAGGAAAATACTTGAGTATTTATTTTTATATGTTGAAAAGTATTTTGTTATTTTGCTTCTTTTTATTATTATTACTTTTTTAACAGTTTCAATTCATTGAATAATAATACAAAATAACAGTAATAAGAAAATTAAAAACTGAAAATATTAGATGTTTAGGAGTTTTAACAGAAATATTAAATAGATGTATTTTTTATATCATCTTTTGAAAGCATGCTGCAGAATATAAGAAAAACATATTCATCTCAGCACACAAGTTCAAGATGGAGAACTGACCTGAGTGTCTCCAGTCTGCAGTCTGGACTCTCCAGAAGATCTCTCAGCAGCTTCACTCCTGAATCCTGCAGAGCGTTGTCACTCAGGTCCAGAAATCTCAGATGGATGTGGGACTTCAGAGCTGAGGCCAGAGCAGAACAGCTGATCTTTGACAACCTGCAGCCCCTCAGTCTGAATGAAGAGAACATGATGTAACTTTAGAAAACAATGTTCCTGTTTGAAATAACTCCAGGTTTAATAATCTGCTCAGAGCTGAAGAAGGTCAGAAAGTGGAAACTCCAAACAGGTTAAAAACTGTAAGATACAGAAAGAGGGAAAGAGCTCTCATTCATATTAAAGACAACGTGCTTCTACTTCAATAAAACGAGGAGACTTCACATCTGAAACTCTGCTCCATCTACACTAACTCATGATGTGCAGCCAGACAAATACAAACCACAGAAACTGATTCAACTCAAGATCACAACGTTTACAAAGATCACAATTCAGGATGAATTTTAAATGTGAAGAAAAACCTCCAGAATATGTATTTTAGGAACAGTGGAGTCATCAAATCACAGCATCTTCAGAGTGAACTATTCAGTCAGTATCAGCATCGAGTAGCTTCAGGAAACTGAGAACCAACAAATGGATTTGTGAAGCTGACCATTGAGCGGCCCGACCAAGCAAGGAGGCAGAACGTCCCAAATATAACCCGGTGTGGGCATTTATTACTCCTTGTGGTACATGACACACATTGACACAGCCTCAATATGACTGTCTCACATGAACACAGTCACCAGCAACAAGGATCTCCCACACACTCAGACTAACTGTAAAACAGAACCTAAATACACACAGGAGCCAGGACTAATCAAACAAACAAGACACAGGTGAGGAGGGAGGAGAAAACACAGGGGCACCAGCTGAACACAATCGGGTAATCAGACAGAAGGGAACCCTTTTCAAACTAAAACAGGAAACGGAGACAGACAAACTAAAACATAGACAGATCGTGACAAATAGATGCATAAATTACATATATGCACATGCTTGCTGTGCAATGTTTTACCGTGGAACAAATGAATATGCTTCGCCAATAGTCAAGCTATATCCTACGTAACGGAGACCGAGATCTACGGGCCCGGAGATCACCTCCGTTACAAGATTATTTATCAATCTAAAAACACTAAAACTGCAAGACCTGGTTGACTATAAAACTCTCCAAATGATGTTCAAAGCCACAAATCAACAACTGCCTCATGGTATCCAGGGACTGTTCACTCAGAGGAAACCAACATGCTGAGAGGAAACTGCAAATTCAAAAAACCACATATACGAACAGATTCCTAATTTCACTGCATAGCAGAGAAAGGTGTTGATCTGTGGAATAGCTGTAATGATGAGCTGAAATACTGTGCAGCTTCATCTAACCTAAAAACGTTTCAAAAAAATATTCTAAATGGTTATGATCAGGAGCGGTGATTTCCTGCTTATTCTTGTCTCTGAGGTTTTGGTGGACCTGTAAAGATTTTTTTTTATTATATATATTTGTACAAAGAGATCATTTTTTTTTTTTTTTTTTAAACAACGTATCAAATATCACGGATGCTGATGACGATGAACTAAACTTTGATTTTCATGAACAATGTACGCTAGAGGGGTCGGACCAGAAACGTTTTTAAGTTTCTTCTTGCCCCTTTTAAACATGAAGGAAAATACTTATTAAAATACTTTATTTTTATACATTGAAAAGTAAATTGTTATTTTGCTTCTTTTTATTATTACTTTTTTAACAGTTTCAATTCATTGAATTATAATACAAAAATAAAAGTAATAAGAAAATGAAAAACTGAAAATATTAGATGTTTAGGAGTTTTAACAGAAATATTAAATGGTTGTATTTTTTATATCATCTTTTGAAAGCATGCTGCAGAATATAAGATGAGTTTCAGGATTAAGATGCTCAGTGAGGATCAGAGTGATATCAGCCTGATGTCTGCAGCTCAGAGTCAACACAACTCTCACATATTCATCTCAGCACACAAGTTCAAGAAGGAGAACTGACCTGAGTGTCTCCAGTCTGCAGTCTGGACTCTCCAGAAGATCTCTCAGCAGCTCAACTCCTGAATCCTGCAGATTGTTGTCACTCAGGTCCAGATCTCTCAGATGGATGTTGGACTTCAGAGCTGAGGCCAGAGCAGAACAGCTGATCTCTGACAACCTGCAGCGCCTCAGTCTGAATAAAGAGAACATGATGTAACTTTAGAAAACAATGTTCCTGTTTGAAATAACTCCAGGTTTAATAATCTGCTCAGAGCTGAAGAAGGTTAGAAAGTGGAAACTCCAAACAGGTTAAAAACTGTAAGATACAGAAAGAGGGAAAGAGCTCTCATTCATATTAAAGACAACGTGCTTCTACTTCAATAAAACGAGGAGACTTCACATCTGAGACTCTGCTCCATCTACACTAACTCATGATGTGCAGCCAGACAAATACAAACCACAGAAAATGATTCAACTCAAGATCACAACGTTTACAAAGATCACAATTCAGGATGAATTTTAAATGTGAAGAAAAACCTCCAGAATATGTATTTTAGGAACAGTGGAGTCATCAAATCACAGCATCTTCAGAGTGAACTATTCAGTCAGTATCAGCATCATGTAGCTTCAGGAAACTGAGAACCAACAAATGGATTTGTGAAGCTGACCATTGAGCGGCCCGACCAAGCAAGGAGGCAGAACGTCCCAAATATAACCCGGTGTGGGCATTTATTACTCCTTGTGGTACATGACACACATTGACACAGCCTCAATATGACTGTCTCACATGAACACAGTCACCAGCAACAAGGATCTCCCACACACTCAGACTAACTGTAAAACAGAACCTAAATACACACAGGAGCCAGGACTAATCAAACAAACAAGACACAGGTGAGGAGGGAGGAGAAAACACAGGGGCACCAGCTGAACACAATCGGGTAATCAGACAGAAGGGAACCCTTTTCAAACTAAAACAGGAAACGGAGACAGACAAACTAAAACATAGACAGATCGTGACAAATAGATGCATAAATTACATATATGCACATGCTTGCTGTGCAATGTTTTACCATGGAACAAATGAATATGCTTCGCCAATAGTCAAGCTATATCCTACGTAACGGAGACCGAGATCTACGGGCCCAGAGATCACCTCCGTTACAAGATTATTTATCAATCTAAAAACACTAAAACTGCAAGACCTGGTTGACTATAAAACTCTCCAAATGATGTTCAAAGCCACAAATCAACAACTGCCTCATGGTATCCAGGGACTGTTCACTCAGAGGAAACCAACATGCTGAGAGGAAACTGCAAATTCAAAAAACCACATATACGAACAGATTCCTAATTTCACTGCATAGCAGAGAAAGGTGTTGATCTGTGGAATAGCTGTAATGATGAGCTGAAATACTGAGCAGCTTCATCTAAACTACAAAACGTTTCAAAAAAATATTCTAAATGGTTATGATCAGGAGCGGTGATTTCCTGCTTATTCTTGTCTCTGAGGTTTTGGTGGACCTGTAAAGATTTTTTTTTTTTTTTTTATTTGTACAAAGAGATCATTTTTTTTTATTTTTTTTAAACAACGTATCAAATATCACGGATGTTGATGACGATTAAATAAACTTTGATTTTCATGAACAATGTACGCTAGAGGGGTAGGACCAGAAACGTTTTTAAGTTTCTTCTTGCCCCTTTTAAACATGAAGGAAAATACTTATTAAATACTTTATTTTTATACGTTGAAAAGTATTTTGTTATTTTGCTTCTTTTTATTATTATTACTTTTTTAACAGTTTCAATTCATTGAATAATAATACAAAATAATAGTAATAAGAAAATAAAAAACTGAAAATATTAGATGTTTAGGAGTTTTAACAGAAATATTAAATAGTTGTATTTTTTATATCATCTTTTGAAAGCATGCTGCAGAATATAAGAGGAGTTTCAGGATTAAGAGGCTCAGTGAGGATCAGAGTGATATCAGCCTGATGTCTGCAGCTCAGAGTCAACACAACTCTCACATATTCATCTCAGCACACAAGTTCAAGATGGAGAACTGACCTGAGTGTCTCCAGTCTGCAGTCTGGACTCTCCAGAAGATCTCTCAGCAGCTTCACTCCTGAATCCTTCAGAGCGTTGCCACTCAGGTCCAGAACTCTCAGATGGATGTTGGACTTCAGAGCTGAAGCCAGAGCAGAACAGCTGATCTCTGACAAACTGCAGCTCTCCAGTCTGAATAAAGAGAACATGATGTAACTTTAGAAAACAATGTTCCTGTTTGAAATAACTCCAGGTTTAATAATCTGCTCAGAGCTGAAGAAGGTCAGAAAGTGGAAACTCCAAACAGGTTAAAAACTGTAAGATACAGAAAGAGGGAAAGAGCTCTCATTCATATTAAAGACAACGTGCTTCTACTTCAATAAAACGAGGAGACTTCACATCTGCTCCATCTCCACTAACTCATGATGTGCAGCCAGACAAATACAAACCACAGAAACTGATTCAACTCAAGATCACAACGTTTACAAAGATCACAATTCAGGATGAATTTTAAATGTGAAGAAAAACCTCCAGAATATGTATTTTAGGAACAGTGGAGTCATCAAATCACAGCATCTTCAGAGTGAACTATTCAGTCAGTATCAGCATCGAGTAGCTTCAGGAAACTGAGAACCAACAAATGGATTATTTATCAATCTAAAAACACTAAAACTGCAAGACCTGGTTGACTATAAAACTCTCCAAATGATGTTCAAAGCCACAAATCAACAACTGCCTCATGGTATCCAGGGACTGTTCACTCAGAGGAAACCAACATGCTGAGAGGAAACTGCAAATTCAAAAAACCACATATACGAACAGATTCCTAATTTCACTGCATAACAGAGAAAGGTGTAATGATGAGCTGAAATACTGTGCAGCTTTATCTAAAGTAAAAAACGTTTCAAAAAACGTACTAAATGGTTATGATCAGGGGCCTCATTTATAAAAGGGATATAAACATATATACAAATAAATACTCAAGTAGTTTCCTTCATGTTTATATTATACATTTATAAAGGGTTGTACGCTCAAAAATCTACGCAATGTTTGCGATTTATAAAATACTAACTTGACGGGAAAACGTGCGGTCCTCCACGCAAACTCTAACCCATGCGTACGCACTAAGCACAACAACGGGAGAGAAGAGAAACTGCGACACCGTTGGCAGAAGGAAGAATGGAGAGAAATATGTGGAAATAATAGCATAAATAAAATGTTACCTCTCATTTATCAGATATGAAGAATTCAAACGCCTGTTTGAGACTCCTCAGTGCACACAAAAACATAACTGGGAGAAATAAATAAATACGGATATGTTATTTAAAACCACCTGGAATATGTTGTGTTAATGTTATGAAATGTTTTCTCATAAATGATGCGGTAAGCAGGAGGACAGAATTACGTCTAAACTGACGCCGTGTTGCATTTCTGTAGGTTGTAGACACGAGCATGGTTTTATATACTACCACGTTTAATCGTGTTTTATGCCGGTTGCTAAGACTTGATAAGTTGCTCGTAAAACACAGGAGGTATGGAAACTAAGAACACCACATGTGGTAAATTGTACAGTGTAGTGCCGAGAGACGGGAGTCGGAGGCGGGGTATCGAAGGTACAAGCTAGACTTTTATTTAACATCAGAACAACATGTAAACAGCTTTCAGCCCGGGAAGATAAGACCGGGGGAAACAGGAAGTCCGGTCAACTCACTAATGTCCGTGCGGAACAATACCCCAACCCATAGTTCCGTGGGTGAATAATGTCAATCACCACACAAGCCCCCCCAGAATTCACCCATAGTCAAATCCCTCGCGCCTGGGAGGAAGTACCGCCCGACCCCGGCGCGTACGGACCACAGGGGCTGAGGAGGGCGGGGCCGCAGGCGAGGGCAGGGGCAGGGGCGCCAACGAGGGCGAGGGCATCCCCACAGGGGGTGAGGGGCGGGACATGGGAGGGCGGCCCCGACGTGGGGGCAGAGCCAACTCCAACGGCCTGGAAACGTCCACGTGAGCAGGCTTAATCCGATCAACGGACACAGTCTCAGGCCTGCCACCAACGTCCACAACCAGGCTCTTGTCCCCGGGACGTATGACCCTGAACGGACCGTTGTAAGGGGGGCGCAGGGGACCGCGGTGAGCGTCGTGGCGAATAAAAACGAGATCCGCCGACCGTAATCCGGGGGACACCCGGAAAGCTGGGTTGCTGTGCTGCGACGTGGGGACGGGCGTGAATGTCCCGGCGGTCTCCAGCGGGGAGGAGCACTGCCCGGCTGCAGACCAGGGCACAGTGGCGGTGGGAATGAATTCCCCGGGGACCCGTAGCGTCTGGCCATAGACGAGCTCCGCCGACGAGGACTGCAGGTCTTCCTTGGGGGCACACCTGAGGCCGAGCATAACCCACGGGAGCTTATCCACCCAGTTGCCGTCTGTCAATCCGGCACGCAGTGACGCCTTCATGGATCGGTGAAACCGCTCACACAATCCGTTAGCCTGGGGGTGATATGCGGTGGTGCGGTGCAGCTTGACCCCCAAACCCACAGCAACAGCGTTCCACAGCTCCGAGGTGAACTGAGAACCGCGGTCAGAGGAGAGGTCAGACGGGGTCCCGAAGCGCGCCACCCACGTGCCGATGAAAGCGCGGGCGACGTCGGAAGCTGACGTCGAGGTGAGGGGAACGGCCTCGGGCCAGCGGGTCGTCCTGTCCACCATCGTAAACAGGTAGGTGAAACCGTGAGAGGGGGGAAGCGGACCTACGAGGTCGACATTGACATGGTCAAACCTCCTCTCAGGAACCGCAAACAGTTCAAAAGGGGCCCTAGTATGGCGGTGGACTTTAGCCCGTTGACAAGCCACGCATGCGTCGACCCAGGACTTCACGTCCTTCTTAAGCCCCTGCCACACGAACTTCTGCGACACCAACTTCACGGACAGTTTCCTACCGGGGTGGGAAAGATTGTGAACCGCCTCAAAAACGGGTCGGCGCCAGTCCGTAGGGACTAGCGGTCGAGGCTGGCCCGTGGAGATGTCACACCACAGCTTCGCGCCCGAGTCACCGACCGTGACCTCCTCCAGTCGCAATCCCGTGACCGAGGCCTTGAGGGTCTGGACCCCGTGGTCAGAGGCCTGGTCAGCGCCCATGCGGAGGTAATCGAGGCCCAGCTGCACAGCTCCGATGACCGCTCTGGAGAGGCAGTCCGCGACCACGTTAGCCTTGCCAGCGATGTGTCGTATGTCCGTGGTGTACTCGGAGATGTACGAAAGCTGGCGTTGCTGTCGGGCGGACCACGGCTCGGCCACCTTGGACATGCAGAAAGTAAGTGGCTTGTGATCCACGAACGCCGCAAACTCCCGGCCTTCCAGCAGGAAACGGAAGTGGCGAACAGCCAAATAAAGACCAAGGAGTTCCCTGTCGAAAGCGCTGTACTTGCGCTCCCTGGGAGTCAACTGGCGGCTGAAAAAGGCAAGCGGTTGCCAGGCGCCGTTGACCCATTGTTCATGCACCGCGCCCACAGCGTAGTCAGACGCGTCGGTGGTGATAGCGATGGGGGCCCTGTGTGACGGGTGAGCCAACATGGCGGCTTCGCTCAGGGCGGCTTTGGTGGCATCGAAAGCGGCTTCCCTTTCAGCCGTCCAGTCTATGGCCTGGCCGGGGGACTTGTCCTTGAGGGCCTCGTACAGCGGGCGCATGGTGTGGGCCGCCCGGCGGATGAACCGGTGATAAAACGTCACCATCCCGAGGAACTCTCGGAGCGCCCGAGCTGTAGTCGGTCGTGGAAAGGCGGACACGGCCTCCACTTTCGATGGGAGGGGGGCGGCTCCATCTTTGCTGATGAGATGCCCGAGGAAGTGGATGGAGGACAACCCGAACTGACACTTTGCCGGGTTGATAATCAGGCCGTGTTGGCTGAGCCTCGCAAAAAGGACACGGAGATGTGCCTGGTGCTCTTCAGAGGAGGAGCTGGCGACAAGGATGTCGTCTAAATAGACGAAAATGAATGACATGTCTCTGAGCGCCAAATCCATCAGCCGCTGAAAGGACTGAGCTGCGTTCTTAAGTCCAAACGGCATACGCAGGAACTCGAAAAGCCCGAACGGCGTAATCACCGCAGTTTTGGGGACGTCTGAGGGGTGCACCGGAACCTGATGGTAGCCCCGCACCAGATCCACCTTGGAGAAAACCAGCTTGCCCGCCAGGTGTGAAGAGAAGTCCTGGATGTGAGGGACCGGGTAGCGGTCTGGCGTAGTGGCGTCGTTAAGGCGGCGGTAGTCACCACACGGTCGCCAGCCACCGGCTGATTTAGGGACCATGTGGAGCGGCGAAGCCCAAGGGCTGTCCGAGCGGCGGATGATGCCCAGACGCTCCATGCTGTCGAACTCCGACTTGGCGACCGACAGCATGTCAGGGTTGAGCCGCCGGGCCCTAGCATAGACTGGGGGGCCTTCAGTGTCAATGTGGTGCTCTACCCTGTGTTTGGTAGTGGCAGCGGAAAAGGTGGGCTGCGTCAAGTCGGGAAACTCACTGAGAAGGTGCTGGAACTTGTCACCCTGTGAGAGTGAGCTGGAGAGCCCGCTGAATGACGCCTCGCCGCGGGTACATGCGAACGAGGCAAACGTCAGTGCGTCCACCAGGCGGCTGTTCTTGACGTCCACCAGCAGTCCGTGAGCGCACAGGAAGTCTGCGCCAAGGAGGGCGAAGGAGATGTCAGCCGTGATGAAATCCCACTTAAACCGCTGACCCTCGAAACACAGGTCCACTGTCTTTGTGCCATAGGTGCGGATAGGGGTGTCGTTAGTGGACGTCAAAGGTGGGCCGTGGCCCCCACCGGCGGCGTCCTCCACCGTAGCCGGCAGGACGCTCCGCTGGGCTCCTGTGTCACAAAGGAGTCTGCGACCAGAGAGGGTGTCCCTGATGAACAGGAGCCGGTTGGATGTGCCCACGCTCGCGGCCACTACCGAGCGCAGGCCTTGGCGTTTCCCATTTCCTTGTAGGTGCAGGGGGGACGGCACATCCTCGCTTTCGCCCCATAGCGTGCATGGTACTGACACAGGCCAGGGCTGGAGTCGCTGACGTCGGCCCTGGAGCTTCTGCTAGGTGGCATGCCTCTACCAGGGAGCCGCTGCGTGTCGGGGCCAGCACCTCAGGGGTAAAACGCTGGGTGGCCAGGAAGAACCGGTCAGCTTCTTCGGCTAAAGCGCGTGGCTCAGTAATAGCCGTGTTAGCGAGCGCTGTCTGAACATGCGGCGGCATGTGCCGAAGAAACAGTTCTATGAACAAAAAATTGGGTTCTTCCGTACCTAGCAGGTTGAGCATCATTTCCATGTGGTCAGAAGGCTTGCTGTCTCCCAGGCTATGAATAGCGAGCAGGCGTCGGGCCCGTTCCGACCGAGACAGCTCGAAAGTCTTTAGCAGGAAAGCCTTGAACGCTGCATATTTATCCTGGGCAGGGGGAGATGTAATAAAGCCCACCGTCCGGGTCGCAGTGGAGCTTCCCAGTGCCGAAACGACGTGGAAATAGCGTGATTCGTCATCAGTTACTCCGCGGAGGGCGAACTGAGCCTCCGCCTGTGCGAACCATGCAGCCGCAGATGTATCCCAAAACTCCGGCAGTTTGAAAAAAACGGCGTTATTTGCCATGCTCGGTTCAGTCTCGGATCCTTCTACGAGACTTATGTCAGGGTCACCAATGTAGTGCCGAGAGACGGGAGTCAGAGGCGGGGTATCGAAGGTACAAGCTAGACTTTTATTTAACATCAGAACAACATGTAAACAGCTTTCAGCCCGGGAAGATAAGACCGGGGGAAACAGGAAGTCCGGTCAACTCACTAATGTCCGTGCGGAACAATACCCCAACCCATAGTTCCGTGGGTGAATAATGTCAATCACCACAACAGCTAATATAACACAACGCATTAGTTGTATTTCCTTTAACTGGTGGATTATGGATATAGTTGCTGATCGACAGCTGGAACACAAACTACCAAATACAAACACATAATTCAGATCCAGTCGTCATGACTCCACTCCGGAGGGATTCCCCCGTCATTTCTTACAGTTTCTCATCAAGGGGGGGTCTCCTGTCCCCGGTACAAACACACTGCCTGAGGAAGGCTATGTGTATTTATTTGTCATTAACCTTTTTCTGACCACTTATTATTTTTTTTTTGACGATCCGACCTCCATGCTGCTACTCTGGTTCAAACTGCATCCACCACACAATATGATTTATCTCCACCTCCCCAAAATAACCAAAATCTGACACGGTGTGAGATGTCTTTTTTAGCTGTTCTGTCGTCATTTCCTGCGATCTTCTCCATGCAGTCAGTCAAAATGAATGAATGAAAGAAAGGGCGTTTCTTTGACTATTTATAGGCAAATATGGGCGTTACGTGAAGCCCGCTAAAGCTGCTCCGCGTTTCGAGTCAAGAGATTTATAAAGGGAAACAGGCGTAGGAAGTACCATACGCACTTTCCTCGCTGGTACGCAATGTTTTGTGAATCGGAACATGATGGGAAATGTCTGTACCTGTTTTTTGGATTTCTACTACGTAAGCAACCTTCCCACATGAATCTTACACACTGCGTTATACATGAGGCCCCTGGACCGGTGATTTCCTATTATACATCTATTATTCTTGTCTCTGAGGTTTTGGTGGACCTGTAAAGATCCTTTATTTGTTTTTTTTATTTGTACAAAGAGATAATTTTTTCTTTTTTTTAAAACAACGTATCAAATATCACGGATGTTGATGACGATGAACTAAACTTTGATTTTCATGAACAATGTACCGTAGAGGGGTCGGACCAGAAACGTTTTTAAGCTTGTTCTTGCCCCTTTTAAACATGAAGGAAAATACTTGAGTGATTATTTTTATACCTTTAAAAGTATTTTGTTATTTTGCTTCTTATTATTATTACTTTTTTTTCTGTTTGTTGTTTTTTTTTTTTTTACATGTTCAATACATTGCATTATAATACAAAATAAAAGTAATAAGAAAATAAAAAACTGAAAATATTAGATGTTTTAACAGAAATATTAAATGGTTGTATTTTTTATATCATCTTTTGAAAGCATGCTGCAGAATATAAGATGAGTTTCAGGATTAAGAGGCTCAGTGCGGATCAGAGTGATATCAGCCTGATGTCTGCAGCTCAGAGTCAACACAACTTTCACATATTCATCTCAGCACACAAGTTCAAGATGGAGAACTGACCTGAGAGTCTCCAGTCTGCAGTCTGGACTCTCCAGAAGATCTCTCAGCAGCTCCACTCCTGAATCCTGGAGAGCGTTGAAACTCAGGTCCAGATCTCTCAGATGGATGTTGGACTTCAGAGCTGAGATCAGAGCAGCACAGCTGATCTCTGACAAGCTGCAGAGACTCAGACTGAATAAAGAAAACATGATGTAACTTTAGAAAACAATGTTCCTGTTTGAAATAACTCAATGTTTAATAATCTGATCAGAGCTGAACAATGTTTTAACGTCAGCAATGATGTAGAAACAAATCCCTGATCATCTGGAACTCTCTGAAGCAGTTTCTCTCATCAGATGTTTAACAACTCCTTCATCTCCCTCACAGCTCATCAGTACTGACAGCATCTCCACTGACTCATGGAGCACAGAGTGAGTCTGTGGAAGCTCAAACACTCTCCCTCGCATATTCCAACCCAGTCTCACGGCATTTCGTGTTATAGTGCCGAAATTAATGTAATCTATCGGTTCACCAACACGATTTTCCCAGTATGTTTCGTGCCTGCACCACGTCTTTTTGTCCGGTCGGGTCTTGGAAGACCGGAAGCTGTGTGGTTCATAAAAACATGTTCTTACTCAATATCAAGCCATGATTATTGTTTTTATTTTAAATTCTATAATGTCAGACTTTTTTTGCCGTCTGTGAGGAAAAGAAATGGGGCTCAGAGCCTCAGGATACCAACCCAGTCTCACAAAAAAAACGTGTAATAACTACATTGGTCCACAACGTAGGACATAGTATTTCTAAAAAAAGGCCTCTGAAATTGTAAGATCCCCCACCATTCTGATTTAGTTAAACTTATTAGTTTAACTAAATCTGCATCTAAAATTGTGGCATAGATAAGTTATTTTTCCCTGTGCCATTCTCCATTTACTCAACAATAACACATAATTATCCTTGTGTTTATTTATTTGTTTGATTAATAAACACAAGTTGGAGTCCGTCAGGACCGAGGGTCGGAGCAGCTCATTTGCTTTAGATAATTTTACACCCAGAAGTAAGTATTCTCTCCGTTTCGCTGGACAAACCCCGTGATAGTCCTCAAGCTCTGTGATTGGAGAGTGTGCTCCGAGGGTTACGCTGAGCGTCAAACAGCACTTGAAATGGGATGGAACCACGGCAGACTGTCCAAAACTGGATTTGAACGGGTCCACCCCGTCCCCCCCTCCCCCACCCCGTCCCCAGAACTACACATGCTGGCTATTGTGTTTTGCAACATGTTCTCTATGGCAAGTCTCCACTGGGAGTTGTAGTTTTTAAAAGACGTTTTCGTATTTCCCATAATAAGAAGTTGCCAGAATTAAACTATGTACATCCCTGGAGGTTTAGGGGATAGGAAACACTCACATTTAAAACATATAATTAATAAATGGGTGAAAATCATCGGAGGATGGTCTGGTGGTTCCTCGATTATAGCTCCTCCATTATCGCTCCTCGCTCCTCCGGCAAAAATAAGGCCATTGGGACGCTACTCAAGATGGCGCAGACAAATCAACTTCCGGTGAGACCGAGACCGAGGAGCGAGGAAATGAAAAATAAGAGAAGTGAGAAGGGCCCCGGGTGTCTTCCCTCCTACCTGTTTACTTGATTGTGTTCACCTGGTGCCCCTGTGTTTTCTCCTCCCTCCTCACCTGTCTCTTGTTTCGTTGATTAGTCTTGTGTGTATTTAAGTTCTGTTTTTGATGTCTGTCATTGTTGGTTTCTCGTTTGTCTGAGACTGTTCTCAGGGTAGTGTTCTGTTTTTTGTCACCTACACCTGGAAATAAAGGTATTTTTCTCTGTTCAACCTGCATTTGGGTCCTGCCTGTTTCACTAACCTTAACAGAAGAAACCAACCAAGGATGGGCCTAGCAGATCCTTTTGAGCTGGAATTACTCAGTTTTTCCTTTTCTTTGGCTGGCTGCTCTGATAGGTGGAGGGAAGCGTCCGGTGTTCAGCAGCGAGAGGCTGCTCTGGCTGAGGCGCACCAGATGGCTATGGAGAAACCATGCTTGGTGAAATTCTTACCTGGCTGGATTTAGGACTTCCTCTCGGTGTGTGATTCCCGGCCTGTTAACCCCAGGCGTGCTGTCCCCCTGCCTCCCGGTTCCAAGCCTGACACCATAGGTCTCTGTGTGTTCCATCTGGAGTCAACCTCTGCTTCTTCCCCAGTTCCTGCTCCTGTCCAGGAGCCGTTCTCTGGAACTCGTCTGGCTTTTGGAGGTCCACGGAGCTCCTAAGAGAGGGAGTCGCAAGTCCAGGCAAGCAGCCCGAGCCCCAAGAGCCATGGTTCCGGCCCCAATCCTTGCCCCAGCAGCCATGGTTCCGGCCCCAGTCCTGGCCCCAGCAGCCATGGATCCAGCCCCAGTTCTGGCACCGGCAGCCAGGGTTCCGGCCCCAGCAGCTAGGGTTCCGGCCCCAGCAGCCAGGGTTCCGGCCCCAGCAGCCAGGGTTCCGGCCCCAGCAGCCAGGGTTCCGGCCCCAGTTCTGGCCCCAGCAGCCATGGTTCCGGCCCTGGTTCCGGCCCCAGCAGCCATAGTCCCTTCTCTAGTCCCTCCTCTAGTCCCCTCTCTAGTCCCCTCTCTAGTCCCCTCTCCAGTCCCTCCTCTAGTCCCTTCTCAAGACCCCTCTCTAGTCCCTCCCCTAGTCCCTTCTCTAGTCCCCTCTCTAGTCCCCTCCTCTAGTCTTTCCTCTAGTCCCTTATCTAGTCCCTTCTCAAGACCCCTCTCTAGTCCCTCCTCTAGTCCCTTCCCAAGTCCCTTCTTTAGTGCCTTCTTTATTCCCTTCTCTATTCCCCTCTCTATTCCCCTCTCGAGTCCCCTCTCGAGTCCCCTCTCCAGTTTCCTCTCAAGTCCCCTCTCGAGCCCCCTCTCCAGTCTCCTCTCAAGTCCCCTCTCGTGTCACCTCTCAAGTTCCCTCTCAAGTCTCCTTTCGAGTCTCCTTTCGAGTCTCCTCTCGAGTTCCCTCTCGAGTTCTCTCTCCAGTTCCATCTCAAGTCCCCTCTCCAGTCTCCACTCATGTCCCTACTCAAGTGCCGTTGGAGGTTCCGCTGGGGGTCCTGCCAACTCTATGTCCTGTCCCGTTGGGGGTCCCGCCGACTAGTCTTCTGCCGGGGGTCTTCTTCTCCGGTTCCTCTCCGGCCGACACTGGGTCCTACACGGCCTCCAGAGCTGTCCCGTCAGAGCCTTCCTGCCCGTCCTCCGGAGTTGTTCTGTCGCCGCATGCTTCGCCCTCGAGCCCGGCCCCCTGAGTCCCGCGGTCTTCGCCCTCCATGGTCTCTGCCTTGCCCCCGGGCCGTCCGCCCGAGACCCCACCATGGACTCTGCCTTACCCCCGGGCCGTCCGCCCGAGACCCCCACCATGGAATCTGTCTTGCCCCCGGGCCGTCCGCCCGAGACCCCCACCATGGACTCTGCTTTGCCCCCGGGCTGTCAGCCCAAAACCCGTCCTCCAGACCCCCTCCACCCACCCTGGTGGCCCTAGTTTTGTTATTGTTATTTAATAATTCTGTGTTCTTTATTTATTGATTGTTCAATACCTGACAAGGCCGGAGATTAAAAACTTGGGTCGCAGGTTCCTCAACAGTGCATTACAAGACATCTATCAATATGTGTGTATACCTCCACCATTAAACTGTCATATTCTGCACATTTCTTATACTATCTACATACATCTTATAAGAGTATAATACATATGTATAATATCAATTAAAATAAGTGCTTCAACATAGTTAACATTGCTGGAGGTATGCACAAAGTTTTTCATTCATTGCATTACTACACCGTAGTTGTGTATATGATATGTCAATAAACCTTAGAAAATCTTGAAAGGGATGTGCAAAATAGTCATTATATACAGTCTTAAATTAACTATTAGTAGAGAATAACGAGTAATGAATATACTTTATAGGGATCCTATTAATATCTAATAATACAAATAATGAAATTCAATAACATGCTTTAACCACTAGGTGTCCCTTTATATCAGCTGTGCACGTTTAAGGTGTAAATACAGCCTATCTACGAATTGGATCAAATATAAAAGTCAGCCGAATTAGTGTTGATACTGCGAGGAGACGTATTGTTTAATTGCTGATATATTTATGATCCACGTCACGTTTTCAGTGTTGGCGGCAGTTCCTCATGTTTGTCTAGAAGTCTTCTTAACAGGGCTCTATAAATAGAGAACTACAGCAGATGTGTAATATTTAACGCAGCCGAACCGTGTATTACAATGCCGTTATGTGATGACCCCCAAAGAGAAAAGCAAGCATTTTAATGGCCAAAACTAACCTTAAAATAGGCATTTTCCACCGAGAATAAAACGAAGTTCGGCCATGTTTTTTTTTTTCTGCAGGGAGAAATTTGAAGATCACGTGACATCGATGCCAGCCATTGGAATCAATGATCAAAAAAACGTGGGGATCCTACAATTTCAGAGGCGTTTTTGTAGAAATACTACGTCCCAAGTTGTGGACCAACGTAGTTATTACACGTTTTTTTATGAGACTTGGTTGAAAATACTGAAATATGTATTTTTTAAATCTTTTTTTCCTTCTAATTTTTTATTATTTTCTAAATAACACACTGTTATTTACTCAACAATAACACACAATTATCCTTGTTTTTATTTATTTGTTTGATTCCATAATCTCTGGCTCTCTTGCCATCTGTCAGGAACTGAATTTAAAAATAAAGTCACCGGAAACAGACCTATATATGGGACATTTCGAGCACATTGCGATACACAGCCACTTAACTGATTACCCAAGATCATCAGCTATGGTTGAAGCTCGGTGATTGGATGTTTTATCCGCAATGCACGTTGGGATATGGTGTTTATGCGATATGAAATCCGAAAAAAAAAGAAGAAGAAAATAATACTTTCATCTCAGTGTGCTTGCTTTTCTCTTTGAAAGTCATCACATAACGGCATTGTAATACACGGTTCGGCTGCATTACATATTAACTATCTGCCGTAGTTCTTTATTTATAGAGCCCTGCTGAGAAGACTTCTAGACAAACAGGAAGAACTGCTGCCAAAACTGAAAATGTGACGTGGATCATAAACATCTTCAATTTCTCTTCACACAATACGTCTCCTTGCA
Source organism: Notothenia rossii (assembly GCF_949606895.1). NCBI lineage: Eukaryota > Metazoa > Chordata > Actinopteri > Perciformes > Nototheniidae > Notothenia > Notothenia rossii. Next base: position 91,773,076 of record NC_136902.1, on the reverse strand, counting down.
GTATCAACACTAATTCGGCTGACTTTTACATTTGATCTAATTCGTAGATAGGTTATATTTACACCGTAACGGTGCACAGCTGATAGAAAATGACTTGTAGTTTTTAAAGATATTACTGATTTTCTGTGAATATAAGAATGTAAATACTGAGTTGAGAGAATAGTCAGGGGTTTTGGGTGATAGGAGACACATCTATGGAATCAGAATTTCAATATCTAACCGTTAAATGATGGATATACCTTTCTGTCTGTGATGTTTTACAAATCAGATATTAATTTGTAGAAGTAAAACATGTGAAATAATATAGCATCTTCAGATGTTATAGATACATAAGTGTCCTACACTAATAATAAACAGTTATTATGCCATTGTATGCTGTGTGTACCTTATTCGTAACATCTTCAGAAACTACCTTTCCAACTCCTCAAGTTGCTTGTCTTTGACTGTTGCAGGTTCAAATATTCCACAAATATTTGTGTGGATACAAAAATACAGCTTTCAAGAACTAAACTGGAAACTTATATTGGAAAGTAGAATTTATTGTGTTAACACTTTAAACTTGACAGTTTTTCAACCCGCACCACCTAGTGGTTAAAGCCCAATATTGAATTTTTGTGTTGAATGTGTTATATTTGATGAAAAAAATATTAAGAGTACATACACATTAGGGGGAAAGTAGAAGGTCAATGATAGAAATATAGAATATAAAAATTCAAGAAGATACTATAATTCAGAGGTGCCCAGTACGTCGACCGCGGTCGACCGGTCGACCGCGGGGGCAATGCTGGTAGATCGCGAGTCATTCATAAAAAAAAAAAATCCAGCTCCGTTAAAATAGACAAAACAGGTTTTGATCCCTCCCCCCTTGGCCTCCCTGCCACTTAATTCAGGAGTTTACTTGATTGACAGAAATGCAAAAGCGATACAAAATCAGTCAAGTGCCGGGAGAGACAAACAACAAAATGAGTGCGGGAACGAGCAAAAAGCTAAAGACATACCACTTCCACACAGAATGGGAGGGAGAATCTTTTTTTGTGATGTCACATTCAAAGGTTATTTGCCTTATTTGTAAAGCAAGCGTCGCTCTGCCAAAGAAAGGTAACGTGGAGAGGCATTATCGGAGTGTTCACAAGGCATATGACAGCGACTTCCCTCCGAGTAGCGAGTTGAGAAAGGTCATGTATTATTGCTACACAAACATTATCTCTTAGTCTTAGTGTCGCCAACTCGTTTCTAACATGCAAAAAGACAAACAAATGCGTCTATGGTCGGTGTATTTTCTATCTTTCCAATCCAGAAGAGATCTCTCTCTCCCCCGTCTGTTTGCAAGGGGGCGGGGCAGTTTACACACACGCAGCTGCTACATGCAGCAACACACGGAGGAGATGGTGGAGAGAAGCGCTCCAAGGTGTGGTTACATGTTACCCGTCTTGAGGTGGACAATGCTCGTCACCAAAAGTGTTTAGCATGTCAGGGCGGTAACACGAGCAATTTGTCTAAACATTTAGCAAAAGTGCACCACATCCAGACGGAGGAATGCACCGGGTTCGACTGTCTTTCTAGTAGCTCTGTAGCCTCATCCACGAGTAACGTTTCCACGTCAGGTGTTATGTATGCTAGCAGCAACACACAGAGTTAACTACATTATACAAACATGAGTTAATGATTAGAGGTAACTGAGTTATTTATTTTGTTAAAGTTTCAGCTATTCTGTTTACAGTTCTGTCATCAGATTATTTAATAAGATTTGTTAAAACATTGTTGTTTCTTTTGATGTGAAATATTATTTATTTAATTCAAATAAAAAGCAATGTTAATTTTGTTCAAAATGTGTTTAGTTAATTTAATAATATATGTACTTTTGAATCAAGTATTCATCTTTATTGTCTTCATTGTTAGTTTCCACATGCCTAAAACAACCTCAAACTAAATCTAAAAGTTGAAGGCTAAATAAGAGCGTTTGAGAAATTGTGCAAGGCACACAGTAGTAGTCCGAATAGTCGATTAATCGTTTCATTAATCTATAGATTAATCGATAATCAAATTAGTCGTTTGTTGCAGCCCTATTGTAGTTATCCAATGTAAAAATAAAACGTGTTATTCAGCAACCCTTGCAATTTGGGATTTTATTTTTGGTTGGTAGACCTCGGTTAGTTGGTCATTTCAAAAGTAGCTCACCAGCCAAAAAAGTGTGGGCACCCCTGCTATAAGTGATCTCTACAATAAAAAAAGTTTAGTGCCGGACGTCCAAAGATATTAATAGGAGGATGTGCAAAACAGACAAACTAATGAGGCTTTATTTAAACATTAAATAATACTTTAGGTTACGGTCTTCTTTTAAATAAGAAAAAAGCATTGGGGGTATCTACAGATAAATATTAAGCCTGACAAAGTACTTAACGTCTAATATGTTGCATGGTTTGTTTTGGGACTTGACAATCAACTTTCCTGCAATGTTAACTATGTTGAAGCCGTTATTTTAACTGATATTATACATATTTATTATACTCTTATAAGATGTACAGTATGTAGATAGAATAAGAAATGTGCGGAATATGACAGTTTAATGGTGGAGGTATACACACATATTGATAGATGTCTTGTAATGCACTGTTGAGGAACCTGCGACCCTAGTTTTTCATTCATTGCAAAACTACACCGTAGTTGTGTATAATATGATATGTTAATAAACCTTTGAAAATCTTGAAATCTTGAAAGGGATGTGCAAAATAGCCATTATATACAGTCTTTAATGAACTATAAGTAGAGAATAACGAGTAATGAATGTGCTTTATAGGGATCTGCAGATAAATGTTTAGTCTTTTCAAGCACCAACTATCAAATATCTCGCGGGGCTGGACCCGTTCGAGTCCAGTTTTGGATAGTCTGCTTTGGTTTCACTGAGTCTTCGGCCATCCTAAACTCCCCCAAAAATATTTGTCACTCCGAATCGAAGGGGAAAAACACAAAAGCATTGTACAAAATTTAAACCAATCAATGTTTTGTAATTAACAAGGATAAACTGATGTTTTTAGTTCATGAGTACTGCAGATTACTTTGAAAACTTTGAGACCGGAAATACTGTTTTCACCGCAAACTGTTGCCTGGCAACGCAATTATGTTGATAGCTGAGGCTGATAACTTTATTTTGAAATTCAGTTCCTGGCAGACGGCAAAAAAGTCTGAGATTATAGAATTAAACAAATAAATAAAAACAAGGATAATTGTGTGTTATTGGTGAGTAAATAACAGTGTGTTATTTAGAAAATAATAACAAATTAGAAGGAAAAAAAGATTGAAAAATTACTGATTTCAGTATTCTGATGTTCTGAGCCCCATTTATTTTCCTCACGGACGGCAAAGAAAGTCAGACATTATACGATTTAAAATAAAAACAATAATCGTGGCTTGATATTGAGTAACAACCTGTTTTAATGAACCCCACAGCTTCCGGTCTTCCAAGACAAAAAGACGTGGTGCAGGCACGAAACACACTAGAAATACATTTCTTGGAAAATCGTGTTGGTGAACACGAATCAATAGATTACATTTCGTGACTATAACACGAAATGCCGTGAGACTGGGTTGCACATTCACCTTCTCTGATCTTTGTTATTCTGCTCAATATTCAACCATTATCAAAAACAGAACAACATAATTAAAATGTATTTGTTCTCGGGAAAATTCTACGAATTATAAATACTGGAAAAATATATATAATTACCATAATTATATTATTATATCGAGTTATTGAACTGACCTGAGAGTCTCCAGTCTGCAGTTTGGACTCTTTAGTGCAGAACTCAGCAGCTCCACTCCTGAATCCTGCAGATCGTTGTGACTCAGGTCCAGCTCTCTCAGATGGGAGGGGTCAGACTTCAGAGCTGAGGCCACGACTTCACATTCAGTCTCTGAGAGTCCACAGCCAGTAAGCCTGTCACACAAATATCACTAAAAGAGTTAGCATAAAAGAGAGGAAACATTATATTAACTTCATGAATTTGGTGAAACAAGTTAATGTTCTCAGTAACATTCACTGTTAGTCAACTTAATTTAATAATAGAGTTTTCTATATTCGTTGTCAGCCTGTCAGAACTTATTTTAAACTCTTAAAAACAGATGTTGAACAAATTGAACGATCTATGAATTACTGATTTCACTGATCACTGTGAAATACTGCTGTATGTTGTGATCACATGCTGCTCTGAGAAAACCTCTAAAGTCCTTAATTTGTTGGACAAGTAATATGAAATGAACTAAAACTATAAAAGGGAATAATCAATATAATAAATAGAATCACTGAGATTTGAAGAACTAAACTTCTGATCTAGTTTATAAAGCTAATCACATCTGGACTTACTCAGCCTTCCTGCAGTTCCTCACAGCTGGAAGCAGTCTCCGTCGTCCCTCCTTTGATGTGTTGTACTTCTTCAGGTCCAACTCATCCAGAACCTCCTCTGACATCTGCAAAATGTAGGCCAGAGCAGAGCAGTGGATCACAGAGAGTCTCTTCTCTGATCTGTTCCCTGACTTCAAGAACTCTGTGATCTCCTGATTTACTGAGAGGTCCTTCATCTCTGTCAGACAGTGGAAGATGTTGATGCTCCTGTCAGGAGAGATTTTATCACTGTTCATCCTCTTCAGGTTGTTGATGGCTCTCTGGATGATTTCTGGACTGTTGTCTGTGCGACCCAGCAGTCCTCCTAACAGACTCTGGTTGGACTCCAGAGAGAGTCCGTGGAGAAAGCGGACAAACAGGTCCAGGTGGCCATTTTCACTTCTTAGGGATTTCTCCATGGCTCCCTTCAGGAAGACATCCAGGGATGGGTAATCATAATAACTGTTATCACTGTTCTCATAGGACCAGATTCCCTTCAGGAAGTCCTTCAGTACCTCTGTGTCTCTGTTGGTGTAACAGTGGAACATGTAGACTGCAGCCAGAAACTCCTGAATGCTCAGATGAACAAAGCAGTAGACTGTTTTCTGGAAGATCACACTCTCTCTTTTGAAGATCTGTGTACAAACTCCTGAGTGCACCGAGGCCTCGGTGACATCCAGACCACAGCGCTGCAGGTCTTCTTGGTAGAACATGATGTCTCCTTTCTCCAGATGTTCAAACGCCAGCCTCCCCAGCTTCAGAAGAACCTCCCTGTCAGCCTTCGTCAGCTGCTGTGGACTCGTCTCATGTCCCTCTTCATACTTCTGCTTCTTCCTCTTGGTCTGGACCAGCAGGAAGCGTGAGTACATGTCAGTGAGGGTCTGGGGCAGCTCTCTTCTCTGGTCTGTAGTCAACATGTGGTCCAGAACTGCAGCAGTGATCCAGCAGAAGACTGGGATCAGACACATGATGTGGAGGCTCCTGGAGCTCTTGATGTGAGAGATGATTCTGCTGGACAGGTCTTCATCACTCCATCTCCTCCTGAAGTACTCCTCCTTCTGGGCGTCAGTGAAGCCTCGTACTTCTGTCACCCTGTCCACACACTCAGGAGGGATCTGATTGGCCGCTGCAGGTCTGGAAGTTATCCAGACGAGAGCCGAGGGAAGCAGCTTCCCCCTGATGAGGTTTGTCAGCAGCACGTTGACTGAGGACTGCTGAGAGACATCAGACACAACCTCATTGTTTCTGAAGTCCAGAGAAAGTCTGCTTTCATCCAGGCCGTCAAAGATGAGCAGCACTTTGCAGACAGCCAGCTGCTCTGCTGTGAGCTTCTGTAAGGTTGGATGGAAAACATGGAGCAGCCTGAGAAGACTGTACTGCTCACCTTTGATCAGGTTCAGCTCCCTGAAGGAGAGCGGGATCACCAGACTGATATCTTGGTTTCCCAAACCCTCGGCCCAGTCCAGAGTGAACTTCTGCACTGAGAAGGTTTTTCCAACTCCAGCGACTCCGTTGGTCAGGACCGCTCTGATGAGAGTCTGTTGGTCAGGTAAGGCTTTAAAGATGTCCTGGCACTTGATTGGAGTGTCATGGAAGGTCTCTTTCTTGGAAGCTGTCTCCAGCTGCCTCACCTCATGTTGGGTATTAACTTCTTCACTCTGGCCTTGTGTGATGTAGAGCTCAGTGAAGATGCTGTTGAGGAGGGTTTCACTTTGATCAGTTCCTTCAGTCACACGTTCACATCTCCTCCTCAGACTGAGCCTATGTTCATCTAGAACCTCCTGCAGACCACTATCTGCTGGAAGAGAAGGAAACAGGAGAGAATTAGAGGATGAAAATAAAACTTAAAATAGACATGGTTTAAAAAGTGATGATTTTAATAAAACAGCTTAATGTCTACGCTGAAAAACACGATACTTAGCATAACAGATGAACCAGGAAGAATTCTGGACATAAAGACAACAATCCATCAGATATCTTTACTATCTTCTGTAATATTCCTTTGCAGGGCTAACGCTCCCCCGAGCTTAAGATCTGTCAAGTATTTTGTAAGTATACCTAAGAAAAACACTGCTGTCTGTTTTCTCATTCACACTTCAAAATAACGCCTTGAAGAAGAACAATGCTTTACAACGCGACACTAAACAAAATATGAATTAAAATGAACAATTCTGGACATGAAGACTCCAGAAGGAACAATCAAATACTAGCTGGCAGAGATCTTTACTATTCTGACCGGAGGTCTTCTCCCTCTGTGCCGCTGCTTGGCCCCGTGTTTTGTTTTTAAGCTGAGGTGCCAAACTGGGTCCCTCTCATTTCCGCTTCTCTTGTGGTGGCTGCAGCCTGGCGTGGTGACGCAAATTGTTTGGCGTGGCAGCGTTCATGTCCTACTCTCTACCGGTCAGGTAAAGCACTGTGCAGTCTGATCTCCAGCGCATTAAAGGAGGCATTTGCTCCACCATTGGTCTCTTTCCCTCCCTTGTCGGCTCTGTGGCTGCGCCTGGCCGCACAAGGTGGTACCTATGAGCCCCCCCATATTATAAGTTAAACCGTTACTTTCATACAGATTTGGTAGTAATTCGAATCCCCTTTTTTATTGTAACTATTCTCCCTCCCTACCTTTGGCCATCATTCCCGTTTGGGCGCTCTGTGAGCTTGGCTCATCGCTGTGGCTCGTCGCTGTGGACAGGCCCAGACTGCTCGCTCTGGCCTGTTGCTGGAGCCGTTCTTGGCGTCAGGGAATCCGACTATGGACACTTGTTTATTCTTTGCTGTCCTTTACATTTACTTTAAATTTGATTTAATTTGTTTATTCATTTGTGTTGTTTACATTCATTCAGATTTGGTGTATTTTGTTGTTTTCCTTTGTTTATCCTTCTGTCACAAACCTTCTGTCAGAACCCTAACATTTTATCTTGTGCTGGACAGGTGCTGTGGGCCTGAGGCGGCAGACTCCCTGGTGGTGGCAGTGGTTTCCTTCACGTGTCCGTTTTGAGTGGTGTGCACTGTGCAGTGTAACGGGTGATTTAGTTTGGACCCCTTACTCCCCTTTTTGTTAAAGGTGGGGTAGGTAAGTTTGAGAAACCGGCTCGAGATACACTTTTTGTTATATCCCATGGAATGCTCTTAACATCCCGATAGCAATGAATATCTGAAGTGCTTTGACAATAAATACATAAACAAACTCATCTCGTGCCCTCATTGGTCATATGCGCGTTCGTGTGTGTTGGAGGAGGGGCTCTGTGAGGAAGTGGCAGATTTTTTCCGGCTGTGTATTTTCAAATTCTAGCGCACTCAAGCTGGGTTCTCCAAAATTACCTCCCCCACCTTTAAGTGACAGTCCTCAGTTTCAGTGTTGTTTTTCATTTAGAGCATTTGTTTTAGTAACATTAGGGCGAAAATGTAATTAAAAAACAGTATTTGCTTTAATATAAGGTAATGAACAGTTTAATCTCCACTGTACATCCGGGCCTCTGATTTGGTTTAGTTCCAATACATCTTAATATTGTAACCTTTTTTTTGGACGGGGGCCACAGGGGGAGTCCCTGGTCAGTGTTGCAGGGGCACTGGCCCCTGTTGCCCCCCCCTAGAACTACCCCTGCTGTTCAGAGATGGGAAGTAGTGTGAACGGAGGAACTGCTTACATTGTGGTTGTCAAATATCACTATGACCACTCGAGCTGGTTTCTCCAAAAGTAGCTTCCCCATCTTTAACTGGTCCCAGCCCTGTCCTTTTCCCCAAAGTGGGTATTTTATTAAAATGTATTGTGTGTGGTGTTTTTAGATATTTTGTATGTTATAAATAAATATGTATTCTGACCCTTAAAACTGTCTCTGCCCGTGGTGTAAAACGAACCTGATTGTCCTTAACAGTATTATACCTAGTTTTTGGTGGCGTTGTCAGCAACCGACTTCTAACACCTAGCCGCACCAAACCGCCACACTATCATACGTAAATATTATCTTTGTACAGGGCTAATGTTTCCCTGAGATTAAGCCCGTATGCGTTTTTTAAGGAACACTGCTGTCCCATGGTAAATATTTGTGTACACACTTTAAAAGCAAAGCCTTGAAGAAGGGATCAGATGATACAGTGTTTCTATAGAAGAGCAGACACCCAGCACCCACACAGCGGTAAAGAGGCTGCACGTGTTCGGCCTCTTACTTTGTAAAATGCTCCATCTTTCTCCACACTGAGGACAGCAGGAGTCTCCTGATGGAGGAAGCTGCTCCCAGTATGAGGCGATGCACTGTCTGCAGAACCAGTGTCCACAGCTGGTAGAGACTGGATCCTTCAGGACGTCCTGACACAGAGCACAGCTGGACAGCTGCTCCTCCACAGGAACAGGACTCTTCCTCTTCCCTCTGTGGAGATGAACACATCCTTTACAGCAGGGGTTCCCAACCTTTTTTCCCAAGAGCCCCCCCAAATGACTCCTGTTGGAAGTTGCGCCCCCCCCTACCAGCGGTAATTAAAGTTTAAAAGTCTCTTGGAGTGACTTTGATGGTTATTGGACTCAGGATTCATTCATGTGGCTTTTAGTGATAATGATGTATTGCTTTACAATTATATGTAAACAAAAAGAGGAACAAGTCTAAATATGATATTTGGCCTCAAATCATCTGAGGCCTGGCTTGCGCCCCCCCCTGCGATCTCTGGCGCCCCCCCAAGGGGTTGGGAACCACTGCTTTACAGCACTTTACATTAGTGGAGCTGATTCTCACCAAAGGTAGAACAATGTGGCAAATTCTAGATGGTATTTTAAAAAGGACTATATCTCTATTTAATATTTCTTTGTGATCAGGTAGTTTCAAATGACTAAAAAAGCAAACAGCCTCCTGTCTGGATTCATGACATCACCCAGAGGAGCACATGTTCCCTGTATCTACTAAGACACACATCAGCTGTATTCATCTGGCACACTTTAGCATTATAAACACAATTTGCATGGAATTTGCTTTGTGAAGTATTTACTATAAAAATATGGAAAGGAGGTCGAAATAACAACGTAATGAAAGTGATTAGTAAAAAGCCAGAGTTAATGCTTCGTCAGGTCTGTCTGCAACACAACGAGCAAAACACTTTAAAATGTTTGTTTTCTGAATTAAATCAGTTTCATTAAAACTAGGCTAACTTTGTAGCTGATCCATCAACACTCAAAATAACTCCATCCAGTCATTAGAACAGCAGCTATTATATTGTTAGCACCACAGACAGTCTCTGGTTTATACAGGTACATGAATAACCCTGATTTAATATGAGGTGCTGTAGAGCTCTGGCTGCTGATGTTCCCTCTTCTGATTCACGTCAGATCGTCAGTGACGTCAGGATCTCCATGTTTTAACGATGATATATGTTGTTTTAATAAATAGTATTTATCCATATTATTGTCATTTTAAACCCATTGTATGCCACTGATACATTGATGATATAATAGCATATTGAATTTCCTTAAACAATGTTTACTGTCCTCTATTCTCCTGGTTTACTATACTCTACGGCAGGGGTCACCAACCTTTTTTAGGGTGAGGGCTACTTTAAAAAAATAAAACAAGTCGGAGGCTACTTTTACTCCTTTTTTTGTTTTTTGCAGTGTATATATTTAGCACATTTTAACGTTAATATGCTTACCTTTAACCTTTGTGTGCTGTTTGGGTCTGTGGGACCCGTTTTCAGTGTTTACTAAAAGAACATGTTTGCAATCAAATTATTTTAACCTGCTTTATTTGGGGGTGGACGGGCCTCAGCTCCTCTAGGGGGGTCCGGGGGCGTGCTCCCCCGGGAAGATGTTTTTTAAAATGTTGAAGTGAAATGCTGGTGCACTCTGTTGTATCCATACATTCTGGTGAATTTGTGAATACAGCTTTCAACACTCATATGAAAGGAAGCTGTATACTTTTCAATAATCAAATCATCTTTAGAATATGATCACAACCAATAACAAATCATTTAAACTGGTTTATTCTTATGTTATGTTACCTAGTACATTCTTTCTTTCTATTTTTCTATATTTTACTAATCACTCCCTTTTTAAACTGTTTTTTTTTTTTTTTTTTACTGTCCTATACACATTGGAATGATTTCTTAATTTATCTATATTAAATAGATAAAGGTGTGCTCTCCCAGCTCTCTCGCTCGCTCTCTCTCCCTCCCTCCCTTGCCCCTGCGGGCGACTAAGTGCCCGCGGGCACCGTGTTGGCTACCCCTGCTCTACGGTGTTTCTATAATATCTTGCTGTGTTTCCTGTACCTATCTGCCCCCATAATGAAAGAACAGTTCAGATTATCCGATTATATAATAACTGAATCCTCTTCAGTTCAGTTTACAGCAGAAACAGACTCTTACTTTGGGTCTGAGGGTCCAGGTTCATCTCTGAAGAGTGGAGGAAAGTCTTTAGACCAGTCACTGTTCAGAGACAGACAGCTGGGGACTGGAGACTCTGCTCTCCGTCTGTGGAAACAACACATGTTTTAAATATCATTAGTTCTTGTTGAGAGCAGATTTTGACCTCAGTCTGTTTACCCGATTAAAGATATCTGGACTTGTTCTGAACTTTCAGTCGTGCTTGAGGGTTTCTGCTGTTTCAGTTCATTTGACAGTGAAAGGTTTTACATGTTTGTATTTTATTAGCTCTCTTTAACACAAAGTCCAACATGTAGAGTGTGAGGATGATTTCACTAGTAGATCATTTACTATCGCTGATGATGCCAAGGAGCAAGAGTTCAATTAAACTTTGTTACTGTACTCTACTAAATGTCTTTGCTCCGATCATTAAAGAACAGTTCAGATTAACAGATTATATCAAATCTGAATCCTCTTCAGTCTACAGTAGAAACTCTTACTCTGGGTCTGAGGGTCCAGGTTCATCTCTGAAGTTCAGAGGTCTGGGTTTAGAGCGGTCACTCTTCAGAGACAGACAGCTGGAGACTGAAGACTTGTCCTCTTCCTCACTCATCTTCTCCAGTCTGAGAGACACACACACAAACACACACACACACACACACACACACACACACACACACACACACACACACACACACACACACACACACACACACACACACACACACACACACACACACACACACACACACTTTACTGGGCAGATTATGTAACTCTGATGAATCGGAAAGCAGGAAATTAAAAGGTTTACAGCATCTGAAAATGTCCCATTGGACTCGAGGAAATATATTTTTTCGATAACATATTTTGTATACATACAGTTTAACAGAGTTCATTATGAATGTCTTGAAAACGCAGCAGAGCCTGCTGTTAACACTCACCCTATTTTCTTCCTCCTGCTCTGTTGAAGTGTAAAATGGCGTCTGACTTCTTACTTGGACTTCAACACCCTCACCTGTCTGGAGCTCCTCCCTTTGTTTAATCACCAGCCTTATCAGCTGGACAGGTACACATCCAGGGATTCTTTTCAGTAAGATAGAAAAAGACATGCAGCTAAACACAAGCAGAACAAAGTTATAAAATAATACCACATTGTGAAAATAACCCAGTAGAAGTAAACATCCTGCATTCAAAACCTCACGAAAGTTAAAGGTCTCCTATTATCCTGTTTTTCATCAATACTGTATATCACAGGTCTAAGATATATCCAGAGCCTGTCTCTGATTGGCTAAAACACCAAACAGATCATTGCAGCATTACCCATAATCCCCTCTGTTTCAGCCCTGTTTCCAAAGTGCTGATTCTCTGGGTGTTTCTCAATCGCGAGGATACTGGCTTGGTAGTCGCGTACTTCCAAGTCACTTCCTTCAGGACCGAAGCAAGTATGCTTCCAAGCCACGGCTTCGGAAAACAAAGAATAATGGAACAGGCTAACAAGTGTGCCACTCTCTCTAACTGTTTCAACATAAACTGTACCCAAAATAAATACCTCACGATGTCTATCTAATTATGAACTTGCTTTACTTTCAACGAACACATTTTGGTGATAACAAATGTAACAAATTAACATATTTACCAACACATGTTCTACGCCACTACATACTTACATTTAAATGTGTGCTGTCTAATCCGTGCGCAAAGCATTGTGGGGATTTTAAGGACGCAAAGTCTACCCATGTGCAGCCTCGAAATTTCCCCCAAACCAAGGACGCGGCCTCGGTGGAATTCCAAGTATGCTGGAGATTGGAACAGTCCTTCGGCGGCACTGGATGATGTAGCATCCTTGAAATATTGGCTTGGAAGCCAGAATCCTCGAGAATGAGAAACGGCCTCTGTCTGTTACTTTAGATGAAGATAAGGAGCCCCTCCCCACGCCCCTCTGAGAGACATTTGGTTAAAAAGAACTCAATGGTGCTCTAAGAGGAGATTCAGGTGATAAGGGGGGGGGGGTTACCTCGGTTGCTGATTGGCTAATGGTTACACAAGACAAAACATCGTTATGACATCATAAAGTGGCCAAAATCTGATCGGCTCATTTTCAGACAGGTTTTTATAGAAATGGATCAAAAAGAGAGAGAATCTTTGTTCCTGAAACTTTCAGAGTCTCTTTCCACAGAGGGGACACATGTTGATGTAGAAGAGACATGAGAAGAGGGGACACATGTTGATGTAGAGAGACATGAAGAAGAGGGGACACATGTTGATGTAGGAGAGACATGAAGAAGAGGGGACACATGTTGATGTAGGAGAGACATGAAGAAGAGGGGACACATGTTGATGTAGAAGAGACATGAAGAAGAGGGGACACATGTTGATGTAGGAGAGACATGAAGAAGAGGGGACACATGTTGATGTAGAAGAGACATGAAGAAGAGGGGACACATGTTGATGTAGAAGAGACATGAAGAAGAGGGGACACATGTTGATGTAGAAGAGACACGAAGAAGAGGGGACACATGTTGATGTAGAAGAGACATGAGGAAGAGGGGACACATGCTGATGTAGAAGAGACATGAGGAAGAGGGGACACATGTTGATGTAGAAGAGACATGAAGAAGAGGGGACACATGTTGATGTAGAAGAGACATGAAGAAGAGGGGACACATGTTGATGTAGAGAGACATGAAGAAGAGGGGACACATGTTGATGTAGAGAGACATGAAGAAGAGGGGACACATGTTGATGTAGAAGAGACATGAAGAAGAGGGACACATGTTGATGTAGAGAGACATGAAGAAGAGGGGACACATGTTGATGTAGAAGAGACATGGAGAAGAGGGGACACATGTTGATGTAGAGGAGACATGGAGAAGAGGGGACACATGTTGATGTAGAAGAGACATGAAGAAGAGGGGACACATGTTGATGTAGAAGAAACATGAAGAAGAGGGGACACATGTTGATGTAGAAGAGACATGGAGAAGAGGGGACACATGTTGATGTAGAGGAGACATGAGGAAGAGGGGACACATGCTGATGTAGAAGAGACATGAGGAAGAGGGGACACATGTTGATGTAGAAGAGACATGAAGAAGAGGGGAAACATGTTGATGTAGAAGAGACATGAAGAAGAGGGGACACATGCTGATGTAGAAGAGACATGAAGAAGAGGGGACACATTTTGATGTAGAAGAGACAAGAAGAAGAGGGGACACATGTTGATGTAGAAGAGACATGAGGAAGAGGGGACACATGCTGATGTAGAAGAGACATGAAGAAGAGGGGACACATGTTGATGTAGAAGAGACATGAAGAAGAGGGGACACATGTTGATGTAGAGGAGACATGAAGAAGAGGGGACACATGTTGATGTAGAAGAGACATGGAGAAGAGGGGACACATGTTGATGTAGAAGAGACATGGAGAAGAGGGGACACATGTTGATGTAGAAGAGACATGAAGAAGAGGGGACACATGTTGATGTAGAAGAGTCATGAAGAAGAGGGGACACATGTTGATGTCGAAGAGACATGAAGAAGAGGGGACACATGCTGATGTAGAAGAGACATGAAGAAGAGGGGACACATGTTGATGTAGAGGAGACATGAAGAAGAGGGGACACATGTTGATGTAGAGGAGACATGAGGAAGAGGGGACACATGCTGATGTAGAAGAGACATGAGGAAGAGGGGACACATGTTGATGTAGAAGAGACATGAAGAAGAGGGGAAACATGTTGATGTAGAAGAGACATGAAGAAGAGGGGACACATGCTGATGTAGAAGAGACATGAAGAAGAGGGGACACATTTTGATGTAGAAGAGACAAGAAGAAGAGGGGACACATGTTGATGTAGAAGAGACATGAGGAAGAGGGGACACATGCTGATGTAGAAGAGACATGAAGAAGAGGGGACACATGTTGATGTAGAAGAGACATGAAGAAGAGGGGACACATGTTGATGTAGAGGAGACATGAAGAAGAGGGGACACATGTTGATGTAGAAGAGACATGGAGAAGAGGGGACACATGTTGATGTAGAAGAGACATGGAGAAGAGGGGACACATGTTGATGTAGAAGAGACATGAAGAAGAGGGGACACATGTTGATGTAGAAGAGACATGAAGAAGAGGGGACACATGCTGATGTAGAAGAGACATGAAGAAGAGGGGACACATGTTGATGTAGACGAGACATGAAGAAGAGGGGACACATGTTGATGTAGAAGAGACATGGAGAAGAGGGGACACATGCTGATGTAGAAGAGACATGAAGAAGAGGGGACACATGTTGATGTAGAGGAGACATGGAGAAGAGGGGACACATGTTGATGTAGAAGAGACATGAAGAAGAGGGGACACATGTTGATGTAGAAGAGACACGAAGAAGAGGGGACACATGTTGATGTAGAAGAGACACGAAGAAGAGGGGACACATGTTGATGTAGAAGAGACATGAGGAAGAGGGGACACATGCTGATGTAGAAGAGACATGAGGAAGAGGGGACACATGTTGATGTAGAAGAGACATGAAGAAGAGGGGACACATGTTGATGTAGAAGAGACATGAAGAAGAGGGGACACATGCTGATGTAGAAGAGACATGAAGAAGAGGGGACACATGTTGATGTAGAAGAGACAAGAAGAAGAGGGGACACATGTTGATGTAGAAGAGACATGAGGAAGAGGGGACACATGCTGATGTAGAAGAGACATGAAGAAGAGGGGACACATGTTGATGTAGAGGAGACATGAAGAAGAGGGGACACATGTTGATGTAGAAGAGACATGGAGAAGAGGGGACACATGTTG
The DNA here is from genome assembly GCF_949606895.1 of Notothenia rossii. Lineage (NCBI taxonomy): Eukaryota > Metazoa > Chordata > Actinopteri > Perciformes > Nototheniidae > Notothenia > Notothenia rossii. Next base: position 91,757,544 of record NC_136902.1, on the reverse strand, counting down.
ATGTAGAGGAGACATGAAGAAGAGGGGACACATGTTGATGTAGAAGAGACATGGAGAAGAGGGGACACATGTTGATGTAGAAGAGACATGGAGAAGAGGGGACACATGTTGATGTAGAAGAGACATGAAGAAGAGGGGACACATGTTGATGTAGAAGAGACATGAAGAAGAGGGGACACATGCTGATGTAGAAGAGACATGAAGAAGAGGGGACACATGTTGATGTAGACGAGACATGAAGAAGAGGGGACACATGTTGATGTAGAAGAGACATGAAGAAGAGGGGACACATGTTGATGTAGAGGAGACATGGAGAAGAGGGGACACATGTTGATGTAGAAGAGACATGAAGAAGAGGGGACACATGTTGATGTAGAAGAGACATGAAGAAGAGGGGACACATGTTAATGTAGAAGAGACATGGAGAAGAGGGGACACATGTTGATGTAGAAGAGACATGAAGAAGAGGGGACACATGTTGATGTAGAAGAGACATGGAGAAGAGGGGACACATGTTGATGTAGAAGAGACATGAAGAAGAGGGGACACATGTTGATGTAGAAGAGACATGAAGAAGAGGGGACACATGTTGATGTAGAAGAGACATGGAGAAGAGGGGACACATGTTGATGTAGAGGAGACATGAAGAAGAGGGGACACATGTTGATGTAGAAGAGACATGGAGAAGAGGGGACACATGTTGATGTAGAAGAGACATGGAGAAGAGGGGACACATGTTGATGTAGAAGAGACAGGAAGAAGAGGGGACACATGTTGATGAAGAAGAGACAGGAAGAAGAGGGGACACATGTTGATGTAGAAGAGACAGGAAGAAGAGGGGACACATGTTGATGTAGAAGAGACATGAAGAAGAGGGGACACATGTTGATGTAGAAGAGACATGAAGAAGAGGGGACACATGTTGATGTAGAAGAGACATGGAGAAGAGGGGACACATGTTGATGTAGAGGAGACATGAAGAAGAGGGGACACATGTTGATGTAGAAGAGACATGGAGAAGAGGGGACACATGTTGATGTAGAAGAGACATGGAGAAGAGGGGACACATGTTGATGTAGAAGAGACAGGAAGAAGAGGGGACACATGTTGATGTAGAAGAGACATGAAGAAGAGGGGACACATGCTGATGTAGAAGAGACATGAAGAAGAGGGGACACATGTTGATGTAGACGAGACATGAAGAAGAGGGGACACATGTTGATGTAGAAGAGACATGAAGAAGAGGGGACACATGTTGATGTAGAGGAGACATGGAGAAGAGGGGACACATGTTGATGTAGAAGAGACATGAAGAAGAGGGGACACATGTTGATGTAGAAGAGACATGAAGAAGAGGGGACACATGTTAATGTAGAAGAGACATGGAGAAGAGGGGACACATGTTGATGTAGAAGAGACATGAAGAAGAGGGGACACATGTTGATGTAGAAGAGACATGGAGAAGAGGGGACACATGTTGATGTAGAAGAGACATGAAGAAGAGGGGACACATGTTGATGTAGAAGAGACATGAAGAAGAGGGGACACATGTTAATGTAGAAGAGACATGGAGAAGAGGGGACACATGTTGATGTAGAAGAGACATGAAGAAGAGGGGACACATGTTGATGTAGAAGAGACATGGAGAAGAGGGGACACATGTTGATGTAGAAGAGACATGAAGAAGAGGGGACACATGTTGATGTAGAAGAGACATGGAGAAGAGGGGACACATGTTGATGTAGAAGAGACATGAAGAAGAGGGGACACATGTTGATGTCGAAGAGACATGAAGAAGAGGGGACACATGCTGATGTAGAAGAGACATGAAGAAGAGGGGACACATGTTGATGTAGAGGAGACATGAAGAAGAGGGGACACATGCTGATGTAGAAGAGACATGAAGAAGAGGGGACACATGTTGATGTAGAAGAGACATGAAGAAGAGGGGACACATGTTGATGTAGAAGAGACACGGAGAAGAGCGGACACATGTTGATGTAGAAGAGACATGAAGAAGAGGGGACACATGTTGATGTAGAAGAGACATGAAGAAGAGGGGACACATGTTGATGTAGAAGAGACATGAAGAAGAGGGACACATGTTGATGTAGAAGAGACATGAAGAAGAGGGGACACATGCTGATGTAGAAGAGACATGAAGAAGAGGGGACACATGTTGATGTAGAAGAGACATGAAGAAGAGGGGACACATGCTGATGTAGAAGAGACATGAAGAAGAGGGGACACATGTTGATGTAGAAGAGACATGGAGAAGAGGGGACACATGTTGATGTAGAAGAGACATGAAGAAGAGGGGACACATGTTGATGTAGAAGAGACATGGAGAAAAGGGGACACATGTTGATGTAGAAGAGACATGAAGAAGAGGGGACACATGTTGATGTAGAAGAGACATGAAGAAGAGGGGACACATGTTGATGTAGAAGAGACATGAAGAAGAGGGGACACATGCTGATGTAGAAGAGACATGAAGAAGAGGGGACACATGTTGATGTAGAAGAGACATGAGGAATAGGGGACACATGTTGATGTAGAAGAGACATGAAGAAAAGGGGACACATGTTGATGTAGAAGAGACACGGAGAAGAGGGGACACATGTTGATGTAGAAGAGACATGGAGAAGAGGGGACACATGCTGATGTAGAAGAGACATGAAGAAAAGGGAACACATGTTGATGTAGAAGAGACACGGAGAAGAGGGGACACATGTTGATGTAGAAGAGACATGGAGAAGAGGGGACACATGCTGATGTAGAAGAGACATGAAGAAGAGGGGACACATGTTGATGTAGAAGAGACATGAGGAAGAGGGGACACATGTTGATGTAGAAGAGACATGAAGAAAAGGGGACACATGTTGATGTAGAAGAGACATGAAGAAGAGGGGACACATGTTGATGTAGAAGAGACATGAAGAAAAGGGGACACATGTTGATGTAGAAGAGACATGAGGAAGAGGGGACACATGTTGATGTAGAAGAGACATGAAGAAGAGGGGACACATGTTGATGTAGAAGAGACATGAAGAAGAGGGGACACATGCTGATGTAGAAGAGACACGGAGAAGAGGGGACACATGTTGATGTAGAAGAGACACGGAGAAGAGGGGACACATGTTGATGTAGAAGAGGCATGGAGAAGAGGGGACACATGTTGATGTAGAAGAGACACGGAGAAGTGGATTTTGCAGAATAGGAACTCTTGATACTGCTGGTTAGTTGAATCTGCAGCTATGCGTCATATTCTATTCGACCTCCTGTGTAACCGTGTTCTGTGAAACCACATATTTGAATCTACTTTTAAATAAATGTTACAGTTAAACCTTACTGCTTTTCTAAAAACTGACTACTATCAAACTTTTCTTTAAAATATTCAATATGAAGATTACTGTCAAACTTTCTTTTTAAGTGTTTCTATGTAACTTCAACACAATTAAAAACAGCAACTGAATGAATGACTTCTCATTCGTAGGCCTTTCAAATAAAATAATATATTCGTAAAAGATGCTAAAATGCACGACAAAGAGAGTGACTACAGTTTGGTTCTTTCACTCCGTCATGAGTCTTTCATCCACATTTGATCTTTAGTTGTTGGTGATTTAATGCAGTTTTAAGTGATTCTCACAAACGCCAGTCGTCCAAACACACTGCTCATATCCAGGAGTCTGCAAACACACAAACACTCCTCTCAGTATTCACATCTCACATTTGTCAACAAGCGACGACTTCATCTATCAGCCAAACACCGTGTCGCCCCGGCACTCGATGATATGCAGCCGGTGAAGGATTATTTCACTTTGAATGGGTTTTAGTGAAGAGAACGTAACCATGGGGACTGTATTTGGGAGTGATTGAGACTTGCGGAGAGATCATCAAACCCTGAGTGTTTCCGTGATGTTTACTGCACTTAAAAAGCAGACATGATTCTTCTGCATCTGGAACAACATTATATTTTTGTAAACGGAGAAAAATCTTTTTACACTCACTCCTGTTGGAGAATATTTACGCTCCAAATCCCTCCTGAGGTCTTTGAACTGAACTTGTTCCAGTCGAGTTACAATATGTTTTATTGACCAGAAAACAAGAAGTGTTTATGGGATGTCTACATGAAAACAAAGTGATTTTAAATGTACACCTTTGAACATTTTGATCAGGATTCTGGATATATATATCTGTTATACGAAGCTCTCTCACTAAGTTATCTGATATCAAGAGTTCTAAGTAATACATGTGTACAGACAATTCTCTTGGAAACAAGTATTACCACAAACCAGTACAAGGTGCTATAGCACATCTTGCACTGGGAACAACATTAAACCTGTAATAGATACATTTCCCACCGTTTTTATGACTGATTTCCATTTCTATTCTCATGTGTGTTATTCTTATATTGGCCTTTTTCTGGGTGCACATGTATTAGCGTCGCTGTGGAGAGCAGGTGAGTTCAAGACTCTTAAAAACAGACGGAGAACATTGTCTTTCTCAATCATTGTCCACACATACTGTATATAATGGTTCCTACCAACAGTCTGTAGACTGACCGTGACTCTGTAAGGAAATGAGTGTGTACAAAAAAAAGGGTGGCGTGCAATACATGTTTATTTTAATCTGAAACAAGTGTCCCCATCACTTTTTAAAACAAAGTGACGCCCATGGTGGCGACAATCTACTAACCTAGTGTGCCTAACAAATGTAGAGGATACCCCAAACGTATCTAAATCCTCCACTTCCTACCACACACACACACACACACACACACACACACACACACACACACACACACACACACACACACACACACACACACACACACGCACGCACGCACGCACACACACACACACACACACACACACACACACACACACACACACACACACACACACACACACACACACACACACACACACACACACACCCACACACACACACACACACACACACACACACACACACACTCACTCACTCACTCACTCACACACACACACACACACACACACATACCATTTATACATCACTTCAGGGGACATTACATTGACTTACATGCATTTCCTGGATACGTATCCTAACCTTAACCATAACCAACATATGCCTAACCCTAATCCCTAACCCTAACCCCTAAAATGAATGATTCCCCTATTTAGAGGCAATGGACGTCCACTCTCGGGAGACTTCCGAGAGTGGTGCGGTTACCCAAAGTGACAGACCTAATTTTACCCAGTGAAAAGGGGTGAAAATGAGAAAATGTATCCGAAAATAGTGCCTCATAATGCGGGTAGAGTCCTCTGCCAACTCCCCTTGCATTCCTCCAGAGCCCAGTTCAAAAACTTAAAGTTTAGTAAGAACCATGCTGGGGGGTCTCCGGGCAACAAATGTATCCGAGCCAGAGTGCACATGGAGCGGATGAATTCCTCCATGAAGTTAAACAGCCGTTTTTTTTCTGAGTCCTCTCAAAAACCGGGTTTCCGATTTTGTGCGGACAGTAGTCTGAAAATGATGAATGAATTTTGTTGACGGAGTAGGGGAGGCTTGGATTCCCCTCTCCGTTGTAAGTTTAAACGGGGGGGTGGAAAAGTGTCCGGGGCTTCGGCCCGAAGCACCGAAGGGTTGAGCTTCTCGGACCCCCTTCTCCATTGGCACTCAGTCGTTTTTTCGATAATTTTTCAAAACTTCATTTTTGATTATTTTAAGATATAATTGACCGTTTTCTTTCAATTTTTCTTCTTTCACGGGTGGGGGAGCATGGCAGGCCACCTATGAGCTCCCAAATTCGGCCTGGAACCTCCAGGATTTGTGGGATAAGCTCCATAAACTGACAAAGTCACCCAAAAATGTCACTTTTATAGCCCAGACATATATAATACAAATACATTTAAATAGTAAAAGGTACAATTGTGCTCCGAATTACCCGGAATTTGATTTATATAGTCCCATGATAGTGAATAAAAATCATTTTCATGGAAGAAAGTGTTAAAACGCCTGAAAAAAAGCATATGCAGGACCCCCGTGAGCTCCAGACTATGTGCATTGTGTTAGGGAACCATATTAATGATAAACTAAATCATTTAAATGCAAAGATAATGATTATAAATCTTTTTTAGGGGGACAACTGTGGAGAGGAGCCTGAAAATGACTCTGCAGAAGCAGGCTACGAGACCCCCCCCCCACAGGGCGCACCCAGAGGACAGGCTGCGTCACCTCACTTTGTAACCCAGGAAAGGAGCAGGAATCCTGGGTACATGATTGTTAAAAGTGCATTAAACTGTTTGAATCCGACAGCCGCTGATGTGCACGGAAATCTGTCTTTTTCGTTAACATTTGAATCACGAAATGGACAAGCAGGTAAAAACAGCAGAGTCGCTGCTGTTAGGGTCTCAGACTCACAGGCACACACACATGCAGAGATCCAGGGCGATGCACATGGCTTTTCTACCCAGCAATAAGTCTCTGAAACCTGGGGAAAGGGCTGTGAATAGAGGCGTGGAGCAGAGCCAGAGAGGAGCGGGCTGCGAGACCCCACAGAGCGCACCCAGAGAGCTCCTCGCAGCACATGGCTCTTGCACCCAGACTGCACCCCGAGAACAGAATGCTTCACAGCCAGGAAAAGTGATTGAATCCTGGGTATACATGTTTTAATTGTAAGTGTTTTTAAATGTGTGGAAAAGTGTTTTGTCACTTTCAAAACTCTCCCGTCATTGACCGGAGAAATTGGGTCGATGTTGTATTCAATCTGGCCATTAATATTCCAGTGAGACGAAGTACGTACATTGAACCGAGTGATCCCATGTTCATTTGGTCCCAAAACCGGAGCATTTCCTAACCCTCATGGGGACCTGCCTTATGTCCACATAAGGGAGGCAAGTCCCCACACTTGACTTTGTAAACAGATTTAGGTCCCCACAAAGATAGTAATGCTAGGTCACACACACACCCACACACACACACACACACACACACACACACACACACACACACACACACACACACACACACACACACACGTTTAACAATACTAATAACCAAGTTCACGGACTACTCAACGAATCAAACCAAAATCACAACGAGGCTCTGGAGTCAGCAGAAGGTCTGAGAGGGAGAAGGCTTCCTAAAATCTATATTGGTCTCAAAATGAACATTATCCCAAATAAACTTCTGGTTTTTCAGGTAATAAAAAATTAACTGTTGCTCGGTAATGTGTTCAAGTTTCGCTTAAGTACAATAGAGCTGTTACAAAATCTGCCTTATGATAAAAAGTAAGGGTTATGAAGTCCTTTTTATCGAGGCATCTTCTTGTGGCTAGCGTGAGTTTCCTGCCCTGACAAAGTTAAAGTGGATTCCTCGTTGACCCTGATGTCGCTGCGTTACTGATTTAAAACAATGTGTTGAACTTCTAACAGCACTTAATATGTCTTTAAAGTTGCCTTTCAACTTCTGAAATCACACAGACCAATGATCATTTATATAAAACACTTTGTCTCGCAATTAGCCTCTGTTTAGTGGATGTGTGTGTGTGTGTGTGTGTGTGTGTGTGTGTGTGTGTGTGTGTGTGTGTGTGTGTGTGTGTGTGTGTGTGCCATTACTCGTCCATTTCCTCCGCATGGTTGGCCTGAGCAATTTACCCACAGTGTAATCCACTAATTACTGCTCGTAAACACACACACACCCACCCACCCACACGCACACGCACACACACACACACACACACACACACACACACACACACACACACACACACACACACACACACACACACACACACACACAGCCCTCTCTGTCAGATCTCATTCAAGTGCTAAGGAGAAATAATTAGTCTAGCCACACCCAGAATCAGAATACCTTATATTTATATATATTATTTTTAATTTTTTAAATAATAGATCGTATCTTCCCTTCAGATCTCTTTTTATTGTCATTTTTGTGAACATTCAGACATAACATTCATACGTACAACGTCCACCTGCATTCGTACTCAAATGTGTGCAGAATAGTTGCTGCGTATAAAACACATCTCTCCCTTGTTTTATTTTAACATATTATCACCGTAGATGTTTTATCTTGTTCTGTATTCGTTTTAATATTATTTTAATATTGTTGTTGTGTTTCTGTAAAGCACGTTGGGCTGCTTTGTGCATGAAAGGTGCTATACAAATAAAGTGTATTATTTATGTGGGGGAAACTTCTGAAGCAATAGGAGTCAGGACTCAGAGAGACACGAGGAGAGCTGGAGCTCTGATGGAAAACACTGACGGTTTATTCGGCCGGAGAATTCACGAGACATGTCACGGGTCACGGTTAGACCACACGGTAGAGACGCCACATCAACTCTGAAGAGCCCTCCTGTAGCTCCAGGTTTGAACTAGTTCAGAGTGTAATAATCAACATTCTTCAATAGATAGACTAAACAGCTGAGGACACTGAATCACAGTTGTTGTCTCTTATGGCTCGGGGTCATCTACACCCCGAGAAGGATGTGTTCCAGGTGTCCCACAACAATAACTATCTCTGACCGAGAGGTGCCCGGGAAACAAACTGGTAATATCAACAACGTGCTAGGGCAGCCCCTCCTTAAGGGAGATAGCGGCTGCTCAAGGCTGGTCAGCTGCGTCAGAGGGCGAAAGGTAAACATGTGTACAGAATTATTCCCTGACAATTATTATTATTATTATTATTATTACAAACCAAATACTTAAATAAAAGCACAGAGAGAAAATTGATACAAATAATAGATTATAACCATTATGGCCTGAGGTGTGGCCTCATTACAATGAGAAACATCAAATAGGAGGGAAAGAAAAAAAAATATAATAATAATAATAGCAATAACAAATAACTATTTAATTTTTTATTTAATTTCAAAATGTTCTTGGAATTTTTTTATATTTTTTTTCCATTTTCAGGTTAAATTTGTTCCCTTTCTTGACTTTGTGGCTGGATCTAACTTCACACATTTGGAGGTGGGAGGGGGCATCTTCATCTTCATCACTGAATAGATGTCCAGCTGATTTTTTCCACTGAGAAAAAGAGTGGCGGTGCGAAGGAGGCGAGGCGACAGGAGGTGGAATAAGACGTGGGGGAGATAATAACGAGCTGCGGACTGAAGAAGACTCCCTGGTTCCTGTTCTGCTCCTCTGAGGGTCCCTGCTCTGAATACTGAAGACGAGCAGTATTGTACTTGTTGTTAATATTGTTTGAGCAGATGATGAGGAACATTAGACACAATGGTTCAGGTGTGTGTGTCGTCCTGTAGAGCTCAACAGGTAGACATGATTACATTTTGTCTATCGTAGGAGGAGGAGGAGGAGCTTAATGTGTCAGGAGTGTTTCTGAGGCAAACCGAGACAAGGGCTGAACGATATTGGAAAAAAACAGACATCGTAAGTAGAAAATTCTGCCTTATTGAAGATAATCCGTTACCTAAGGACATCAGAATGTACCACAACAGAAACACACACACACTGGTGATTGAATTTGAGGATTATATGGTTGTACAACAATATGAGGGACAGAATATTAGCCTTATTTTTCAGCAGGAAACACATCAATAGCAGAAAACCGTAGAGACGTCTCCTCTTCTTTATAACAAGATAGAAAATGTTCCTCACATTGTAAATAGACAGGATGGAAACTGACCTCAAGTTCGTGGTTTGAAGAAGGAAATAAGTGGTTAATACAAGCTGAAGACATTTGAAGGTTCTGTTTAAATATAGGCTATTAAATACGAATTTAAACATGGCCGTTGCTAACAAGTGTCTAAATTAGACGATTAAACGTCATCATCCCGAATGGTAGCCACCTTTAGCTTAGCGGTGGTGACGTGAAGTCATGTGACCGTGCTGTAGTTTCTTTATAGCCCAACATTAGCCACCTTTAGCTTAGCGGTGGTGAAGTCATGTGACCGTGCTGTAGTTCCTTTATAGCCCAACATTAGCCACCTTTAGCTTAGCGGGGGTGACGTGAAGTCATTTGACCGTGCTGTAGTTCCTTTATAGCACAACATTAGCCACCTTTAGATTAGCGGTGGTGAAGTGAAGTCATGTGACCGTGCTGTAGTTCCTTTATAGCCCAACATTAGCCACCTTTAGCTTAGCGGTGGTGAAGTGAAGTCATGTGACCGTGCTGTAGTTTCTTTATAGCCCAACATTAGCCACCTTTAGCTTAGCGGTGGTGACGTGAAGTCATGTGACCGTGCTGTAGTTCCTTTATAGCCCAACATTAGCCTCCTTTAGCTTAGCGGTGGTGACGTGAAGTCATGTGACCGTGCTGTAGTTGCTTTATAGCCCAACATTAGCCTCCTTTAGCTTAGCGGGGGTGACGTGAAGTCATGTGACCGTGCTGTAGTTCCTTTATAGCCCAACATTAGCCTCCTTTAGCTTAGCGGGGGTGACGTGAAGTCATGTGACCGTGCTGTAGTTCCTTTATAGCCCAACATTAGCCACCTTTAGCTTAGCGGGGGTGACGTGAAGTCATGTGACCGTGCTGTAGTTCCTTTATAGCCCAACATTAGCCTCCTTTAGCTTAGCGGGGGTGACGTGAAGTCATGTGACCGTGCTGTAGTTCCTTTATAGCCCAACATTAGCCACCTTTAGCTTAGCGGGGGTGACGTGAAGTCATGTGACCGTGCTGTAGTTCCTTTATAGCCCAACATTAGCCACCTTTAGCTTAGCGGTGGTGAAGTCATATGACCGTGCTGTAGTTCCTTTATAGCACAACATTAGCCACCTTTAGCTTAGCGGGGGTGAAGTCATATGACCGTGCTGTAGTTCCTTTATAGCCCAACATTAGCCACCTTTAGCTTAGCGGGGGTGAAGTGAAGTCATGTGACCGTGCTGTAGTTCCTTTATAGCACAACATTAGCCACCTTTAGCTTAGCGGGGGTGAAGTGAAGTCATGTGACCGTGCTGTAGTTCCTTTATAGCACAACATTAGCCACCTTTAGCTTAGCGGGGGTGAAGTGAAGTCATGTGACCGTGCTGTAGTTCCTTTATAGCCCAACATTAGCCTCCTTTAGCTTAGCGGGGGTGACGTGAAGTCATGTGACCGTGCTGTAGTTCCTTTATAGCCCAACATTAGCCACCTTTAGCTTAGCGGTGGTGAAGTGAAGTCATGTGACCGTGCTGTAGTTTCTTTATAGCCCAACATTAGCCACCTTTAGCTTAGCGGTGGTGACGTGAAGTCATGTGACCGTGCTGTAGTTCCTTTATAGCCCAACATTAGCCTCCTTTAGCTTAGCGGTGGTGACGTGAAGTCATGTGACCGTGCTGTAGTTGCTTTATAGCCCAACATTAGCCTCCTTTAGCTTAGCGGGGGTGACGTGAAGTCATGTGACCGTGCTGTAGTTCCTTTATAGCCCAACATTAGCCACCTTTAGCTTAGCGGGGGTGACGTGAAGTCATGTGACCGTGCTGTAGTTCCTTTATAGCCCAACATTAGCCTCCTTTAGCTTAGCGGGGGTGACGTGAAGTCATGTGACCGTGCTGTAGTTCCTTTATAGCCCAACATTAGCCACCTTTAGCTTAGCGGGGGTGACGTGAAGTCATGTGACCGTGCTGTAGTTCCTTTATAGCCCAACATTAGCCACCTTTAGCTTAGCGGTGGTGAAGTCATATGACCGTGCTGTAGTTCCTTTATAGCACAACATTAGCCACCTTTAGCTTAGCGGGGGTGAAGTCATATGACCGTGCTGTAGTTTCTTTATAGCCCAACATTAGCCACCTTTAGATTAGCGGGGGTGACGTGAAGTCATGTGACCGTGCTGTAGTTCCTTTATAGCCCAACATTAGCCTCCTTTAGCTTAGCGGGGGTGACGTGAAGTCATGTGACCGTGCTGTAGTTTCTTTATAGCCCAACATTAGCCACCTTTAGATTAGCGGTGGTGACGTGAAGTCATGTGACCGTGCTGTAGTTCCTTTATAGCCCAACATTAGCCACCTTTAGATTAGCGGTGGTGACGTGAAGTCATGTGACCGTGCTGTAGTTCCTTTATAGCACAACATTAGCCACCTTTAGCTTAGCGGGGGTGACGTGAAGTCATGTGACCGTGCTGTAGTTTCTTTATAGCCCAACATTAGCCACCTTTAGATTAGCGGTGGTGACGTGAAGTCATGTGACCGTGCTGTAGTTCCTTTATAGCCCAACATTAGCCACCTTTAGCTTAGCGGTGGTGAAGTGAAGTCATGTGACCGTGCTGTAGTTCCTTTATAGCCCAACATTAGCCACCTTTAGCTTAGCGGTGGTGAAGTGAAGTCATGTGACCGTGCTGTAGTTCCTTTATAGCCCAACATTAGCCTCCTTTAGCTTAGCGGTGTTGACGTGAAGTCATGTGACCGTGCTGTAGTTCCTTTAGCCCAACATTAGCCACCTTTAGCTTAGCGGTGGTGACGTGAAGTCATGTGACCGTGCTGTAGTTCCTTTAGCCCAACATTAGCCTCTTTTAGCTTAGCGGTGGTGACGTGAAGTCATGTGACCGTGCTGTAGTTGCTTTATAGCCCAATGTTAGCTTTTTACTTCCGAAATCAGTGGTCAGTGTAAAATCGTTATACCATCCTCAAAACTTTACGAAGAGAAAAAATCCTTGTGGCCTATAGAGGAAAAGTTGGAGCAGCATCAAAATCATTACACATTATCAGTTGAGGACAATAAATATCTCTACAAATATATAGCAATACATCCAACTGTTGAGATATGTCAGCGTGTGCCCTCTGCAGAGCGTGTCTAATAAATGGAGTGTTGATAGCAAGAGATGCTCAATCTTCTTAATGAGGCTCCCATTTGTTTAGTGATATACTTAGTGGGCCAAAATCAATGCAGTAATGATTTTTCTATTATAAAATGCTACACCTACTGTAGCACCTTTAATAAAAGACCTCTGAAAAGAAGAGAACGTGTGGCAGGGCAAAAAGAAATAAGAGCTTTCTGCAGATTAATTTTAGCAGAAGGACAGGTAAGAGAGCGGCGGAGAGATAAATGGACGAGAGGAAGGCATTATGAAAACAGATGTTAAGGTGAGTGAGATAGAGGGGAGGGCTATTGTAGTTTGCCAACACACACACACACACACACACACACACACACACACACACACACACACACACACACACACACACACACACACATAAAAGTGTTTACACAGCCTGTTTCAATTACACGCTATTAATTTCGGGATCTTCAGGGCACACAGGCCTTTCACCGAGCTCCTGAATACCATCAACAAGGACACACACACACACACACACACACACACACACACACACACACACACACACACACACACACACACACACACACACACACACACACACACACACACACACACACACACACACACACACACACACACACACACACACACACACACTGTATTTGAGTTTTCAACCACAAAGCATTTCCGATGTTACCGCTACGCTTGAAGGCCACACACAAACTGGACTCACACACTCGTCTCCTCACTGATAAAAAATTATACTAACATGGTGGGAAAAGGACATGTGATGATATTCAGGCAGCAGGCGGCCATCTGTAGCCAACATAATGGAGATGGCTGTGCAGTGGAGGTCAGACATGAAACAGAATAAGTAAAAAGCAAAAGCTCCTCCACCTGTGGATCTGCTGCCCAGCCACCATACATATTCAGAGGCATGATGGGAAACTCAACTCGGAGCACAGTGGGACTCACACACACTGTAAAACTATGCTAAATTCAGTGTGTGTGTGTGTGTGTGTGTGTGTGTGTGTGTGTGTGTGTGTGTGTGTGTGTGTGTGTGTGTGTGTGTGTGTGTGTGTGTGTGTGTGTTTCGTGGAGTGTGTTATGCTGCCTGCAGTGGTCTCATGAGGGTCTTTATATTTAAACTGTGGACTGCAGAACAGCGGTCAGTGAGAGTGTGATGTGTGAGGAGCAGGAAGTGGGAGTAAGTGACAGAAATAAAGTGAAAAATTTTGATGGACAGAATGAAAACTGAAGAACACATCTCTAAAATGTTGTTTAATCCCACTTGGTAGTTTAAATATCAAAACAAATTAATTTAAATGAAAGTCATGTTCATGAAATAATTCAAAAATGACATTTCCCTGACACTTAAGTGCAGTTGCTTCGGTTCGGCTGTGTGCTGGTAGATGATCAGTATCTTTCAGACATGAGGTTTTCTTGCATGTAAATGGTCAGCAAAGGCTACAATCCCTGTGTTTCTTCCACCCCCGCTGCCTGAAACACATCCATTGGACTCCTTTGTTTACTTCCAGTACATAATGACATCACTATGTACCACTTCTATTGGCTACAATCCAACACAGTGCAAAGACTGAGTTAGAGTTATCAAAGAAACATGAAGCTAAACACGTGTTGCACGTAAAAAAGTGTTTTAGCAGAGTTTAAAGCCCAGTGAACTCTGTCGATCTGAATGTGCACACACACACACACACACACACACACACACACACACACACACACACACACACACACACACACACACACACACACACACACACACACACACACATATTGGTATGCAAACATGATTCGTAGGAACTGCCAGGCGTGTGTTTGGGCTCCAAAACCTAAAACTAGTATTTAAATCTGTGTGTCGCTGTGACCAAATTCCCCCTGACACACACCACCCTCTTCCTGGAACCCTGCAAGCTGTGTGTCGTGTAGAATTAAGAGGAGAGGCAGGGAAGGGAAAGCGTGGTGGAAATTAGAAGTGTGTGTGTGTGTGTGTGTGTGTGTGTGTGTGTGTGTGTGTGTGTGTGTGTGTGTGTGTGTGTTGTGTGTGTGTGTGTGTGTGTGTGTCTGCCCGGTGGTTAGGAATATGACACATGGAGGAAGTGACAAGTTCCCTCTGATCAAGATGCAGACATGACAGAGCAGAGTGTTCGACTCCGAGGCACTCAGTCTACATCTTTGATTTTGTCACACACCCACCCACACACACACACACACACACACACACACACACACACACACACACACACACACACACACACACACACACACACACACACACACACACACACACACACACACACACACACACACACACACACACACACACACACACACACACACACACACGTCCTCTTCTTGTTGTCGCCTACAGCTGTTTTGTTTTAACGAGCTGAATGCAGAATGCTCTTCTGAGGCCTGAAGTGTTTGGAGGGAAATTAGTGTCAAATTTTGGTGACAAATAAGCGTTTCATGATAAACAACAAAAGCAACAAGAGTATTTTAACTTAAGTTGCATGGCTATCTTATATTGTATTTATTTAATATGTGTATGCGTGTATAAGTCATTAGAGCGATTCTTGGCAAACAATAATTCGTCTAAAAACACAAATAAATCCTCAATCGTCTTCCTTTAAACAAATAGAGATGTTATGTTAATAAATGAATTTGGAAAAATAATGGAATAACAAAATTGGGTTGTATTTCTTTTGTTTATGTTTCCCTTTTGTTCTAATTGGATGGTATCTGTTTGCAAATTGGAGAATACATTGTCAACACTATAACGTGCTTTACAAAGTTTATATTTTTCATGTTTTCACACCGTAGGATCTTTTTGATGTTTCTAATAAGCTTTTTTTTGTGTCCGCATAGTTCTTAAAAAGGTGTTCCTAAGGTGTTTTTCAGAGAAGGCACTCGCCAGCAAAGAGGAACATTCGGTGAACAGTGATTGGTCCACAATATGAGCCAATGAGGCACCAGAAACCCCTTTAAACGTGAAGACAAAAGACGACACTTCTGTATACCATATTAAAGAGGGCAATTTGACTCGTGTGAAACACCTAAAACCTGTCTGTGAAAACATGTGTAAAACCCAAGAGTTTTGTAGGCTCTACTTATTTTGAAGATCCAGTCAAAGCACATTGGTAAGTTTAACGATGCATCGAAATAAAATATTGTGCAAAAAAAACATGAAATCCATGAAATAAGGAAACATTTAAAACCAAACAGTGTAGGAGTTGCATACAATTGTCAACTTACATGACATGTTCTTATATTAGTTCCTCACATGGGGGTGTACATGGAAGCTATGTATTTCTGCAGCAGGCCGTTTGGTCAGAAGCATTTCCTTGTGCATCAGTCCTTTACCTATTTCACACAAACCTGAAATCCTCTCAGTGATAAATGTCAGCTTCCCCTCCCGAGCCAGATATCCAGGGTTATTTGGGCGAATTCCTGCAATCTGTTGTTCACCTCAGAGCGGGAATGGAATCCATTTCTGCCCGGTTGGCGCGAGGCGACTGTAGGACGACATGATTTAGCTGCTAGTATCTCTGTCCTGTAGCTGGGGAACTGTCTCACCTCCTATTTCATAAGTTTACCCCCAAAAGTGCAGCGGACAAAAAAAACTGGGCTTCAGATGAAATGGGGCGAAGCCTGCGAGCTAGTTCAGGAAGTCAACTCGAGCACCAATGATACATTAACACGTGACGCGCCTCGTCCCTCTTACAACCAACCAAACACATTCTCCAAACATGCCGCTCTATTTAAGCTGCCAGGTCTTCCTGCCTCTGCCTCGCTATGCTGCTGCTGCTGTGTTCACTTGCTACTGCTGCGTTCATGTTGCTGCTGCTCG
>NC_136902.1:91705955-91735955 GCF_949606895.1 Notothenia rossii | reverse complement strand
TCAAAATATTTTAGTCAAGAGAAGCTTTAGTGTGGTTAACATTCAAAGAGTTATGTTTTAATCATTTTTTGTTTGGCTCATCTGATGCATTAGTGATAACCAATAATAATAATAATAATAATAATAATAACGCTAATCGGCTGATAATATTCAAAATGGTTGTTTACAAATCATGGTTGGTTGGGAAAACTAGAGCTACATGCTGAGAACTCAACGGAGATGCTCAGCATGTTCGAGATCCTGAAGTGTAACGTCCAGGATTCATTTTCATATCCTAAAATGAACTGGATGGACATGACATTGTGCGAGGCAGTGAGAATGAGGCAGTGAGAAGGAGGCAGTGAGAATGAGGCAGTGAGAAGGAGGCAGTGAGAAGGAGGCAGTGAGAATGAGGCAGTGAGAATGAGGCAGTGAGAATGAGGCAGTGAGAAGGAGGCAGTGAGAATGAGGCAGTGAGAATGAGGCAGTGAGAAGGAGGCAGTGAGAAGGAGGCAGTGAGAAGGAGGCAGTGAGAAGGAGGCAGTGAGAATGAGGCAGTGAGAAGGAGGCAGTGAGAAGGAGGCAGTGAGAAGGAGGCAGTGAGAATGAGGCAGTGAGAAGGAGGCAGTGAGAATGAGGCAGTGAGAAGGAGGCAGTGAGAATGAGGCAGTGAGAATGAGGCAGTGAGAATGAGGCAGTGAGAATGAGGCAGTGAGAAGGAGGCAGTGAGAAGGAGGCAGTGAGAATGAGGCAGTGAGAATGAGGCAGTGAGAAGGAGGCAGTATCATCGCTGTCACATTTTAAGAAAAAGACAGATTTCTTTGAAAAAGTCAGAATTTTGAGGAAAAATACATAATTTTTAGATTTTCAGAAAAAAGTGAACATTTGGAGAAAAAACTCCTCCATCTTGTGACTGTGTAACTCCCTCTGAGAATTTTGAGATTTTGAGAAAAAGTCGAAATTGTGAGATTTTAAGAAAAAATTAGAATTTTGAGAGAAAGTCAGATTACATTTTTTTTTTTTGAATTTTGAGATTTTGAGAAACAAGTCGGAATCTTGAGAGAAAGTCAGAAAAAAAAAGCCAACATTTTGAAAAAAAAGTCAGTATTTTGTACGTGACAGGATGTATGATTCCCTAGAAGAACCGGTATTCCTCCATCTTGTGACTGTGGAACTCCCTCTCTTGGATATCAGCATGTGAAGGACACTGTTCAGGAACTAGTTGATGCTCTGTATGTGATGACTCCTTCCATTCTGGAGAGGATCACAGATACATGGGTCCTGACCAGGGAGGGAGATTTTCTTAACATGTTCAGAGGGCGGCAGGTCAAAGGTCGGTGGTGATGACGGGTGTGACTCCGTGGATGAGCAGCGTGGGGCCCAGGTCCTGAGTGAGCAGCTCCAGCTGGTGCAGGTAGGTGGTGTAGCGCCGCGTGTCAGCAGGGGGTCTGGGCAGGTACAGGAAGCGCACAGCAGGGGGGGGTCTCGCCTGGTCTAAGATCAGCTTATTAACGGCGGAGAGGTAGTCGTCTGAGAGGCGTGTGGCGTTACTCGGGAAGCTGTTAACGTAATCATCTTCCTCCTCCTCGATCTTCTCTTCGTCTTCGTTGTTCGTGTCACTTTGCTGTTTCCTCTCGCCCTGCCGCTGCCAGTGTAGCGCCACCTGCTGGTCCCAGGGCACGGAGAGCACCTGAGAATAATAATAATAATAATCAATTTGATTTATAAGCGCACTTTTCATTTGAGTAAACAAAAGTACTACAGAGTAAAAGGGTTGAAACAAAACAACAAAAACAAATAAAATAACGAAATAAAAGAAGCGATGTTTACGCCGGCATGGCAACAACAAGTGGGGTTTTAAAAATCTAGTAAAAGGCTATTCTAAAAAGATGCGTTTTTTGAGTATATAATAAAGTCACCAAGGCAGAAGTCAGGTGGCTTCAGTGTGAATTCGGGAGACCCAACCCTAAAAGGATTTTACTTTGGTCGACTAAACAACAAAAAGTTGTAGTTTTGTTGCCTAAACATAAACATATTTTCGTCCACAGAAGCTTTAGTTTGGTTTCTTTCACTTTTCCAACATAGTAGGAGCAGTTTGGCTCGTCTGATGCTTTAGAAAAGAGGTGATAACTAATAATAATAATAATGGTTGGTTAGAAGCTGAGAACTCAACGGAGACGGTCAGGATTTGTTCGACTAGTCACGTTAAAGAATATTGAAAACAAGCTGTTTTCACTTGAGATAAGTCCAAAGACCTGCCAATAGGACACGTGAACATTTGCTTGGTAAGACTTCTTGAAATAAGATATTCAGATGAATCACATCTTGTGATTAGCTAGGAGAGCTATATTTGACCAAATCAAGAAATCTTGTGTTATAATATAAGCTGTATATATATCAAGTGTTCTGTTGGTGATTTTCTAATAAATATGTAAAGAAAGATGTGTTTCATCTGAGATACAACTCGAAATAAGATGTTTTGACTCAACAAGATGAAGCATTGTCTAAAAACAAGACCTGATACCTCACTGCAGTGTGACTTCTGAAGTTATTGTGTCTAATATCAGGAGTAGAGACATATTCTGATAGATATTAGACAAAATATACTTGGCAATATTTCAACTTTTTGTAGTGTACTAGTGTTTTTCTTTTTAGATGTTTTTAAATATGTTGAGATTAGACGGAGCAGGGTGGACTTTGATCAGAGAGGTGTCTGTTGTCTGTGTTTGTTTTTTAGAGTGTGTCAGGATGTTGTCTTTTTATCTGCTAACTAAATCTACCTACGGGCACAAATAAAGACCCTGAACCTTACGGCCCGTCCACACAGCGGCGTGCGTTGAAAGCTTCACTTTGAATGGGGTGACGCCACTTTTCGCCGAACTGCATTGTGGGAAGCGACGCGGAGCTTTGCTGGCGTGGCTCGCTGCAAAAGTTGAGCAATGTTCAACTTTTGAAGCCTCGGCAGAAGCGTCAGCCAATCGAATCATATGCCAGTACAAGCTCTAGCCAATCAGACCGCTGCTTGTGTGTCAGGGGCGGGAGACTCATGTGATTGTTGTTGGTCGAGTTTCAGACACGCCCGCCGGCAAACTTCAACGCACGCCGCTGTGTGGACGGGCCGTTAAGCGCAATGTCCAGGATTCATTTTCAGAATTCTAAAATGAGCGTTTTTTGAGGCGTTTACCTGAGCTTTGATCCGCAGGTCTTTGAGGAGCTGACCCAGTTTCTCCTCCGATCCCCGGACGCTACGACCCTCCTCCACGCACAAAAAGAGACGAAGACGAGCTTTTCTCCACGACCGCACCATGTTGAGGATGCAGGCGAGCTGAAGCAGGAAAAAAGAGCATGTGTCGACGTAGCTGGAGCTGTCGGGGCGGAGGAGATTCACCGGCCACACGTCCACAAACACCGGAGAGGAAGGGGAGAGGACCACAGAGCGGTCGAAATCGTTGAAGTTTCGAGCCAACACGACGTTTTTGAGCATCTTCATGGCGTCTGCTATGATCGCGACGTACTCCTGAGGGCCGAGAACCTTCCCGTCGCCGATTTCCCCGCCGTCTTGTCGGTCAACGGACCCCCGAACGGAGGAGAAGTGGAAGAGAGGCGGCTCCTGGTCATGATCGAAGTCCTGTAAAGATCCCGTGGGGTCAGAGGTCGGACAGATGGAGAGAGACGGGTCGATGAGAGTGTCCTTTGGGAGAGAGTCGTCGTAAAAACCCAGGACGAGAGTGTTGGGACGCATCCCGCCTGAGAAGAGGGGAAGAAGGACGAAAGAACAAATTAGACGAGAACTTTATTCACAAATTGAACATATTTAGAAAAGCTGGCCGCGGCAAATCTGGATTGTCCAATGACCTACATGTGCCAACATTAAAGTTAAAAAGATGCTATGATCACACAATACCTCACAGACAGCAGTGGCTTTGATTATAATATCAGAACTAATTAGATCTTGTGTTGTTTGTGTGTCTGATGATGGAGACACTGACCTAGTCCTGAGATGAAGAGCAGATGTTGGACGCCATGACGCACAGAGTCGGCCAAAGTCAGATTGACAAAAGACTTGATGTTCAGATGATCCACCAGAGAGAGCCAGGAGTCGTACTGCGACTGCAGAGGGTCGGAGGGGAGAGTGTCTAGAGGAGGACAACACAAAGGAATCAGGTGAATATACTGGAGGTGAAGTATCACACGATCAGAGAGGAAGGACAAGGTCAGGATGGGAGAAATGTGGAGAAAACTGCTATATATATATATTTGAGCAAAAAAGTATTGTTTCGATATTGCAGTCATAGTGTTGGGTTGATTAAAAAGTGGTGACAATGTATTTTTGTAGGCTGAGCTGGAAGGTAGAATCTCACTGGTTCCTTTGAGAGAAAGCCAATGGGATTTTTCCATTTCATTTTGGATTATTGAAGAAAATAAAATCTGTGACAAACAAACGTTTACATATTTTGTTCATCAGGATAATCTCCACATATTAACACCACTTTATGATTTCTGAAGTAAAAAGCTAAGTTGAGGCTATAAAGGAACTTCAGCACGGTCACATGACTTCACGTCACCACCGCTAAGCTAAAGGAGGCTAATGTTGGGCTATAAAGGAACCACAGCACGGTCACATGACTTCACGTCACCACCGCTAAGCTAAAGGCGGCTAATGTTGGGCTATAAAGGAACTACAGCACGGTCACATGACTTCACGTCTCCAACGCTAAGCTAAAGGTGGCTAATGTTGGGCTATAAAGGAACTACAGCACGGTCACATGACTTCACGTCACCACCGCTAAGCTAAAGGTGGCTAATGTTGGGCTATAAAGGAACTACAGCACGGTCACATGACTTCACGTCACCACCGCTAAGCTAAAGGAGGCTAATGTTGGGCTATAAAGGAACTACAGCACGGTAGCATGACTTCACGTCTCCAACGCTAAGCTAAAGGTGGCTAATGTTGGGCTATAAAGGAACTACAGCACGGTCACATGACTTCACGTCACCACCGCTAAGCTAAAGGAGGCTAATGTTGGGCTATAAAGGAACTACATTACGGTCACATGACTTCACGTCTCCACCGCTAAGCTAATGGAGGCTAATGTTGGGCTATAAAGGAACTACAGCACGGTCACATGACTTCACGTCTCCAACGCTAAGCTAAAGGTGGCTAATGTTGGGCTATAAAGGAACTACAGCACGGTCACATGACTTCACGTCACCACCGCTAAGCTAAAGGAGGCTAATGTTGGGCTATAAAGGAACTACATTACGGTCACATGACTTCACGTCTCCACCGCTAAGCTAATGGAGGCTAATGTTGGGCTATAAAGGAACTACAGCACGGTCACATGACTTCACGTCTCCAACTCTAAGCTAAAGGTGGCTAATGTTGGGCTATAAAGGAACTACAGCACGGTCACATGACTTCACGTCTCCACCGCTAAGCTAATGGAGGCTAATGTTGGGCTATAAAGGAACTACAGCACGGTCACATGACTTCACGTCTCCAACGCTAAGCTAAAGGTGGCTAATGTTGGGCTATAAAGGAACTACAGCACGGTCACATGACTTCACGTCACCACTGCTAAGCTAATGGAGGCTAATGTTGGGCTATAAAGGAACTACAGCACGGTCACATGACTTCACGTCACCACCGCTAAGCTAAATGAGGCTAATGTTGGGCTATAAAGGAACTACAGCACGGTCACATGACTTCACGTCACCACCGCTAAGCTAAAGGAGGCTAATGTTGGGCTATAAAGGAACTACAGCACGGTCACATGACTTCACGTCACCACCGCTAAGCTAAAGGAGGCTAATGTTGGGCTATAAAGGAACTACAGCACGGTCACATGACTTCACGTCTCCACCGCTAAGCTAATGGAGGCTAATGTTGGGCTATAAAGGAACTACAGCACGGTCACATGACTTCACGTCTCCAACGCTAAGCTAAAGGTGGCTAATGCTGGGCTATAAAGGAACTACAGCACGGTCACATGACTTCACGTCACCACCACAGCTAAGCTATGGAGAAAATCAATGTTTGGATATGGGGTGATAGTGTTGGGTGTACTATAGAGTTCTGCAGTCATGGCATATTTTTAATTACACATAACCAAATAATTAGATTGTTGATAAATAATCAGAAGTAATCTGGATATAATGACTTAGTGGGTAAAGGCAAATAACAAATCAGTCTGGAAAGTTGATGAAATTATCCCTTTACTGTAATTGGGCATTTATTATGCCATATTACCATATAACGATATCCAAAATAACACGACATCTAACCTCTTTTAAGCGATATAATCTACGTAGTACATTACCTCTTTTTGCATACTCGTACTACCTCAGTATTTTCAATTCATGCTACTTTATATTATCGGCTTTTCACTACATTTTGGAAAATAACGTCTTCTTTTACTCGACGACAACATTAGTTACTTTACAGATTCAGAATACCAGCTGTGATGCACACATTAATGCATCAATAATCATAATTATCATCAGTTCAATATATAGGATTGTGAAATAGGGCATTATGCATGAGGCATACTTTAAGTATTTATTTTGATGCTGATTTTTGACATTTTGAATGCAGGAGTTTTTCTACAATTTAGCATTGCTACTTTTACTTGATTAAAATATCTCTTACAATATGAATATTTTCCAGCCTTAATTAATCTAAAAGTCAAAGTAAGATGAGAGAACTCGGTGTGTGTGGAGGTGAGAGACCGTTAGCTGTGGTGAAACGAGAGATAGAAGCTCAGTGTCTACTGAAATATGAGACAAAATACAGAGCAGCACAAACAGGCAGGCAGGTGATCAATCAACAACAACAACAACAAACATCAATATGCATCCGGAAACCACATCTGCAAGTCTCAGAGACGATTCCTTTGCTATCTGAGGCTGAGGCAGGATCTCAGAAGTATCTCTGTATTCAGATTGAATGCAAACAGCTGCTAGACAAGTGAGAGTATAACTAAATGGAGTATATTAGGAGGGCGATGTTGGAGAGGGGCCTCCTCTTCAATGTGATCATGAACGACTCCTTCATATTTCTCCGTTCCAAGTGCCTCATCAGTAGTCAACATGAGAGAGGAGCTCTTCAGAGGCTAATGAACACATCGTTTTTAACACTGAGAAACACTCGAGAGGATTTAGGTTTTGAATACTCCATTCAGGCCGGGAAAACCATCAACAGCATCCTCAACAGACCAAGTAAAAAACAATGAATGACGCTGATGCTTTAAAGAGTAAGATAGGAGACGCTGTGATGAGCTCTGTGAAAACATAACAGGCTGGGAAAGATCCAGCGTGGATAAGGTCCTTTCATTAGAGATGGAAGAAGTAGCAATTCATTAGTGTCAAAATACTCCTTCAAGTCCTATGTTTAAGAATTAGATAAAAGTACAGAATCAACTAAATGTAGATAAGGAATCAAAAGGAAAAGAATTCCTTCTGCAAAAACATGCCTTCATTTGTGATGTATTATTATTATATAAAACGGACAAGTCAAATCAAGCAGTCTGATTGGTTCTCAGCCGTGATATAATGAGCGTATATCACGGGTAGAATTGTAAGTTACTTTTCACAAGTCAGTATCCCTCCGCGTCTGAGAAAAGCTACAACCGTTACAACTGTTACATTACGTCCGTTACGAAACTAACTAACTAACAAAGCTCCGGGCTATGGAGGAGTGGATTGAGCAGTGCCTATCTCCATAAAGCACCTAAACTACGACATGCAGAGCTACGTGAAGAGCAGGTAGACCAACTGGGAAAGTAGCACCATTCAAAAGCTTTCTGATGCGGGTCTTGAAACAAAGCAGAGAAATTATGACCGTTAGTGGCCACAGGTGCGAAAGCTCTCTCCAGAGCTACTGGAAGCCCAATCTCGGGGACCGGAGAAAGTGGAGAAATATTCTCGCCACGCCAAGCAACAGCCTCGAACAACCTCAACCTATACAAGTGACCACGTAAGCAATGCTACTGATGCTGGACAGTTTTTCAGTGGATGCACAATAAACAGCAACATACACATTAATGTAAATAAACAGCCAAATAATGGATCAACGCTCTCTGTCTAATATGTTCGCTTGCTGTTAGTGTTGTTGCATAGCAACACCTCGTACATGTTTTGTGCAGAAGGCAACGGAGGGACTATTTTATTTTGAACATCATTATTTACTAATAAAAACTATTTAAATTAGAGTGTGTATTTTTCTTTCATATTAACACACTTTGGTAACCGTTTTATAAAAGCAATAGCTCACTTCAGGCCGTGATATATGCTCATTATATCACGGCTAAGGGGCGTGGTTCGGCCTGTCGTGAGCTATTGCTTAAATATACATAACATTATTGGATAGTTATAGTGGCATTTTAATGTTGTCGACAAACTCATTTCCCATACACTGATTATTCATATTTACGACTTTCTTTCTTATAAAATATTAGATGAGTTTACCTTTTACTACCTCTAGCAGATTAACGGGTTTAATCTTTAGACATATGTACATTACGTTAAAGTTTATCACATGTTTTTTTATTGCAAAATCTTAATCTGAACAGTAGCTTAAGTTTTAAAACAAATAACAGACAAGTCAAATTGAAATACTCAAGTTTTGAACCGGTACTGGATGAAGACATTAAAGTAAACTGTGATTATTAATCTTTACAGTCAACAATTTGCCATCAAAAATGAGTGATAATAAAAAGGTTTTAAATGTAGTCATTGATGCCTCAAAAATATTATAATAATGGTTAATTATCTCCAAATACGATATGGCATTACCATCCATGATTCATTTGTTCTCATTGTTGCAACTACTTCAAACACTTTGTTATGTTATATATATTTCTTTAAGTATAGGTTGGTCTAATGTGGTCTTGTATTCTAACTTATTCAATACATTTTATATTGTGTATTCAAAACATATATATTTTAAAAATGTTATCATATTTGTAACTCATGCACAATTGATGTTTCTATAACACAAAAATAACCCAATTTGCGACCAGTTAAGTACATTTTATTTGATATAATGTAATCTGAACTAATTTTACACTGTGCTAGAATAAATACAAAATTGTGAAAAGGTACATTTTTAAGTGCTTTTATGACCTGACCAGAGGGCGTGGGGGGGGGGGGGTAGAGAGCACGCTCGGGTTGATCTATGTGTAAATGCGTGATGTTGTTACCGAGGTCTCCAAGCTGCACGTGTCCGAGAACATAGAGGCCGCTCTTCTTGATGTCGTTGATGAACTTGATCAATCCCACGCTGCTGCGAGGGTTAGAGACCATCAGCAGGACCTGAGGCCGCCAGAACTTCACGTGGTCCTTCCTCACGTCCAGCATCAGCAAGTACTTACGCACCTGAGGAGAGAGAGAGTGGGGATAAGGGTTGTTTTAGAGGGGAGCAGGAATGAGTCCTTTAACCGTGGAATGAGTCAGCATTTTAGAACGTCTGGTTTGCTTGACGGGAAGTCTTCTGTTTTTTTAACATGTTTTTGGTTCGTAGCCTGAAATAAGGTCTGAACACAAGAGATGTTACTGTTTGTTCTACGACATAACATACGTCATTAAATACTCCACTGGTGAATTTAAGAACAGCGTTTGCTAACAAGTATCTAAATGAGACGACCAAAAGTCATCACCCCAACATTAGCCGCCGTTAGCTTAGTGGTGGTGACGTGAAGTCATGTGACCGTGCTGTAGTTCCTTTATAGCTCAACATTAGCAGCCTTTAGCTTAGCGGTGTTGACGTGAAGTCATGTGACCGTGCTGTAGTTCCTTTATAGCCCAACATTAGCCACCTTTAGCTTAGCGCTGGTGACGTGAAGTCATGTGACCGTGCTGTAGTTCCTTTATAGCCCAACATTAGCCACCTTTAGCTTAGCGGTGGTGACGTGAAGTCATGTGACCGTGCTGTAGTTCCTTTATAGCCCAACATTAGCCTCCTTTAGCTTAGCGCTGGTGACGTGAAGTCATGTGACCGTGCTGTAGTTCCTTTATAGCCCAACATTAGCCTCCTTTAGCTTAGCGCTGGTAACGTGAAGTCATGTGACCGTGCTGTAGTTCCTTTATAGCTCTACATTAGCCTCCTTTAGCTTAGCGGTGGTGACCTGAAGTCATGTGACCGTGCTGTAGTTCCTTTATAGCCCAACATTAGCCGCCTTTAGCTTAGCGGTGGTGATAAGTCATGTGACCGTGCTGTAGTTCCTTTATAGCCCAACATTAGCCACCTTTAGCTTAGCGGTGGTGACGTGAAGTCATGTGACCGTGCTGTAGTTCCTTTATAGCCCAACATTAGCCTCCTTTAGCTTAGCGCTGGTAACGTGAAGTCATGTGACCGTGCTGTAGTTCCTTTATAGCCCAACATTAGCCACCTTTAGCTTAGCGCTGGTAACGTGAAGTCATGTGACCGTGCTGTAGTTCCTTTATAGCTCAACATTAGCCTCCTTTAGCTTAGCGGTGGTGACGTGAAGTCATGTGACCGTGCTGTAGTTCCTTTATAGCCCAACATTAGCCGCCTTTAGCTTAGCGGTGGTGATAAGTCATGTGACCGTGCTGTAGTTCCTTTATAGCCCAACATTAGCCAGCTTTAGCTTAGCGGTGGTGAAGTCATGTGACCGTGCTGTAGTTCCTTTATAGCCCAACATTAGCGGCCTTTAGCTTAGCGGTGGTGATAAGTCATGTGACCGTGCTGTAGTTCCTTTATAGCCCAACATTAGCCACCTTTAGCTTAGCGGTGGTGACGTGAAGTCATGTGACCGTACTGTAGTTCCTTTATAGCCCAACATTAGCCAGCTTTAACTTAGCGGTGGTGAACTGAAGTCATGTGACCGTGCTGTAGTTCCTATATAGCCCAACATTAGCCACCTTTAGCTTAGCGGTGGTGACGTGAAGTCATGTGACCGTGCTGTAGTTCCTTTATAGCCCAACATTAGCCACCTTTAGCTTAGCGGTGGTGAACTGAAGTCATGTGACCGTGTTGTAGTTTATTGTCTAAAATGTGATTGAAAAGTGATTGCATTTATGCTTCAAATATCATAAAGTGGTGTTAATATGTGGAGAAAATCCAGCCAAACAATAGCTCTAAGTATCTTTAACGTTTCTCATTTTATGTTAAAAAATCTAATTGGTAAAATCCTCTGGCTCTTTTGTCGAGGAAACCAGGAAGATGCTGCCTTTAGCGTACACACATATCTACGTCATCACTACACCACTCCATAGGGTGTGTGATGATGATAATAATAATAATTATTGTACCCCCCGTCCCCCTTCTCATTTAGCCTGTGGTTCGTACGGGGGAAGTTGATTCACTCATCAAAACCATTTCCTTTTATCCAATAAATATTGCAAAGGGAACACAAGTGCACCATATCCATGTGTGTGTAAGTGTAGGTTTAGCTCCATCCTATAGGAAAGCATGTGCTGTTATACAGACTTATATAGAAGCATATGGTGTCTGTAATTATCATGTGAGGTGGTGGCAGGGAGCAAATGGATTGTGTGCAGATTTCAACGCTGCATTTGCATGTCAATCAAGTTGTCTTGGTAAGAATGCCCCCGTGTGTGAGCGGTTGTGACTGTATACTTAAATGCCGGTGTGTTTTGGTTTCTATTAGGATGCACACGACGCCTCGAGCAACATTGAGATTCTGACGGTGTGTTGATGAGGTGCAATAGAGGAGATGTAACCACGTGGAACCAAATATTACATTTAAACCTTCAGTCGAATAGGAATGATTAACACTCAGTTTATAACCTCGTTGGAATTAATGACGATCGGCTCGGTGACAACATGTCCGCCATGTTAAAGCTGCTGGTACGGCTCTGTTTTTCATTATGAGTGAGAGATAAAGTGGAGCTAGTATCGCTGTCTTGATGTTAGAACACAGAGATGAGAGTCAACCAATCACATCACATGTAGGAAGCTTAAAGAACAAGCCAATTAAGGCAAAAGGACTTTTAAATGTTGTGTATGTGAGAAACAACTCTTCGAATATCATAGAAAAGCCCAAAACATGTGGTTCGTTGTTTTGTTTTGTCATTGTGTTTTGTTTTACAAGTAAAAAATTATAATAATTCTAATAGATTTAAAATTAAGAGGAAAAGTGTAATCTGTACATGTACTTGATTACATGAAGGATTGACCTTATTTTATTTTCAACTTTGAAATTGTTGTATGTGTACATGTGTATATATTTGTTCATGTATATATCTGTCTACGTGTGTATATATATATGTGTGTATATATGTGTTCATGTGTATATCTGTGTATGTGTGTATATATGTGTGTATATATGTGTTCATGTGTATATATGTCTACGTGTGTATATATGTGTGTATATATTTGTTCATGTGTATATCTGTGTACGTGTGTATATATGTGTGTATGTATGTGTGTATATATGTGTGTATATATGTGTTCATTTGTATATCTGTGTACGTGTGTATATATGTGTGTATATATGTGTGTATATATTAGGGATGTAACGATATACCGAATATCGCGGTATCGCGGTAAATAAATTTCCCAATACCGTCGTGAGACTGACAAAATCTACCGCGATTTTTAAAAAATAATAATTTTTAAAAAATATATATTTTTTTTTAAACACTTTTTTTTTTTTAAACCTTTATTTAACCAGGTGGTCCCATTGAGATCATCGATCTCTTTTTCAAGAGAGACCTGTCCAACATGGCAGCAAGTAGGTTACAACATGAAAATAAAACAACAGATAACACAAAAGGACATCGTATTTACAGGGCTACATTTACACACCTAGAGACATTGACAAGTACCAACCATATAGTTATATATCGCCATGTCAATAAGCCTGGCGTTAGACTTTTTCGCTGTCCGTCATTTTGACAGACAGGATCGTAAAATATCCGTCATAATCCCTTATTACCCGTCGGGTCTGAACAGTTCACGATAGAGCATGCTCGTGAACTGTCAACGGGGGGTGGGGGGGGGCGGTGTTATGCCGTGTGTGCATGCACCTCGCGGGACGCGCACAGCGTGAAGCAAAACCTCCCAGACATGTATTGATCTGTACGGCAAAGTACGGTTTGGGAACTATATCATTTCCTTTTGGAGGGCATGCATAACACGGCATAACACCAGAGCCTCGCTGCGGGGAAACGTTGGCGCTGTTCCGAGTTTGTTCTAATCTGTCAAAATGACAGACTGCTTTCAGATTTTTCCGTCATTGTTAAATAAAATATTCGGTTAACGCGACCACTGGTGTCCCAGCAACATCAGTACCAAGCGAGAGAGTTGTTTCCAGAGCAGGGGATATTGTAAATGCCCAAACACCCCAGCTTATAAATACCTGGAAATGTGGACATTCTCATATTCCTAAAAACCTGTCTGATGATGCTGAGTGAGTGACTAGTGAGTTTGAGTTGAGTTACTTGAAAAACTAAAGTGAAACTTGATTTATTTTATTGCAGGGTCTGATTATTAAATGTCCTTGTTTATTTGTGAGATGCAGTGGCATAAAGAAAATGCTTACTTTGTTGGGTAGTACCAGTAGGTACAAAAACACTGGTTTTCTTGTTCCAGTCTGTTACTGTCACTTTGTTTTTGAAACTTTAAAATACTGCTATCCTATTAAAAGGCTGTAAAAATCAGATTTATTATGTAATAAAGAAATATTTTCCGAATAAAAAAATGTTTTATTGAAAAAAAAAAATTTATGATTTTTTTTTTCTTCCCTTTATCATTCAATATCGCGATAAATACCGTACCGTGGACTTGTTATCGCGATATTATCGTACCGTGAGTTTTTGGTATCGTTACATCCCTAGTATATATGTGTGTTCATGTGTATATCTGTGTATGTCTGTATATATGTGTGTATATATGTGTTCATGTGCACATATGTCTACGTGTGTATATATGTGTGTATGTATGTGTGTATATATGTGTGTATATATGTGTTCATGTGTATATCTGTGTACGTGTATATATATGTGTGTATATATGTGTGTATATATGTGTGTATATATGTGTTCATGTGTACATATGTCTACGTGTGTATATATGTGTGTATATATGTGTGTATATATGTGTGTATATATGTGTTCATGTGTATATCTGTGTACGTGTATATATATGTGTGTATATATGTGTGTATATATGTGTTCATGTGTATATCTGTGTACGTGTGTATATATGTGTACTATATGTGTGTACGTGTGTATATATGTGTACTATATGTGTGTACGTGTGTCTATATGGGTACACATGTATATATGTGTACGTGTGTATATATTTGTACGTGTGTATATATTTGTTCATGTGTAGATATGTGTACTGTATGTGTACGTGTTTATGTGTGTACGTGTGTCTATGGGTACACGTGTATATATGTGTACGTGTGTATATATTTGTACGTGTGTATATATTTGTTCATGTGTATATATGTGTACTGTATGTGTACGTGTTTATGTGTGTACGTGTGTCTATGGGTACACGTGTATATATTGAATTGTGTTCCTTTCTGTGTGTATTTATATACATACACACATAGAAACCTACATCTAGGTTTGCAGTTGAAATGCCGTAATATGTGGGTCTCTGATTCCACTAATTTAGTTTTGTCTGATATATATAATATATAATAAATGGTAACGGTCAGTGCACCATTTGAGAATGACTGTATACTTTTAGATCCGGTTCATTTGGAAACACTTGTGTCTTAAAGACTTAAGGTAACGAAGGGAAATTATACGAAACAAACGGAAAAAAAGTCACTCTTCCTTTGCTTGGACCTGGAAGGAAGCAGTAATAATGTGCCGATCACGACAGACTCAGCAGCACAAGTTTATATCTCCAGAAGCTGTGTGTCTGCAGCCATCAATCACACATAAAGATGCCACCGTTTCCATCATTATTACCGTCATAATCACCAGAACTGTTTTAATGCTCGCGTCCGCTAATTGCTGTAAAGAAGAACGAAACGAGGCCCCCGAGGCGAAGTCCAACTGCCGGCACTCATCTAATAATCTGTCTCTCTCTTTATCTCCCCCTTTCTCCCCCTCTCTCGTCATCCATCAGACGATCATCGTTTCTCCGTGGCTTCAGTCTCATCCATCACTTAGTTTCTCAATCCTGCTTATATTCTGCCTACATCTTTCCCTCCTGTGATACCATCAACGCTTCTTCCCTCAGTTTCTCTCTTTCTTGCATTTTCTTTCTCTCTTTAAACAAAGTGTTCCTGTTATCTCTCCGTGTGTTTTGTCCCGTGTCCTGTCCTCGTTCCAAAGTCACCCAGTTGGCTTTGTGCCAGTGCTGCAGGAGCATGTCAGAGATATATGTTCATGCACCCACTCGGCCTGAAACCTGTTAGTGGAACACTTTAAGCCGGACGGGGCTTCTTGGCACATTTGTGAAAGTGTATTTATGGAATGAAACATATCTTATATCAGGATGGGCACACTTTCTTTATCCTGAGGGGAACATTAGGATCGCAAGAGCTGCAGAAAGTCATGATTGCCATATCTTGTTAAACAATATTCATTTATTAACTAAATAAAGCTGATCCTTGAGGTTTGCATGCATCACATCCCAGGAAATTGATCTGAAATCCATCCATGCTTCTAATTAGAAAACTACATATCGTCACCAACTGTCATTTGTCCCATCCCTCTCTCTACTTACGGTCAAACCAAAATGTGTTACATCCAGATATTTACTAGCAGCATGTAAGAGATATGTGTACATGTGCTCATTTGTCTGAAACCTGTTAGTGGAATCGTTTAAACCGGACGGGGCTCCTTGGCACATTTGTGAAATTAGTCAAAAGGTAGGACATGTATTTCAAGTTTGATCTAGTTTTCATTGAGTGTCAATATCAGGATTGTAAGAGCTGCAGAAAGTCATGATTACAATACTCCTGTATGAAGACTTTTCGGACGTGTAATTAGCATAGGCTTTATTGTTTATTGATATCAGACAATGATACTACAGATTATTCAATTAATTAAATATTTCGTTTTGTTATTGCATTCATTTGTATAGTACTGTATCATGGCTGTACCATCTTTTGTTTCATTTGTATCTTCTTTGGTTTTACATGTTCGAAAAAAATAAATAAACTAAACTAAAGACCACAAAGTCTGTTCTTTGAGATATTCATACATCTGAAATCCATCCATGTGTCTAATTAGAAAACGTCATCTTGCCACCAAGTCTGATTGACCCTGATGTAGTCCCATCTCTTTTTCTACTTAGGGTCAAACCACAATGTGTTACTTCAAGATATGTACTAGCAGCATTGGACATTATCTTTGGGAACACTCACAGCGAGCTGATGGTTTTACAGAAACACATCCATCCTCTGTTAGCGGCTGGCTGGCTGAACAGCTCATGTCTCATAAGGACATTTTTGATAACTCTGTAGTGTCTGTTGGTGTAGACGGGTCGTCAACGAGCAACGGTGAAAGTACAGAAGCATTCAAACACTTTGGACTCCATATTGAATCTCATGTCAACAGCAAATAATAACTCTCACTGCCAGAAGGGTAGACACATTGCTTTGTAACGTATCTCACAAACTATTTCGAGCAAGTTAGCGATCTATCCAACAAGCAATACAGCAAACAACAGCTGTCTTTTTTTTAAAACTAGCATGCAGGGGGGGCCTGCTGCTCGCATCTGCATCTCATGTTCAGAGGAACAGCAGCACAGATAAGGAGAAGAGAAAGGGAAGGAGGGAAAGCTCAATAAGTTAAGTGGCTATAATAATGTTCTGCCTCCTGACGAGCCGCCGGCAAACCCAGCCAACCCCCCCCCCCCAACACCTCAAAAGCCCCTAACCCCCCACAGCCTTGGCAACAGTTCCCATCGGCAACAGGCCCTACTGGCAACCGTTTCCATTCTCTTTGAGAGCAACAGGCTCAGGACATAGAGAGAGGGATGATGCACTGTGTGTGTGTGTGTGTGTGTGTGTGTGTGTGTGTGTGTGTGTGTGTGTGTGTGTGTGTGTGTGTGTGTGTGTGTGTGTGTGTGTGTGTGTGTGTGTGTGTCTGGTAGCCCTGATATAAATGTGATAGATAGCTGCCGTAGGGATGACAAGGCAGTGTTTTGTGTATGTGTGAGTGTTTGTCTGCTAGATGCAAAGTGCTCGGCTAGAGGGAGAGGCAGCAGACATGTGTGTGTGTGTGTGTGTGTGTGTGTGTGTGTGTGTGTGTGTGTGTGTGTGTGTGTGTGTGTGTGTGTGTGTGTGTGTGTGTGTGTGTGTGTGTGTGTGTGTGTGTATAAACTGAAAGGAACGATCGCTTGGCAGAGGGGCAGACTCTTGTAAAGCTATGGGGATGAGATTTTAGTTGCTCTAGTAATGACAAGGCGGTATTGAATGTGGATATCAGTGTGTGTGTGTGTGTGTGTGTGTGTGTGTGTGTGTGTGTGTGTGTGTGTGTGTGTGTGTGTGTGTGTGTGTGTGTGTGTGTGTGTGTGTGTGTGTGTGTGTGTGTGTGTCAGACCTGGTGGAAGATGAGGGCCTGGCTGATGTAGCCCCAGCTGGAGGTGGGGCTCAGGTAGTGGATGAGCAGCAGGAGCAGCAGCATGAAGGCGATGCTTGCCGAGGCGTAGATGGCGTTGATGAGAAACATCATGACGGCACAGCCAATTATCCCCAACACACAGGTGTGCCAGGTGAAGTACCGGAAGGTGGGTCTGAGAGGGAGAAGCAATGCTTGGTTAGTTATCAAGGTACGATAGTTGGGGAGACGTAAACATAAGAAAATACATTTTTGAGAAGAGGGGATCTGAAGGTGTTAGCCTCAGAGAGGGTTTTGAACATGGAGGTAATGTAAAATAGTTTTCATCAGTTAAAATCCCAAAGATATCTAATTTAAAATGATATAAAATTGGAAAGATGTGAAATCTCCGTATTTGAGAGGCTGAAAACCACATTTTCTGACAAATTTGTGTTTCAAAATTACTCTTCATTGTTGATCACCATACCTTACAATTCTACCCACAATGCATTAAGCCATATTGTGAAGTCCATAGTGTCCTCTCTGCCCTTTAAAATGGCCCCGGTGTACTTATCAACATTTCTATTGGCACCTTTCTAAAGACTTTGGATATTATCCACAAGACGTCACAAGCAATTATTCTGTTCCCGAAGAAGTAGGCAATGCTCAGTTACGTTACTTAGCTCTATCTGCAACACTGTGTAACACCTACAGTACCTCACACGAGGGGGTCTTAAGGTATCAACAGAGTCAAACCACGGCTGTGTAGAATCTGTTTTTAACATGCAGGTAATGGAAAATAGTGAGAAATGTTTTTTAAATGTCATGTTTTATCAGTTAAAACCTAAAAGCTATCCAATTGAATATGATATAAAACAGAAAAATAGGTAATATCCATATTTGAGAGGCTGAAAACAACATGTTCTGACATTTTTGTATTCATTATTGATCAGCACACATTACAATTCTACCCACAATGCCTTTAAGCATCCCTCCTTCTATCCTGGTGATGTCCATATTGTCCTCTCTGGCCTTTTTAAATTGCCCTCCATCACCATTGCTATTGGCTCCTTTTGAAAGACTCTGGATGGGATCCACAAGATGTCATGAGCAGTTATTCTGTTCCCGTTTAAAAGGGACATCATCGTTCAATATCACAAGGAAACAGCCTGTGTGAAATCACTTTGCATTGATTTTACACTGGGGGGCGGATCAACAAGCTGTCAACGTGACACATTATCACCTCATCATCAGCTGGGAGTCACACATCCAGCAGGCTAAGACTTTCTTCCCCTCATATTACTCAGTCATTCAAGCCATTGTTGATATTATACACATGTTGAAAATAGCAGCTTTTAAGTCTGTGGATTGACATTTATTTTTGAAAGTATTTCCATTGTTTGCTTCTATAGATCTGCTGTGTTTAACCCTGTCTTGATCAGGTTTTGTTATAATCTGTGAAATGTCTCTGTCGATGTTATAAAAACCATATGTTGTTCAGGGTAATGACAACTTTTCTAAAAATAAAAAATATGCCTCTGATGTGAAACCAAATCATTTGTACGGACAGATCTAGAATTATCACTTCATTGGCAACCAGTGTTAGAAACCAATTTTAACACTTTTTTAATCAACAATTTATAGAGATTTAGGGTTTGAAATCTTGAGTTATAGCCACAAACAGGGACCTTAATCTCCAGGTGTGACTCAGGTTAGGACAGACGGACAACCTGAATAAAAACTCAGCTTATTACGACACTTTTAAATGTGATCGTGTGTAAGTTCTACGTTAAAAATAGCATAGAAAAGGCATCTGTTGTGGCTTTAATGACAACAAACGACAGAATAAAGAGACTTTCGAGGCAGTTATAAGGTATCACCACGCTTCAACTTACTATACCACGTTTAAACATGATTTGAGGAAACAGTTGTGTCTCCATGTATTCATATTTACATTTTCTACACCTGATTTGACTTGATAGCAAACTGAATGACTTTATGATATTGCTGTTGAGTTTGGACTGTAATACGAACATTTCCATGCTGTAAAATATGGACTTCTTCTTTTTAAGTCCGTTATTAGGGTTGTAGACTTGCCGAGTCTTCTTCTAAAACCGTGCGTTAGCTGCTAGCTCACACCATCTTCAGAAGCATGTCGTAAACACGGAGCTCTTCAGACTAAGAGGCGTTTTGTTCAGCGGAAAAGCAGCTGGTCTGATATCAGTTTCTCCTAAAATGATTATCCATCCACATGGGTTCAGAAAGCTGAAGGGAACAGGAGCTCATATGGAATAATTCAGTGTAATAAACTACTCGCTGACCTTATTCCCACGATATCCAGTCCAGACTCAGGAGCCAACGGCAGGGTTTTCATTCATTTAATGATCTTTTATACTTTATGATCCCTTTTCCTTTAGTCTGTAAACCTGGGCTGGAATATGTTCATTTAAGGATTTCATGGGGTGAAATAGTTAAGGGCTGGAAAGATCATTGCAAAGGGAAATGTCTGTAAAACTGTTATATGGATTGATACAGATATCCATGATATGAAACCCTCTCACGTTGTTGTTACTATAAGCCCTTAACTCTTTCTAATCTCGTACCATCGGCAGGTCAATTTATACGTGTCCACTTTATGACTAAAAAAATGCAAAACTGATGACATTCCCAAGAACCTCCCAAACATCACCTGCTAAATATGAGCATACGAGTCATTGTCATAGCGTGTAAGTGTAAATAACTCAGACACTTAGGAGGTAGGACCCAATTGCACGACCCGGGAGGCAGAGGTAAAGTATTGGTAAGATACTTTATTTTTTCCAAAGAAAACACGATGAACAAAAAATGGTCACTAACTAATCTCAGATTGAGATGACAAAAAATTGAGAACAAAACTTTTCTTGAGCACAAAAGAGCATAGACCTGACTGTGGCAAAAGACAAGACGAACTGACCCTGAACACTGGGAGACAGGGGAATTTAAACACATGATAAGAAACAGGTGGGAACAATCAGACGCTGATGAGCACAGGAGACACAGAAGGGGTGACAGGTGAAAACAATCAGGAAATTAGACACACCAGGGAAAACTAACGACAGAGAGGAGAACACAGGGAGAAAGACCAGACAATACACAGGGGGGGGGGAAACATGACAAGGAGAACAGAAGAACACCCACTACCAGACACACAAAACTAAAAACGTGACACAACACAAGAATCGTGACCGTAAGCATGAAGACGTTGATGTTCGTTGTGTTTAAAATACCTCAATAATATGTCGTTGAACAAGGTTTCCCCACATAAGAGGTGCTGGACCTAGCTCTGACCCGTTGACCACATCAAGATGTTGGGAGTGGCCGGGACGAAACACACGAAGCGTTTGAATTTCATATTTAAGGAAAGAGCAAAGAGCTTTCACTCACAATGTCACAACATCTCTGTCGTGGTAAACGTTGCATGAACACGAGTCCATACCACTTTACCTTTACTAATATGAATAGGGTTAGTGTTGGTTTGAAGATGGTTCAACTAGAAACCTTAAAAAAACGTTTGCTCTGACACCAACTAGAACCCGAAAAAAGCACAACGTCTTGAAGACACTGTTTATGTTGCTGCTTTTCCTAATGGCAGCGTACATTTCCCTCACAGTTGTAATAATTAACATTATACAATCTTTTATTTATGGGACATTGTAAATAAAGACATGTTAAATATTCAGTCAGTCCATTGAATCATATTCAATCTTGCCGATACTACTTTTCCGACAACTTTCTACTCATGGTCGTTCTCGCCATGAACTGTTGTTGTTGACGCTGTTTGGCCTCACAACGCGGATATGAAAGTGTATCTGGCATTCTACAGGTGATGTTGGCATAGCAACCGAAGCTAATCAGACTATCTTGACTACTTTGGGGCGGTTTTGGC
Organism: Notothenia rossii; assembly: GCF_949606895.1. Classification (NCBI taxonomy): domain Eukaryota; kingdom Metazoa; phylum Chordata; class Actinopteri; order Perciformes; family Nototheniidae; genus Notothenia; species Notothenia rossii. The sequence goes on along the minus strand of NC_136902.1, from coordinate 91,714,555 downwards.
GCAGTGGTTAGAGCGTTGGTCATCAGATCATGGGGCGTTGATGAACTCCAGTTCGAATCCCGCCTCGGCCACCGTGTCAGGCCGTTGTGTCCTTGGGCAAGACACTTTACCCGCATTTGCTCCTGTGGGTAATGTCCACAGTAATGACTCTTACATGTCTAATATGTGTAATGTGTATTTGTAAAGCGCTTTGAGCACCTGTAAAATAGCTCTAATAAAAAATGTAATGCATTATTATTATTATTATTATTATTATTATTATTTACTTGTTGCTATCATATTGTGGCATAAGCCGTTTTCTAAACGCATATTTTACCGGCGTAGTTTTCGTTATGATTATACTTGGCCACATGTAGCCCATGTATTGATTCCAATAATACAAATCAAAAGGAACACGTCTGCCCGCTCTTCACAATGATCAATAACAGTGAACGGATGGGCATTAAAGTAATGTCAAATAAACAGAATCACACTAAGCCTGGTTAGTGTTGCCTGACTTTATATAAGTGTTTTTTATAAGTGTGTGGTCGCGTACTAGTCACTTTGCTTGTTACAACTTGTATTCGCCGTACTCGCCATGAACTGTTATTGCTCAGGTTCATCTCGCCCCCTCCAATGTAAGCGTGACGTATTTGGTTCTTAGATCTTGCCGGGTTGCCGAGTGGGGCCAGCTGAATAGACCAGACTCCAGCAAATGTCATTTGTGTCTAGAGTGCGCCATCTAGTGGGATCAGCTGAAATGCCAGGTATTGTAGGAAAAAGGCAAAATGAATGCGGCCTTTAATATAATTTGAACAATTTTGTACCAATATTCGGCGGGCCGGATTAAAAAGCCCAACGTCCCCACCGCTAAGCCGTATATATATATATATGTATATGGCCTGCGGGCCTTAGTTTGCCCATGCCTGGTCTAGATGTTGCAGAGAACACACACCCAGCAGCATAAATCTGCAGCCACGGGCAGATGGTGTGTTTTTTTTTTTAACAGTTATTAAGATAGAACACAAATAACGAGGAAACATTTTGGGGACGCCGTTTAAATGATCTGTTGATATTTCTATCGTGTCTCACATTCGGTAAATGGTGGCAACATAACTTAAAATGTGACACAGCAGTGTTGGCACCGTGATAAATCTCGAGAATAAAACATATCAATCTGTAGATAAATGCAGGAGGCATATTGCCATTGATATGTTTGTATTCATTATATGTTACCATGGTTTCACAGCTGATATCATCACCATGGAATAAAACACAAGGTACAGTGACACAATATCAAATATATCTACGAACATACCCTATGTGGCTTTCCTGTAGTGTGTTAGTATATAGGTTTCTTTGCATGTAAATGGTTTGCAACGGCTACAATTCCTATGTTTCTCTCCTACACCCCCCTAGACTTCATTTTCAGTCAGTGGTGCTGAGGCTCCACTTGCTTGACCTTTGACCTCATGCGTTTTTAAAACGTCTTGTCTCATTTCCAGTGTTTTTGTGATGCTCCAGCAGCAGGACAGGCTGCATCAGGGTTCATACACTTTTTCACCAATTATTTTCCATGACTTCTCCATGACCTTTGCCTCGCTTTCCATGACCAAATAAATTACTCTTCTCAGCGGTACCACTGAAACATTTTTATTTTAGCATGGTAAGCTGGCAAATAAGGTCTGCATATGAAACTTGTTGTGCCTATCTAAAACAAATCAAATAGTAGGCTTACTTGCTCCTACAGACTAAAGCCACTAGAGGGCGTCATTGTAAAAACCTCTCACCAGCGAAACACCTCGTCAATTAAATGCCATTTTACGTTTCATTACTATATGATACAGTATTTATTATCGTTATAGTATTACTATTTCTACGATTAGATAAAATATAAATTATATTTGATGCAACTTTAGTTACATTTCCATGACTTTTCCAAAACTTTGGGAAAAATATTGTTTTCCAGGACCTGGAATTTGCATTTTGAATTTCCATGACTTTTCCAGGTTTTTAATGACCGTACGAACCCTGGTACATATATCTGCTGCTGTTTCACCAACACACCCCACTGTCAGCTGAATACTAATTAACAGTGGAGCAGCTCGCTTTAATTGAATAGTTACATTTGCAAGATAAACACATATTTTTAATGAAACGATATATGCATTTCAGCAGTGCAATGTGGGCCAAAGTTACACTTAAGAATGTTTTAAAAGGTCAGGTCTGAACTAAAAAGTGAAGTCTGAATCTCAATCTCAGAAAAACTTTAATTACTTCGACTCAAATTCCCCCCACACACCACTTCCTCATGCGTGACTGCATCAAAGCAAATACGGAGTTAACGCGGGGACAAGAGCAATTAAAACAAACAGCACACATCGATAATAAGCCGCCCTCTCAGTGCTTGTGTGCTTCAGCTTGAATTCATATGAGAACGAGTGCCTTAGTTGTATTTTAAGCACACAGATACCCACAACAACATATATATTTACCTTAATAAATGCACCGTTTAGGTATAAATGGGTTGAAGAGGTGCTGGAGTAGGGAGCGTTTGCAGTGGCTCGAAGCACTCACTTATTTTGAGGATCATGTAATTGACCCCAATTTCCTGGCAATAACTGCAGTCGTGTGGATAAACAGTCATTAAAACAGCTCCAGCTGTAATTACACGATGACCGACTGGCTTCCTTAACAGATTCAGACTCTTTAAAGTTGCAGGTGCTCAACACTACCGAGAGGGAGCGTGTGAGACTAACAGGAAACTCAGTTAAAAGAGAGGAGGGATATGTGTCATTAGCACTCCTATTGGTCAAGTGTTCTTCATTAATGACAGAGGAAGTACCTCATTGGGAGCCATGATAAGAGCTGTTTTGATTGTCTGAATCAGGGGTCGGCAACCCCTTGCACCGTAACCAGGGGCACCTAGGAATAAGTGGAATAAGTGTGCAAAATATTTAAATTGTATTTTCGGATCCTGAACGAGACCGCCGCCAGAGCGCGTCTCCCCGTTACCTGCAGAAGGAAGCCATGCACGCAACGCAGCCCCGCTCTCTTTATCTCCAGGTGACTTTCTGCCGCTTTCCTCCGTGGTGCAGTGCTGATCGTTTCACCACGGAGGAAAGCACTTCACTAATTGCAGTACCCATAAGGAGCTGTACACATGCCACAGTTTTTGCGTGGCTGTGTATTTAGTTGAAAGCCCAGTGGCGATCTGCTCATCTCTCATCGAAATAATATGCTACAAAGGGGCGGACTGGCCATCTGTGTGTTGAACTTTCGTGTCGGCTCCCAGACCGTAGTCGAGGAGGGCAGAAGCAACAAGCTTCAGGTTCAATAACCCACTTTAGCTTAAATGACTGGAGAGAGGCGAGCTCTTCTTGGGAGGCCGTTGCATTTATTTAGCTGTTCTTCTGTTTCACAAAATACATCACAGACCTCTGTTTTTCTGCTTCCTCGTTTCACTTCCAGAAACATACACACGTTCCCTTACTGTCGCTCTACCATCCACACACACAAGTCTCTCAGTCTCAGTCTCTCTCTCTCTCTCAGTCTCTCTCTCTCTCTCTCTCTCTTTCTCTCTCTCTCTCTCTCTCTCTCTCTCTCTCTCTCTCTCTCTCTCTCTCTCTCTGGAGAGAGGTCCACACACTGCTTCCCCGCAAGCAGCCTGTCCCACAATTATTGGCGTGGGGCACCATTCGGCCGTTAGCGTAAATCAATCTTGACCCACAAACGCAGATCAGTTCAGTTACAATAACTATAAAGCATTCTTATATCTTATGCCATAACTTGCTAAAGGGCTTATATGTTCTCTAACCTTTCCACACTATGTTAAACCAAAAGGAGAACTATGAACTTAACGCTAATTACGGCAAAATGATCAAATAACGTTTTTGGTGTTTATTGAGTGTTTGAAAGTGATGTGCACAGTTGCAGATGTGCAGATCTGCCTAGTTTTGCATATATTCCTCAGAGTATAATGTATTCAAATAACTTCATATCGTCATACTTATTGGGATTCATGTCAATTAATACGAGCGGACAGGAGGGAGCAACCATTTCCTTTCCCTTTCGTTATTTATTTCATTCAAAACTGGTAATAACATTTTTTTGTATCCACGTTTAGTAGTGTCTAGAGGTGCTTTTTTTGTCCCTCTACGGAAAATAGTAGCTTTCCCACTCATAACATCCTGTGTCTCCTCATAATGACGTCTCCTAGTGTCTTTTCCAAAATCCTCATGAACTCTCCTTCACATCTTTCCTCAACTCCATCATATTTTTCACTGAGGTTAATCACAATCAGGATCAGGTTTATTGCCAGGTTCATTTACACATACAAGGGATTTGCTTTGGTATCTGGTGGTGCGAACCAGCGTTTCCGCCAGGGGGGCGTCTCGCCGTAATTTGACTCCATTATTCAGCTCGGGACGCCCTGAACGTGAGCCGATCAAAAATGAATCATTCGAGAGAAGATCGAGAGCTTGAAATTATGAAAAGGAAGAAGGATAAGAACATCCCTCTGTTGGAGGGGCAAAGGAGTCTGGGGGGATTCTTTTCGGAGTATTGAAGATCGTTTCCCCGACATCGGCGACATACTTGCCAACCTTGAAACCCCAGAAATCGGGAGCATTTCAAAACCGGGGGGACTTTCAGTTGCGCGCGCTTCTAAAGAGACGCGCTACCATGGAAACCAAACAATGGTGTAGCTGTATTAAAGTCCGAGTGGAAACAGTCCTGAGTAAATCTGATTTTGTCAGAAATCGGGAGAAATGCAGGAGAAATATGACCCCGGGAGGAAACCGGGAGAGGGCAGTGAAATCGGGAGTCTCCCGCGAAAATCGGGAGGGTATGATCGGCGGTGCTTGCTACAGGACAACACGGAACGTGCACGATTTGGACGCGATGAGCAGGGGGGTGCTAGTGGAGCACGCGCGCTAACGTAAAGAGATAGTATCTATAAGGGACGGCTCAATTCAAAATTCAAGTCACGTGACACGACGTGATGTCACCCCCCCCGGACAATGAGTATGGCAAGCTACAGTGTATTATATTTTAAAGTGCAGGGCTGTGCAGACATGTGTGCAAAAATCACAGCGTTTAGAATGAAGAGACAGAACAAGTTGTTGGTCACATGATGTTCATTAATATAATGCATAAGGAAAAATGGTTCGGAACGATTCGACTGCAGCCTGGGTTTAGGGTTAGAAAACCGAAATACCAAAGATGGAAGCTGCTGAAATACTTCTGTGTCTTTGAGTGAAACTAAGCCTGGAGACCACATGAGACCCTTAAACTCACTCCTGAATGTCACACTAATGAAATGAGTTAGATGGCACTTTAGGACGGAGGAGGTTTCATTGCAGGTTTTACTGAAGCTGTTAGGAATAATCCTCCCACAGCCGGAGGAACCATTCCTCCAGTGAGACATTTCAAATAATAATAAAACATTTGACTTGTTAGAAGTGGGTAGGGGGCTTTATCGCATTATAAGTGGATAATAATATCATCCTGAGAGATCAGACACTGTCGCCTATTCTCTTGGATAACTGGACTCAAACTCCCACTGTACATTTATATTCAATCTAATATTTAATAATCCATTCCTTGCACAATTAAATGTATAAATAATGATTTATATTTTGATACTGTACATTTGTATTTCCACATGTATATTTTTCACTTTTTTAATGCTATTTTATTTCTATTTGAGACGTTTATATTTTGGATTGTTTATTTCTAGTCTTTTAATTTCTCTTATGTACAATGCCTTGTCTTGTCATGCTGCTGCAACTTAAACATTTCCCGAAATTGGCATCAATAAAGTACTTCTTATCTAATCTGAACTTTTGAAAGAACATCCATAAATCTGCAACTTACAAATTATGTATCTAATATATCATATTCTAATTACATTACATTACATGTTAGACGTTTTTATCCAAAGCGATGTACATAATCAATACTGTGGGCAATCCCCACAGGAGCACTTTGGGGTGAAGTGTCCCAGAGACATGCTGACTGCAGTGGGGTTTGAACCTGACCCCCTGATCCCAACACCAACGCACCAAGCCCCTGCGCCACACGCCTTAATTACTTGTATATACTCTCCTTGCACTATTTCTATTCTATTTAATTTGTATTTACTTGCATTGTTTTGTTGCATTGTCCTGTTTTTGAGCCTGTGACCTCAGATTTTAATTAATATATCTACACTGTAGCTATGAACAAATGACAATTCAAGCCTTGAATCTTAAATCTTGAACTTAGCTCTTGACTTGATCACTTAGCATCGACTGGTGCCCACGATCCTCATCTCTCGCAGGTGTAATTACGATAAAAGCTCCACCCTCCCCCACCCATCTCTTTTGTCTCCGAGGTCCCTCTCCCATCGTCTCACCCCCGTCTCACCCCCCTCTCCAACGACTGATGTCACTTAGCTGACACAGCAAAAAAAATCACACAGAAATAATCGCCGCCAATCAAGTCCTCCGGGACATTAAGAAAAAAGAAACGGAGAGCGATGAAGATGGAGAGCGAAGAGCCGGCCTTCAGCCAAGAGACACATCATCATCATCGAGGGAACAGAAACTTTATCCGTACAACCCCTCACACACGCACACACACACGCACACACACACACACACACGCACACACACACACACACACACACACACACACACACACACACACACACACACACACACACACACACACACACACACACACACACACACACACACACACACACACACACACACACACACACAGACACACACACACACACTTATGTATAAGGGAGGGGTCAGTGAGTGTATGAGACGTTACGTCAGTGTCCCAAACCTGGCACAGCACCAGTGGAGACGACACTGACCTTAAGGAACCACTTATGAGAACTTAGGAAATCATATTGGATCAGCCTGGAATAACAGACAGGAGAGCAGGAGAGTGTGTCATTCAGCTGGACAAACATTAGTGGGCGCTATAACCTGCCTAAAAGCTGTTTACATGAGGTGGGGGGAGAATACTGATAAGGCTGTTAGCTCTGATAAAGGAGTACTGAAATGAGTCAGCATTTCTGCACTTCCTGTTCCCTCGTCTAAAAGTTCATTTGTTTTGGTTTGTTTCCTGAAAAGACAAGGTCTGTGGTCGACACAAGCTGAAAAGATTTTGAAGTTTTGTTCTACGACATTAAATACGTCCGTAAATACTTGACTGGTGAGTTTAAAACGGCGGTTGCTAACAACAGTCTTAATGAGACAACTAAACGTCATCACGCCCAACATCAGCCACCTTTAACTTAGCAGTGGTGACGTGAAGTCATGTGACCGTGTTGTAGTTCCTTTATAGCCCAACATTTGCCACCTTTAGCTTAGCGGTGGTGACGTGAAGTCATGTGACCGTGCTGTAGTTCCTTTATAGCCCAACATTAGCCGCCTTTAGCTTAGCGGTGGTGACGTGAAGTCATGTGACCGTGTTGTAGTTCCTTTATAGCCCAACATTAGCCGCCTTTAGCTTAGCGGTGGTGACGTGAAGTCATGTGACCGTGTTGTAGTTCCTTTATAGCCCAACATTAGCCACCTTTAGCTTAGCGGTGGTGACGTGAAGTCATGTGACCGTGCTGTAGTTCCTTTATAGCCCAACATTAGCCGCCTTTAGCTTAGCGGTGGTGACGTGAAGTCATGTGACCGTGTTGTAGTTCCTTTATAGCCCAACATTAGCCGCCTTTAGCTTAGCGGTGGTGACGTGAAGTCATGTGACCGTGCTGTAGTTCCTTTATAGCCCAACATTAGCCGCCTTTAGCTTAGCGCTGGTGACGTGAAGTCATGTGACCGTGTTGTAGTTCCTTTATAGCCCAACATTAGCCGCCTTTAGCTTAGCGGTGGTGACGTGAAGTCATGTGACCGTGCTGTAGTTCCTTTATAGCCCAACATTAGCCGCCTTTAGCTTAGCGGTGGTGACGTGAAGTCATGTGACCGTGTTGTAGTTCCTTTATAGCCCAACATTAGCCGCCTTTAGCTTAGCGGTGGTGACGTGAAGTCATGTGACCGTGCTGTAGTTCCTTTATAGCCCAACATTAGCCGCCTTTAGCTTAGCGGTGGTGACGTGAAGTCATGTGACCGTGTTGTAGTTCCTTTATAGCCCAACATTAGCCGCCTTTAGCTTAGCGGTGGTGACGTGAAGTCATGTGACCGTGCTGTAGTTCCTTTATAGCCCAACATTAGCCGCCTTTAGCTTAGCGGTGGTGACGTGAAGTCATGTGACCGTGTTGTAGTTCCTTTATAGCCCAACATTAGCCGCCTTTAGCTTAGCGGTGGTGACGTGAAGTCATGTGACCGTGTTGTAGTTCCTTTATAGCCCAAAATTAGCCGCCTTTAGCTTAGCGGTGGTGACGTGAAGTCATGTGACCGTGCTGTAGTTCCTTTATAGCCCAACATTAGCTACCTTTAGCTTAGCGGTGGGGATGTGAAGTCATGTGACCGTGTTGTAGTTCCTTTATAGCCCAACATTAGCTGCCTTTAGCTTAGCACAACTATAATGACCTAAATCAATCAGCCTAACTGTGTGACAATATGATCATCACTGCCATGTAAACACCTACAACCTTCAGAGTTACAGAGAAC
>NC_136902.1:91690955-91703455 GCF_949606895.1 Notothenia rossii | reverse complement strand
TTTGTTTTCAAGGGGGTCCCGATATTCGTTCAACAATAAACAAAATCCAGAAAGAGCCAGACAAAAGTCAGTCTTCATATTCTATTTGAACACTTGAGATAGACAGGGACAGTCTTAATTGTCTATCTTCAGTTGTTTCCTTATTCTAAGGCAGGCACCAGTAGGCAGATGTTGCTTATTGGTCTTTCCAGCGTGTGGGTTTTTGATGTCTCCATAACTCTTGTCATTAACCAGGATCCACGAGGTGCTTTTGAATCCATAATTAATACGGTGTCTCCAGGTTATGAAGACTATTTTAATGCGATTCCATTGCTGTCTTTCTTGCAAAAGTGGTAGATGTTCTGGTCCAAAACAAATTAGCTATATATTGCACTTGTCAGGCAGCGATAATGAGGCGCGAGCAGAGAAACACTGCTGGACACAGTGTATCACTCATATTATAAAGTAAACAATGCAGACTGATACTGACAGCGCCCTCGTGTGGCAGTTGAAAGTAGTGCATTGTATTTGTACAAATGTAAAATGCGACATGATCACGTACAGAAACGTTATGCAACTTCTGTAGCGTACTCATATTTACAGAAATGTATTTATTAGGATAAACCCCATGAGATGCACCATCTCGTTTACAAGGGGGTCCCGATATATGTTCATATTATTCATACAAAGTGTCTATACTGGTCTGCTATGTGTAAGGGAAACTTCTGCAGCAATGGAGAGTCAGGACTCAGAGAAACACGAGGAGAGTTGGAGCTTTGATGTCAAACAATGATGTTTATTACAAGTATAACGGCCGGAGAATTTATATCACAAGTCACAGCAGCAAAAGGTTCTGACTGCACGGGTGGGTTGTCATGTCAATTCTGATCAGCCTCTCTCTCGATAGACCTTTTAACTAGTTTACAGAGAGTAAACAACATATCGGGGCGTTAACACCTGGAGACACTGAATCACTTATCTGACTCTTAGGCTCTGTGAACGAGAGTTGACCGGTCATAAAACTGGTAATGTCAACAATAGCTGAGACTTCCCGTTCCTTAAGACAGATAACAGACTTAGGGTTGGTCGTAAACGTCAACACACAGAAAGGTTAAATATTTACGAGTAAAGACAGAATTATTCCCTCACACTATGTATTCTAATGTAAACTACTGCCTATAATATAGACACTATATTATCCTGTATATATTTGGGGAATATCCAAATATATGGAAATACAGAGGAGAACATACCTGATTTGTTTGGGCGGGAAATCACTCAGATATCAGCTTCGTTTCAGAGAGACGTTAACACAGAATGCAAATATGTAATTGACTTACATCATCCAACAAAATATTCAGAAGCACAACAACCTAAACATCCCCGTTGTGCAGAGAATCAATATTTCAGAGAGACAACTACCGTCATTTTCCCTTTTTTCGACGCTGTGGCTTATATAACGGTGCGGCTAATATATGGATTGTTACAGCTAACGGCCACTAGGGGACCTCCTAAATCTATGGATTGTTACAGCTAACGGCCACTAGGGGACCTCCTAAATCTATGGGTTTTACAGGTTACAGTCCACCACCTTTAACTCTATGGGCTCTATGGCCGGTCCGCGCCCCCCACCTTTAAGCGGCGGGCTCCAGCAGGAAAAGCTTGAGGCCGGAAAAGAGTGAGACAGGTAGCGCGCAAAAGTAAAAGTGGAACCGAGAGTGGTACGAGAGACAGAACGAGAGCAAGACAGACAGACATTACGAGAGCGAGACAGTTTGTCCCCGTACCACTGGTTGAAAACCACTGCTGTAGATCACTGCCGGTACGTGCGCTGGGAGTTTGAAAGTTGAAAAGTTTGTGTGTCTGAAACGCTATGTGATACAGTACAGTTTACACAGCACATGTTCTGTAGCTACTATTGCACTAAGTGCTAACACTTGAATACGTTATGCAAATATGCAACTTGTTTGTTGAAATGTTAATAAATGGGAGCTTCCTCAAACAGCCATCTCTTTCCCGACAATCCCCTCTGTGCACGAACCCTTACATATGGTAATGAAACATTAAAACACCTGCGGCTTATAGTCCAGTGCGGCTTATATATGTACACATCATTCAATTTAGCTGCTGCGGCTTATATTCAGGTGCGCCTTATAGTCCGGAAATTACGGTACACTGTTTTCTGGGATGTACAGTACAGTCTGTTGCTGTATCTCGATTGAGTCAAAGCATCACATTTGCTGAAGAGGATATATAAGGGAATCAGTCATTAAAGTCATGAAGGGCGTTTTAACAGTTTCTCTGCTCCTTAACAAATCAAAAAGTAGCACTTGTCATATTTGAAATGTGTTTCCCAGTCAGCGGAGGAGTTTCATCAAGGCAGGCATATCTTTCAAAGAAAAGTTATTCGATTTTGGGGCAAGATTTCTATGACGTCGTCTCCGCTTCACACAGAAAATATAGAATAAGTCATAAAAACGACACACACACAACACGCTGTCCTCAGGCTATGTTGCTGAGAACACGGCCGCAGGGAGGCTTTGTAAATCAGCATCATTGTGAGTGTCCTAGGAATACAAACACCACGCTGATACACACACACACGCACGCACGCACGCACACACACACACACACACACACACACACACACACACACACACACACACACACACACACCCACACACACACACACACACACACACACACACACACACACACACACACACACAGACAATTTAAATCTCCAGCATCTACTTGAGCATCGCGTTCAGGCGGCACACATAAAACAAATACACACAGTTTTAGTGTCACTCCCTCTCCAATATGGGGCTATAGGCAGGGGCCAGTTTGATGTCCTTAATTAGTACACCTTCTATCCAGCTGGCTCACAACCAGCTCCACACACACACACACACACACACACACACACACACACACACACACACACACACACACACACACACACACACACACACACACACACACACACACAGACAGACAGACAGACAGACAGACAGACAGACAGACAGACAGACAGACAGACAGACAGACAGACAGACAGACAGACAGACAGACAGACAGACTCTCTCTCTCTCTCTCTCTCTCTCTCTCTCTCTCAGACAGACAGACAGACAGACACACACACACACACACACACACACACACACACACACACACACACACACACACGTAAACAATGGAGTGTTTAGTGGGGAATATGTTCGCCTGCATATGAACCCCAGGGTGTTGGCTATAGGTCTTCATTATGAGGGATGGTTTGTACCTGAAATTGGGAGCAGAGGCCCACTCCAGAGCCAGGCAGGCCAGATCCACGGCGGCGTACACCAGCAGGAAGAAGATGGTCACAATACTGGCGATGGTGTTGAGCTTCCCTGAGAAGAGCACCAGCTGGAACAGAAGAGACAAAGGAGGAGAGGGGATTCACTTCAACAGTGACATATATATTATACATACCAACTATGTGCAATATATACCTGGCGGCTATATCTTCAGAACTGTTACAGGATGTGTATTTTGTAAATTGTGTAAAAAAAAATTACGCATGCTTTTAGTTAAAGGTCTCCTATTATACTGTTTTTCATCAATATATCACAGGTCTCAGATATATCCAGAGCCTGTCTCTGATTGGCTGAAACAAAAAAACAGATCATTGCAGCATCCCATAATCCCCTCTGTTTCCAAAGTGCTGATTCTCTGGCCGTTTCTCAATCTCGAGGATACTGGTTTCCAAGCCAATATTTGAAGGATGCTACGTCATCGTGTGGCGCAGCAGGACTGTTCCAATCTCCAGCGTACTTGGAATTCCACCGAGACCGCGTCCTTGGTTTGGGGGAAATTTCGAGGCTACACATGGGTAGACTTCGCGTCCTTAAAATACCTTGATATATCTTGATCTAGTTTCCAGCTGATAGATTCCTATTGTGAACCCGGAAATGTTGAGTACACCAAAGTTAGAGAAGTATAGTGTGAGTCCCAAGCACAGAGAAACTGCCGGATGCTAACTTACATGTATTGGGTATTTTGCATAATTAGTATAAATTGCATTAATCAGCGTTATAGCCTACGTGGACATATCTAAAGAAAAATGGCTCGGCCGATTTGGACAATTCTGTAGTGGTTGTGGGGGTTATTGGAGATGTTGAGTCCATTTCTGACATTTTCAGGATCAAACATGGCAGTTTTAACCATAAAATAACAATATTTGTATTGGATTTTCATTCATTTTGGGTCGATTTGGACCAAACTGATTGCTTATTTATTTGGAAAAAGAATTGTCCACATTATTTTCATCTTGTGCTCTCTATATCCAAAAGGTCGTAATGGTAGTTCAAATCAGCCCACAGAGAGTACAGATATGGTCACTTTATTCCAAATCATTTTGTGGGTGAAGTATTTCCTTTTCCAGCACACACCTCATTGTCACCCCCAAAAACGCATTCATAAAATATGAAGTTAATCTCGTGATCCATGTGCCCTTTAGTGAAAGTCAGGTGATTAGTCATCTGATTTATAACAAACCAACAGGCTTACCTCACTGCCATCTATGCACACGCTCATGTTTGTATTAACACACTAACATACTGTAGGGGAGGTTAGCACCAACATTAAGTTATAAACTAAACTATATTGTGTTTTGAGTTAACTACAGTAAAACGTTTTAATTACCTTGCGTTCAAGTCTCTAAGCTGCATACTGGACTGTGATTGGCTAACTGTCAGAAATCATTCGTATTCCTTTCGTTTGTCTGATTCTTATCAAACTTTTTAAGGTGAAAATACAGGAAAATGTGTCTGACTCTGCGGAGTGAGAGTTTAACATCCAAGGGAAATAAGATTAGAAAGGTTGTGTTTACTTACGTATGTGGGAGGCGTAAATATAACCTTAACACTGTTTCAAACTGTGAAAAGTTACTCATTAAGTCTTAACTTCAAGTCAAAAATCCCCAGATAATAGAGTCCATTGTGGCCCAAAGTCGAGAGGCTCTGCAGTGAGATATAATCATCTGTGTGCACTGTGTGGGGGGGGGGGGGGGACACTGAGGTTAGATTTGACCAACACCTAGGGAGCAAATTAAATGGTTGCACATTTTCCCGGGGACCACAGGGGCTCTACAGGCCTCTGATGGAGGCTAATGTTCAGGTTTAATTAAGATGGAATCTAGGCTGCTGCCCGGCTGCAATCAGCTGCGTTAGCCAGGGCGCTACGTGACAACACAGAGAGAGAGAGCGAGAGAGAGAGAGAGGGAGAGAGAGAGAAAGAGAGAGAGAGAGAGAGAGAGAGAGAGAGAGAGAGAGAGAGAGAGACATCCAGTAATACTGACAGCAGACCCAGGGACAGTTTCATCCCACAGGCCATAAGACTGTTAAACACCTGATCTTTTTAAAGTACATGTATAAACATTAATCTGTTTGCATATTGCCAATTATCTATCTATATATCATATTCCATGTACTTGTATATAGACTCTTCTTGCACTATTTCTATTTTTATTTGTATTGGCTTGCACATTTCAAAACATTCTCTTGCACTATTTTATGTCCTATATATATTCATGCTGCACTGTTGGAGGAGGTGACTTAACATTTTCATCGCCATATCTACACTGTAGCTGCTGTGCACATGACAATAGCTTTGAATCTTGAATCTTGAGCACATGCATGCATGGGATCCCCCCCCCCCCCCACACCACTCTATGATTGTTGAAACGTAAATGTTGAAAGCAAACGTTAGGCTATGAAGGAACTACAGCACGGTCACATGACTTCACTTCACCGCCGCTAAGCTAAAGGAGGCTAATGTTGGGCTATAAAGGAACTACAGCACGGTCACATGACTTCACGTCACCACCGCTAAGCTAAAGGAGGCTAATGTTGGGCTATAAAGGAACTACAGCACGGTCACATGACTTCACGTCACCACCACTAAGCTAAAGGTGGCTAATGTTGGTCTATAAAGGAACTACAGCACGGTCACATGACTTCACATCACCACCACTAAGCTAAAGGAGGCTAATGTTGGGCTATAAAGGAACTACAGCACGGTCACATGACTTCACGTCACCACCACTAAGCTAAAGGAGGCTAATGTTGGGCTATAAAGGAACTACAGCACGGTCACCTGACTTCACATCACCACCACTAAGCTAAAGGAGGCTAATGTTGGGCTATAAAGGAACTACAGCACGGTCACATGACTTCACATCACCACCACTAAGCTAAAGGTGGCTAATGTTGGTCTATAAAGGAACTACAGCACGGTAGCATGACTTCACGTCACCACCGCTAAGCTAAAGGTGGCTAATGTTGGGCTATAAAGGAACTACAGCACGGTTACATGACTTCACATCACCACCACTAAGCTAAAGGTGGCTAATGTTGGGCTATAAAGGAACTACAGCACGGTCACATGACTTCACGTCACCACCGCTAAGCTAAAGGTGGCTAATGTTGTGCCTGATGCCGTTTAGTCGTCTCATTTAGACATGTGTTAGTAACCGCCACTGAATATATCTGACTCTTAAGCTGCTCCACTTATGTTGTTCACCAGCTTCCTGGTCAGGGAGGGTACAGGGGTTGATTATGGCTAACAGCTTCTTGCTGCTATGGGAAAAAGGAACAGTGTAATTACAGCCCGGATAATACAAAGAAAAGCTTATAAAAGCTTGAAAGTCAGGTAATAATTATCCTAAAGCATGATATTAACTGATTATGATATATTATTATATATTGAAGTTATCAGATGTATTCTTCTGGGGTGACTCTTCCAGGAACCTGATTCAATTGCCAACTCACAGTGAGATGAGGATTATTCCATTCATGCTCTACGGGGGGCTGAAAGTCTTATTTCACATAGAGGTTCTCAGTTTATGCCCATAAATCATGATGGATAGCCTGTTTTCACATAAATATCAGCCTATTAATATTAGTGCTCATTAAAATGTTAAAAAAAAGGCTATAATAAGCTTTTAATCAATCTTCACAGTGAGCGTAAATAAATCAAGAAGTTACGGGACCAATGGAGCGATATCTTGGTAAAATAACGGCTAAATAACAACAACATGAAGCTACAGGTTGTAAATTAAGAAATTTATAAATCAGAGCTCTAACCGTAAGAACGTAGCACTATCAGAGACACATAAGTGTTTTAATTTATGAAGCTAAGTGAGTTGAAAACACATCATATTATTCTGAAATGGACCAATCTGCACAATGACTACTTTTACTGTCGCTACTTTCACTAGATTTTGATGAGAATACTTTTCTACTTTTACTTGAGGAAAATTTTGAATGCAGGACTTTTACTGTAACAGAGCATTCCTACACTCTGGTACTTCTACTTTTACTCAAGTACAAGATCTGAGTACTTCTACTTTTACTCAAGAACAAGACCTGAATACTTCTACTTTTACTCAAGCACAAGATCTGAGTACTTCTACTTTCACTCAAGTACAAGATCAGAATACTTCTACTTTCACTCAAGATCTGAGTACTTCTACTTTTACTCAAGAACAAGATTTGAGTAATTCTACTTTTACTCAAGTACAAGATCTGAGTACTTCTACTTTCACTCAAGTACAAGATCAGAATACTTCTACTTTCACTCAAGATCTGAGTACTTCTACATTTACTCAAGTACAAGATCTGAGTACTTCTACTTTTACTCAAGATCAAGATCTGTTTGTGCATTGCAGTCCATACAACTCTACTTTCAAATCTATACTTCTTTCTCAAAATGTTTGTATAGTATTAATCAGAGGTGGGAAGTAGTGGAGTCCAAATACTTTGTTACTGTTCTTAAGTACATGTTTCTGGTATCAGTACTTTACTCCAATACTTATTTTTCTGACGACTTTTTACTTTGACTTCTCACATGTTGAACACAAATACCTGTACTTTCTACTTCTTACATGTTGAACACAAATACCTGTACTTTCTACTTCTTACATTTTGAACCCAAATACCTGTACTTTCTACTTCTTACATTTTGAACCGAAATACCTGTACTTTCTACTTCTTACATGTTGAACTCAAATACCTGTACTTTCTACTTCTTACATGTTGAACACAAATACCTGTACTTTCTACTTCTTACATGTTGAACACAAATACCTGTACTTTCTACTTCTTACATGTTGAACTCAAATACCTGTACTTTCTACTTCTTACATGTTGAACACAAATACCTGTACTTTCTACTTCTTACATGTTGAACTCAAATACCTGTACTTTCTACTTCTTACATGTTGAACACAAATACCTGTACTTTCTACTTCTTACATGTTGAACTCAAATACCTGTACTTTCTACTTCTTACATGTTGAACACAAATATCTGTACTTTCTACTTCTTACATGTTGAACTCAAATACCTGTACTTTCTACTTCTTACATGTTGAACTCAAATACCTGTACTTTCTACTTCTTACATGTTGAACACAAATACCTGTACTTTCTACTTCTTACATGTTGAACTCAAATACCTGTACTTTCTACTTCTTACATGTTGAACACAAATACCTGTACTTTCTACTTCTTACATGTTGAACACAAATACCTGTACTTTCTACTTCTTACATGTTGAACTCAAATACCTGTACTTTCTACTTCTCACATGTTGAACACAAATACCTGTACTTTCTACTTCTCTCATTTTCCAAACAGGCTGGTTCCTTTAGTCTGAATGTGTGTTTGGTGGCGTGATCATTATTATTTAGAGTCATTGCGTGCCTATTGATTTGAACACGATCCGTGTATCCATCATTTCCTGGTCTTCTCTAAAGAAGAGGGACCAATGAAAACGTTGTCATGTTGCCGTTGGTCACCATGGAAACATTCATTAGCTAACAATGACATTATTGTTCTATTAATATAAAGGGAGGTCAGGTACTCTTTAAAACAGCTGCTAGTTATGGGTACTTTTTACTGAAGTACATTTCAAAGCCTCTTTACTTTGACTTGAGTAAAGAAGTTTAGTCACTACTTCTACTTTCACCAGAGTATTTTTAAACACGAGTATCTGTACTTCTACTTGAGTAAAGGATTTGTTAGGGCTGCTGGATTATGGCAAAAATCATAATCTCGATTATTTTGGTCAATAATTGATATCACGATTATTAAAAACGATTATCCATTTACTTTGAAAACATCAATTTATTGGAGAAAAAACATTTGAACAGTATGTTTTTCACAATTGATTGCCCTGAACTTTAAGTATAATTCAACTGAAAAACCAATTAAAAAAAAAATTAATTTGAAAAAAAGAAGTAATAATCATAATAAAAAAAATAATAATCGTTTCATTTTGATTACGTTGTTTTCGTAATCGTTGCAAGCCATAATCGTAATTGCGATTAAAATACGATTAATTGCCTCCTATGATGCGTGTACTTTTGTCATCTCTGGTATTAATATAGTGCACAATGGTATGGTAATCATCGTGTCTTCATTACCAGCCAAATCCTTAGTGAGGGTAAACGAGGAGTGGAAACTACGAGTAGGAAAGAGAAGAAAGGGGGGAATAGGGTTTAAAAAGAGAGAGTGTTGGAGAGCATCCCTGACCTCTGGCAGTGGAAGACAGCGGGTGTTTCTCCTCTGGGAGCCTTCTCTAGCAGAGCATTAATTAACCATTAACTCAGACACAGGCTGGACAACCGCTGTCACCGCACACTCTGAATCTCCCCGGGCTACGTCTCGGAAACAGTCTGAATGCTGGAGAGCAGTGTGCATAATTTGCCCAAAAAAGAAGTGGAAGAAAGAGTCTTAGTAAAGCTTTAGGCGAGAGTCGAGGCGTCTCCAGAAACGTCTCCTGGTTGGAGGTAACCATTGAAGAGAGCTTGATGAAATAAGGTGAGTATTTTGGATTTGTATGCACCTGCACCTCTTCAGAACTGCTTTTAGTCTGTAATTAATGTTGTGTTTTATATATTGTAAGTGTGTTGTTTTTATGAATTTGCACTCATTTAGTCATGTTACCGTGGTGTAGTTCTTTTCTAGCCTAACGTTAGCTTTTCTACTTCTTGAGATCGTGCATTTATGCTTCAACAATCCTATAAGTTGTGTAAGGATGTGGAGGTCGTCCTGCTGAACAAAGCAAGATAGTATCATACATGAGTTTGAAGATATTTGTTCCTGAAGTATTCCAAAATAAATCCTATTGGCTTCAGTGGAGGGTGTAGGAGCCAAAATGCTATTTAGCCTGAGTTTATTATTTGTATTATTATGTTTTGTTTACGTCACTTTTGTTTGTATTTGTTGAGCACTTCCAGCAATGGTCACATGGTTGTGGTTTGTGTATTTAGGTCGCCTGTTTCACGTCGGGGGGCGGATAACAGAGGGTGACATTTTTTCTGTTTAACGTTTTGGTCCTTCTCAGTTATTGTGTGTTTGATTTTGTTAATTCAATATCATCAACCGTCTCTTAAACGTCAGTATGGACAGATTTCCCTGCAACACTCAACCATCTTCTGAATGTTTTAGACAGAAATTCTAGCCATTTCCTACACATTGCATCTTTAAATGCCAATTACCGCTAACGGTACGTCTACACTACAGGCATCAAAAAATGCTTTCAACGCTTCGCCCATTCACTTGAATAGGGTGACGTAGAAGATTTTTAATCTTCGCCGAACTGCATTGTGGGGAGCATGGCATGGCTTTGCAAGCATCACGAGCATCTATCGAGCCTCAAAAGTTGAACAATGTTCAACTTTTGAGGCTCGATGCTTGGCATCAGCCGATCAAATCCAGTTTATGCAAATCCCGCCAGTGCAAGCTCAGCCAATCAAACCGCGTGCAAGCTGGGAGAGCCAGACCGCAGTTCATTTCCTCATATTCCAAACGAGATATTACGGTAGCAAATCACCCGGTTCTTTACTACCGGAACTATTTACAGGGATACAAACCGGAGGAACCAGGCATGGAGGGAGGTGGCAGAGACAGTGGGTGAAGCTGGTAGGTTTTCGCCTGTTTGGAGAGTTTATATCCAGTTTACTTCGTTTTAACATTGCTATTGCTTTGTATGTCGGGGGCGGGAGATTCATGTGATTGGTTGCTCGCAAAAAATAGCCAAGCTTCAGACACGCCCAGCTTCAAGATTTTTTCATGCCTGTAGTGTAGACGGGCCGTTATAACGATGTGTGATAAAGTCCAGAAAATAACTTTCTCAAATCACTTTTTCCTTCGTCAGCTGTTCTTCAACTCACTGCAGATCTTGCTGTAGTTCTGCTGGATTTATCCCACAGTGATCTTCAGGGTTTAGGCGGTTTCCAGTGGAGTGTTAAACAGTAATGGGATGAGGAAGCCATGCTGCTCTGCCAGGAAACGTGGCTTAATCCATTCAGGACTTCAGGTGTCTGGGGTCTTGATCAACAGGTGGATTTGTGCTGCTCTTATACCACCAATTTACCAGCCAATCCACGCTCCTATCCATGAGGTAATGACGGGTAGAAATACGGTTACAGATGTCAGGAATGATTCTTGTTCAGCAGGACACTGGACGCCACACTGTAGGCTGCAGAGCTCAGGAATAGTGGCGTTGTTTGCAGAGAATGAGGCTTGATTTTGAATTGACTTCAAATGTGTGGTTTTTAATTGGATTCATTGTTGGTGTGGGAAACTGCTGTGTTTGGTGGAACTGGAAGGCATTTGAAGTTACAGCTGGAGGTATTTCGCAGAAAGTGTACTGGCTTCATATGATTACATTTTTTCAATGTAAAGATTCTTAGAGGGACTTAAAAAACGAACCAACATACGTATTAGTTTCAAATGACTACCACACGATAAGGTAATACTTCATTGTTTGATCAAGTCTTGTTTTTTTCTAGCGTAATAGCATTGTTACATTTTAAACTCAGTCTAGTATATCTTAGAACCCTGTATCTCTAATGTTAAATGATATTTTGGTAGGTTGATTCATAGAGTTTTTTTAATTGTTGACAGACATGCTTTGATTAGATTTTAAGAGCCCTGTCTGCTCTGATTGGTTAGCTCTCCGGCTCGGTTTCAAATCCAAGATTCAAAGTTTTTATTGTCATAAGCATAAAGCTACAGTGTAGAAATAGCAATGAAATTCTTCTGACCTGAGCTCCTCCAACAATGCAACATATCTAATAACGTAAAAAAATACAATATAAAAAGTAGTGCAAACAGTCCATACATGTCAATAGAATATGATATGGACAAGAACAGAATATGAAATTAAATAATGTACATTAAGTCTAAATTAAATACGGTTTATTGCGGTGTTAACTATTTATATAAATAAGTATTTTGCAAGATGATAACAGACATGTGTATCGGCGCACTTAACAGAGCTGCTGTGATTGGTCAAACGCTCAGAGAAGTCCCGCCCCTTAGCCTATCACGTACAATGTGTTGGAGCGCTAGCCAATAGGAGCGTAAGTATTAAATCGTGATGTGACTTTGTTAAGGAAGTCAACAAAGGTGCTGGAGAGAAACTCCCTCTGGAGGGAACACAGGGATGCCTCTGCAGACCCTTTACATG
>NC_136902.1:91651213-91690755 GCF_949606895.1 Notothenia rossii | reverse complement strand
ACAGTGTGTATGAATACACTAGATACACACAGCAGCCTGAGAGCAGTATGAACAGTGTGTATGAATACACTAGATACACACAGCAGCCTGAGAGCAGTATGAACAGTGTGTATGAATACACTAGATACACACAGCAGCCTGTGAGCAGTATGAACAGTGTGTATGAATACACTAGATACACACAGCAGCCTGTGAGCAGTATGAACAGTGTGTATGAATACACTAGATACACACAGCAGCCTGTGAGCAGTATGCACAGTGTGTATGAATACACTAGATACACACAGCAGCCTGTGAGCAGTATGAACAGTGTGTATGAATACACTAGATACACACAGCAGCCTGTGAGCAGTATGAACAGTGTGTATGAATACACTAGATATACATAGCAGTATGAACAGTGTGTATGAATACACTAGATACACACAGCAGCCTGAGAGCAGTATGAACAGTGTGTATGAATACACTATATATACATAGCAGCCTGAGAGCAGTATGAACAGTGTGTATGAATACACTAGATACACACAGCAGCCTGTGAGCAGTATGAACAGTGTGTATGAATACACTAGATACACACAGCAGCCTGTGAGCAGTATGAACAGTGTGTATGAATACACTAGATACACACAGCAGCCTGAGAGCAGTATGAACAGTGTGTATGAATACACTAGATACACACAGCAGCCTGAGAGCAGTATGAACAGTGTGTATGAATACACTAGATATACATAGCAGTATGAACAGTGTGTATGAATACACTAGATACACACAGCAGCCTGAGAGCAGTATGAACAGTGTGTATGAATACACTAGATACACACAGCAGCCTGTGAGCAGTATGAACAGTGTGTATGAATACACTAGATATACATAGCAGTATGAACAGTGTGTATGAATACACTAGATACACACAGCAGCCTGAGAGCAGTATGAACAGTGTGTATGAATACACTAGATACACACAGCAGCATGAGAGCAGTATGAACAGTGTGTATGAATACACTAGATACACACAGCAGCCTGTGAGCAGTATGAACAGTGTGTATGAATACACTAGATACACACAGCAGCCTGTGAGCAGTATGAACAGTGTGTATGAATACACTAGATACACACAGCAGCCTGAGAGCAGTATGAACAGTGTGTATGAATACACTAGATACACACAGCAGCCTGAGAGCAGTATGAACAGTGTGTATGAATACACTAGATACACACAGCAGCCTGTGAGCAGTATGAACAGTGTGTATGAATACGAATATGAATATGAATATGAATACGAATATGCTAAGATATATAAAGTATGAAAACGGTAAGCAGTGCAAGTATAGTATAAAATATATAGATATTAATTTCATGATGATAAACATTGTGGAACAATGATGACAAATGTGAATGGAAGTGGCGACGTAAAACACAAAACAACAAAATACTTTTGCGGAGCCAATTGGAGAGGCGAAGTCCCTCCCCTTCCGGGGGAGCTCCATGGGACCTTATTTCGGAAGAAGTATGTATTGTCTTTCGATCCCGTTTGAATTGTGTCACGAATTACACATATGACGTTTGTCAATCTTAACAAATCATTTTGTAAGTCAAAAAAAATAAATGTGTCGTAAAACTGAAGTAACACTTTGTTTTGTGTGAAACCGCTCAATGAACTACATCTCCCGTCTCGCACCACACACCAAGACGGCCGTCACGTTGGCACATTTCACTTCTTTCTTTCAGAATGAGGCGGAAAGTATTAAAAGAGGTGAAAATCACTCCAAGTCTGGGCATGTTGAGAGCTGTACACACACACAAGGGGAGTTAGTCGGTTCCGTGAGAGCCAGCATGCGGGACCGGGACTCTGGGATTTGTAGTCTTTCTAGTTGCGTATTTTTCATAGTCTTATATTTCAACAGTTTTACGACAAACCTAGACTTTTTTGACATGGAAATTATTATTTAAGATTGACAAACATCATATGTGTAATTCATGGCACAATTCAAACTGGATTGAGAGATAATCTTTCTCTCTCCATTGACTTCAATACATACCTGAAATAAGGTCCCATGGGTTGGAAGTAGGCGGGACTTCGCCTCTCTAGGAAAGTTTCATCAGCAGTACGGGGTAAAAACCACCAATGAGCGCTCAGCTCGATGTACCAGCGAGTCGTTTTCCATCAAGCATTTCGCTTCCGCAGCTCGTGGAGAGAAACTGCGCGCCTCGCTCTCAAGGCTCATCTTTGTCCCGCGAGATTTCAACGTCTCGTGCAGTCGAGCCTCCAGAGCAAGTCGGACAAAATGACTAACCATCATGCAACGCACTAGCAAGACGGCGGTCTCAATTGCGCGGGTCTGCGTCGGTCTCGCTCGTCTCAAACGAGCCTATAAGTTCTTTCTGTTACCTTTCCTATCATTGTTAGGCAACTTCTCCAAATGTAATAAGAGGGAAGTTAAAGTTCCCGGGGAAGACACACAGATTGAAGAAGAGGAAATAACAACCACACTAATACACACTGTTACTGTCAACGATTCTGTAGTACTCAATGACTCATGCCATTACTCATGCTCTCTGAAAGGGAAACAAGGATCAGAGAGGAAAGGGATTCCCGTTTAGTCTTCAGGAACAATTTCATTAAAGTCTCAAACTAATTCATAAGCTTAATAAAACAAACCTAATTCACATCTTCAAAAGCAAAGTCATGTGAGTGAAATCAAAGTGTTTCAACACACGTTTCTTCCCCATTACCGCCATTGGATGTTATATTTGATTTAATGTATTTATATACGATCTAGAGCTGGACCAAATGTCATATTTCTTTACATTAAAAGCAAGCTTTGAATGTCTGTCATTCACCCAAACAACGTCAAATGGGCTAAATAATACAGTTTGTTATTGTGGTTTTATAAATTCCATTTTTAGGGCATGTTAATTTTATATCATTAATTTAAACTTAGCCTATTTATCGTGTTAGATTTTGAATATCGTAATATTGCATATGCTGTTTTTTCCTGCTTTTAAAGGCTGGGTACATTTTACATTTCTATATAAATGTATTTATAATATCCTGCTTTATATTTTCTTACTGTTATTTGTACTTCAACATCTATATTTCCTACGTTTTTAATGCTATTTTATTTCTATTTGAGATGTTTACATTCTGGATTGTTTATTTCTAGTCTTTTAATTTCTCTCATGTACAATGCCTTGTCTTTTTATGTTGCTGCAACGCAAACATTTCCCACAGTGGGATCAATCTGCTCCCTGATCTCTCGACGAATTGAAAGTACTTATTGCCTGAGATCTCATGATGTGGTTTTATTAAATGTGCCAAGTGCTAGGACTGTCTTAGGGAAGAAAGCTTTTAGTCGTGCAGCTCCACTAACTTGGAACAGTCTGCAAACATGTTTCAAACTGAGCACTCTGGTTCCCCTGCATCATTTTGAAACTGGGCTGGGTGACATGCTGTGTGATGCTCATGGTACCTGTCACTGTGAATAGAGTTTGTAAACTGTACCCTGTACATTATGTTGTATGTCATCCTTATTGTTGTTCTGTTGTTTTGATGTTACATGTGTCTAATGTCCTGCACGTCACCCTGAAAAAGAGATGTTTTGATCTCAAGGGGCTTTCACCTGGTTAAATAAAGGCTACAGACAAACAAGCAATAAAGTACTTCTTATCTTACCTTATCTTGAAAACACACATTTACTGCATCAGGAAACATTTGTAAGACTCTCTTATCATTCATATAATGTATGTTCTTTGCTCATTTGCACTAATGTACACTGAACAAAAATATAAACGCAACACTTTTGTTTTTGCTCCCATTTTTCATGAGATGAACTCAAAGATCTAAAACATTTTCTATATACACAAAATAACCATTTCTCTCAAATATTTTTCACAAATCTGAACAAATCTGTGATAGTGAGCACTTCTCCTTTGCCGAGATAATCCATCCCACCTCACAGGTGTGGCATATCAAGATGCTGATTAGACAGCATGATTATTGCACAGGTGTGCCTTAGGCTGGCCACAATAAAAGGCCACTCTGAAACGTGCAGTTTTGCTTTATTGGGGGGGTTTGGGGGGGTCCGAAAACCAGTCAGTATCTGCTGTGAGGGTTAGGGTTAGGGTTAGGGTTAGGGTAATGTTGTGAATCGAGTGGCCTGTGTTCGTCGTCCATAACATACGCCTGCCCATACCATAACCCCACCACCACCATGGGCCACTCGACTCACAACATTAACCTAACCCTAACCCTCACACCAGATACTGACTGGTTTTCGGACCCCCCCAGACCCCCCAATAAAGCAAAACTGCACGTTTCAGAGTGGCCTTTTATTGTGGCCAGCCTAAGGAACACCTGTGCAATAATCATGCTGTCTAATCAGCATCTTGATATGCCACACCTGTGAGGTGGGATGGATTATCTCGGCAAAGGAGAAGTGCTCACCATCACAGACTTTTTAGGATTTGTGAACAATATTTGAGAGAAATGGTTATTTTGTTTATGTAGAAAATGTTTTAGATCTTTGAGTTCATCTCATGAAAAATGGGAGCAAAAACAAAAGTGTTGCATTTATATAATTTGTTCAGTGTAGATCAGGATGTTTTAAATAGTGTTGGTATGAGTATTAAAGGGAGGGCTGTGGCTCAGTGGGTCGGTGCGGTTTGGGTAAAAGCGTCGAACAAGTGACATGTAATATAATATATCTTTGCTCTACTTGGAGAATCCAAACAGAGTTGGAAAATAACGCCTGTATCTCATTCCAATAAACCCTGACCTTTGGACTTTACAGCGCCCTGAGGTTATTGGAAATGTTTCAAACAAACAAAACTGAAACCACACAACTCAGAAATGTATTTCTACAAATAGTTTTATACTAATAATGTTAGTGTAGCCTCATCTTTATCTGTGAATATGAAGAAATAGGTGCTTAAACACATTTGAACGCTGATTTTGAACGTGAGTTTGAACATTGTGTGTAGCTTTAAAGATTTAAACTTTTGAAAAGAAGTCAAAACATTGCAATAACTGAAAGAGGTTTTATGATCTGCTTTCATAATATATAGAGTTTGATAGATTTCAACACAGGAGATGTTTAATTTAAAACACCAAAACAATATAGGTTGATTTACTGACATTTGACGCCTTAATAATAACTATGTAATGACTGACACTCGATTTTAAAGATGTGTTTTCCTGGAACACATATGTCTGTCAGCGCCCCTCACACATTTTGATGCTTTCACAGACGATGTATTTACAGTAGTTCCACATCCAGTTCCTGAGCAGAGGGGCCTGGTACAGTGTGAAGAGTAGACCTACACACACTGCTACTATGGGTGTGTGTGTGTGTGTGTGTGTGTGTGTGTGTGTGTGTGTGTGTGTGTGTGTGTGTGTGTGTGTGTGTGTGTGTGTGTGTGTGTGTGTGTGTGTGTGTGTGTGTGTGTGTGTGTGTGTGTGTGTGTGTGTATGTTAACTGTGTGTGTGTGTGTGTGTGTGTGTGTGTGTGTGTGTGTGTGTGTGTGTGTGTGTGTGTGTGTATGTTAACTGTGTGTGTGTGTGTGTGTGTGTGTGTGTGTGTGTGTGTGTGTGTGTGTGTGTGTGTGTGTGTGTGTGTGTGTGTTAACTGTGTGTGTTAACTGTGTGTGTGTGTGTGTGTGTGTGTGTGTGTGTGTGTGTGTTAACTGTGTGTTAACTGTGTGTTAACTGTGTATTAACTGTGTGTATGTGTGTGTGTGTGTGTGTGTGTGTGTGTGTGTGTGTGTGTGTGTGTGTGTGTGTGTGTGTGTGTGTGTGTGTGTGTGTGTGTGTGTGTTAATTGTGTGTGTGTGTGTGTGTGTGTGTGTGTGTGTGTGTGTGTGTGTGTGTGTGTGTGTGTGTGTGTTAACTGTGTGTGTGTGTGTGTGTGTGTGTGTGTGTGTGTGTGTGTGTGTGTGTGTGTGTGTTAACTGTGTGTTAACTGTGTATTAACTGTGTGTGTGTGTGTGTGTGTGTGTGTGTGTTAACCGTGTGTGTGTGTGTGTGTGTGTGTGTGTGTGTGTGTGTGTGTGTGTGTGTGTGTTAACTGTGTGTGTTAACTGTGTGTGTGTGTGTGTGTGTGTGTGTGTGTGTGTGTGTGTGTGTGTGTGTGTGTGTGTGTGTGTGTGTGTGTGTGTGTGTTAACTGTGTGTGTGTGTGTGTGTGTGTGTGTGTGTGTGTGTGTGTGTGTGTGTGTGTGTGTGTGTGTGTGTGTGTGTGTGTGTGTGTGTGTGTGTGTGTGTGTGTGTGTGTGTGTTAACTGTGTGTTAACTGTGTGTTAGCTGTGTGTTAACTGTGTGCGACCACGGCATAGCAGCTGACATCTCACGAGACTGTGAGGGCAGAGGGGGGGTGAGAGAGGGAGAGCTGGAAAACAACTTGAATGTAAACCCATGAGAGAAAGTACACATTTGATCAGAGAGGAGATAAAGGGAGGCGTGAAAGGCATCTTTTTCACGCTTTGACAGTAGAGATGTGAAACGGTGGATTGCATGACATCATGATTAGTTGCTTCTCGAACGTTTACTCACTTTTACCAGAAAACAGATTTTACGCTCTTTACGACATGGACTAAAATCTCTTATCTCGGCAGTTGTGGCCTCAAATGTTGTCTTTACTCCAGAGCCAAAGATGCTTCCTCCCAGGGAAGATTATTAATCGTAGGTTCATATGTCAACACTGTGAGGAAAATATCACAACGACACTATTCTGTATTACTTTAGCATGTAATCCCTTAACTTCTGGAGCTTACCCCCCTATCCCAGGGGTAAACTCAAGAAATAGGTCCAGCACTTTTGCAATTTTTAAAGCTTTTGTAAAGTTTGGAGTCATTTTGAAGACATATTAGTTTGTGCATGACTCAAAACATAAGAAAATACATTTTACAGTTAGCCACTTTAATAAAGACGGAAAGCTCTCCTGGATACATAACCCACTTTGTAGGTTGTATGAACAACTGTGTGATGATGGGTTTAATATCATTATTTAGTGTGTCTGCTTAATGAACTAAACGGACTGAATGTGATGATCCAAGCGCTCACTTTTCATTTAAGAAGGCTGCTTTTTGAGCAGTTTTCACACAGAATATAGGACCAAGTTGTTTTGTTTGATGAAACTTAATATAGAAGTACCAAAAGTAAACTTATATTATAGAATATTTTGATGCTGATACTTTTCGACTTTTACTTGAGTACAATTTTGAATGAAGGACTTTTACTTGTAACAGAGTATTCTTACACTCTGGTACTTTTACTCAAGTAAAATATCTGAGTACTTCTACTTTTACTCAAGTACCAGATCTGAGTATTTCTACTTTGACTCAAGTGCAAGATCTGAGTACTTCTACTTTTACTCAAGTATAAGAACTGAGTACTTCTACTTTTACTCAAGTACAAGATCTGAATACTTCTACTTTTACTCAAGTATAAGAACTGAGTACTTCTACTTTTACTCAAGTACAAGATCGGAATACTTCTACTTTTACTCAAGAACAAGATCTGAATACTTCTACTTTTACTCAAGAACAAGATCTGAGTACTTCTACTTTTACTCAAGTGCAAGGTGTGAGTAGGCTACTTCTACTTTGACTCAAGTACAATATCTGAGTACTTCTACTTTTGCTCAAGTGCAAGGTGTGAGTGGGCTACTTCTACTTTTACTCAAGTTACTTGAGTAACATTTTGAATGCAGGATTTTTACTTGTAAAAGAGTATTCCTACACTCAGGTACTTGAGATTGAGATTTTACTCAAGTAGGCTACATGATCATCTGAATAATTCTCCACCTCTGGTAACTTTACACCATCACATATATCTCTGTAGTGATTAAAGAATACATAATTACCACTCACCTATCCGGAGGAAGACCACCACGCTGAACATGGACAGCAGGGTCGGGATCACCACCCCGAAAAACACCGATAGTTTCTTCGGTTGCTGCCGCTGGAGGCTGCTTTTCATCCGGGGTCCGACCGGGTGCTGCTGCGGGGCCAGGCCGGCCGGAGGGGCCCGACACTCGGACTCATTGACGCTGGCGGAGAGGCGGTAGTGGAGGAGAGGAGTCCGCTCTGTCATGGTGGATCCTGGCTCTTTACAGCGTCATAGGAAATCTGTCACTGTGGATCCGACTGTTTGTCTCTAATGGTTAATAGAAAAACCTGTTAAAAGTTTCCAACGTTTTTCTCCCAAGTTAGTGCTCGTTACACCGTCATAACGACAGGGAAATCTCTCCCTGTGGATCCGACTGAGTGTCTCTAACTGTTAGTAAAACAAGTCATAAAAACCTGTCAAAAGTTTCCAACAGTTTTCTCCAAAACTAGTGCAACGTCCAGATTGCAGACCGTTACAAAGTTAGCGAACTACATAGCGAAGCAGGAAATTAGTAGGTCTGTTCCCTTGAAATAAAGCCAACTATAAGTTGACATATAGTGGTAAGAAACCAGTTATAAGTCCACCCCAGCTTCCCATAATAAGGATAACAATAAGGATAATAAGAGAGTAGTGGAGCTACAATAGAGAATCATGTGATGGACCAACGGTAGCTGGTGACCATCACAAGCAGCACTTCCTGTTAGGACTTTTAGAATAAAAGCTTTTTGACAAGCTGGAGGAGGTAGAAGAAAAACTTAACACAGAATTATTCATTTGAAGTTGAATTGTTTTTAGATGTGATGGAGAAGGGGGTACTTATTAGAGATTGTCATAATGGTCTTTTATCTGCCAACCAAATCTACCTACGGGTAGGCCTACAACTAAATAACCACCTGAAAAATGAAAGTAGGCCTACTGCATTTAAAATGTTACTTAAAGAAAAATACAAATCATCAAAATATAGATAGGTACCAAAATATATACTTGGCTGACTCATTGTAGCGGGTGGCAGTAAAAAGTACTTTATTTGTACCAAAAAGTATTGTTTACATGGAGTATAAGTAGTATACAAAGACAATAATCAGCTAAGTATCTACAATTGTACTTTGAACAATACTTTAGTACTTAGTTAGTCTGAAAATTGGCAATAAAACAAAATATTTTAACAGTTGTGCCTTTCTGGTCGATTACAAAATGTCGACAACAATATATACATATGAGTGCAATGAATGTGAAGGAACCCTGTATCGTTGAATGTACAGGAAAATATTAGTTTAAAAAAAGTAAACATACAGAAAACTGTCTGGAAACTAAAATGTGTATTTTAAATTATTCGTTTTTTCCATCGGTAGGAAGTTATATTAAAAAGGTACATTTTACCAAGAGAAACAAAGGTACTTGTTGTAACATAAAAACTCATTGGTAACAGTTTCCGGTTTGCACTGCCTGTTTCCTGTAGCTTGACAAATCTTTTTTCCAGCCCACTATTTTCCACCAGCCCGGTGTTCTGGGTCATATGATCAAACTGGCTCAGCCAATCAGAGAGCAGCGTTCTGGGGACACCTGCTGACAGCTCAGCATCAGTTGAACAGGGTGACATGTGATCTCACTTCAGAATATAAGTTTAAATGACTTTTTAGCGCCTCAGAACATATATATAAATGCATGTTAAAGTGTATTATTAAATGCTTTTCACTTGTTAAACAAACGTGTCAAACTTGATAAAAAGGGTCCATATAAATGATGTTTTTGGCAACAAAGATATCATGTACTGCATGGCTATACAAATACAGTGAGGGCAAAAAAAAGTCAAACACGTTTCCTCTTTGTTTCACTTCTTCATGATCACATTTGCATGTTTCATAGAATCGTTATGATAAAAGTGAAGCAAAAATTACAGAATATTGCAATACTGTAATGACCCACCCCACTCCCAAATAATGAAAAGAAAACCAAAGCATTAACTACGAACTCCCCCTGAGTTAATACATGATATATTAACACACATTAAACAGCCTGGTTAGCAGAGTCAGAGTGCATTTCCTTAAAACAGTGATTTAACAGCTCATACATTTCTCTGAAAGACACGAGGGAGGGAAGGGAGGCGTGTGGCGCAGTGGGTTGTGCGTTGGGGTTCGGACATGTTCAAACCCCACTGCAGTCAGCATGTCGTTGTGTCCCTGAGACACTTCACCCCAAAGTGCTCCTGTGGGGATTGCCCACAGTATTGAGTATATAAGTCGCTTTGGATAAAAGTGTTTACCAAGTAACATGTAATGTAATGTAATTTAATGTAACAGGAAGCCGGTGTAAAGACTTCAGAGCTGGAGGGATGTGATCCACTTTCTGAGTGTTAGAGAGGACTCGAGCAGCAGCTTGACTCAAACACAACACGTCCCAAAACCACCGTTCTTAACAACTATAGTAAAGTAGACAAGGCGGTTCAACCTTATGTACAGTATATCAAATCAAAGCCGATACACGCTGTCCTCCGAGCTGCACCACTTATATTTGCAGGGACCGTGTAGGCTACACAATGCAACACAGAAATATGATAAAAGCTCAAATAACTTTCCTGTCTTAAAGATGCACCAAAATCACCTCAGACATCGTCTACCACTCCCCCTGCTGGATGTACTACTTTAATACATTTCTTTGGAGGTATAACATGCTTTTGGTTTACAATTGAAAAGCATATTTGCTTAATTTCGCAAATGATATGTTTATGACGAGAGATTGTTTTTCAGATATAGTGCATAATCGACCGTCATTTCAAATGGTATTGCAAACATATATAGTCTGATTGCTCCCAGTACTGCATCTCTTAAATGACACATCTTCATGCATTACATTTTTAAATAAAGGCGTAAAACCGGTCCAGCCCTAAAAACCAGGAAGTGCTCAGGTTGTTTTCATTTTAGCTTCGTTTGAAGCCCTCCCCACGCTGACCTCAGATCAGACCCCTGCACAGACAATGAGACAGACAGATATCTACCATACTCACATCATACAATACTGAGTCTCTCTCTGTGTGTGTGTGTGTGTGTGTGTGTGTGTGTGTGTGTGTGTGTGTGTGTGTGTGTGTGTGTGTGTGTGTGTGTGTGGGGGTGTGTGTGTGTGTGTGTGTGTGTGTGTGTGTGTGTGTGTGTTGTGTGTGTGTGTGTGTGTGTGTGTGTGCGTGCTTGCGTCTGTGTGTGTGTGTGTGTGTGTGTGTGTGTGTGTGTGTGTGTGTGTGTGTGTGTGGGGGGTGTGTGTGTGTGTGTGTGTGTGTGTGTGTGTGTGTGTGTGTGTGTGTGTGTGTGTGTGTGTGTGTGTGTGTGTGTGTGTGTGTGTGTTATTTATGTGTGAGAGTGGCGTAGCTTGCTCCTGGCAGTAATAAGGTCTTTGTTAACATTTAGATTTGAATGTGTGTGTGTGTGTGTGTGTGTGTGTGTGTGTGTGTGTGTGTGTGTGTGTGCGCGTGTGTGTGTGTGTGTGTGCGTGTGTGTGTGTGTGTGTGTGTGTGTGCATGTGTGTGTGTGCGTGTGTGTGTGTGTGTGTGTGTGTGTGTGTGTGTGTGTGTGTGTGTGTGTGTGTGTGTGTGTGTGTGTGTGTGTGTGTGTGTGTGTGTGTGTGTGTGTGTGTGTGTGTGTGTGTGTGTGTGTGTGTGTTATTTACATCTGACGGTGGTGTAGCTCGTGCTCCTGGCAGTAATAAGGTCTTTGTTAACATTCAGATTTGTCTGTGTGTGTGTGTGTGTGTGTCTGTGTGTGGGGGGGAAGAGCCGCTACCATGGCAACACCAAGCTTTGAGTACCTCTTAAAGGGCCGAGCTCCACTCTCTCTCCCTCTCAATGTCTATTTTCTGCACCCACAACACTCTGCAGGGAGGCAACTGGAGGATGTCCTGACTGTATCTGTCCAACAGTGATCTCTTTATCTCCGGCAGCTGTTTCTGCCACAGTGGGAAATCTCCAAGATCTTTCTGGATATTACGATGCCTCTATTTCCTGGGAGTGAGGATTGCTGATGCTCCTGCAGACTGAGGCTGGATACACACAGTCAGGTTTCACCTTCATGCTGGGAATACTCAGAAACACGGTCTCTTAATGGACTCTGATACAAAGACAGATGATCTGGGAGATTTGGGACTGGTTTGCTTCAATTGTACGTGATCTTTTCAACTAGTGCGAGACAAATTAAGCTTAATTGTTGTTACTAACTTTGTCTATTTGCTTCTGTAGATTCCGATTGTTGCTGGAATCACCATTAGTTAGCGCTAGAAAATGCTGAACGTGCATATTTAAACATAACATTTCACTTTTTTATCCTTTTCAAAGTGAGTGTCTTTCTATTATATATTTTTAAAGGAGGTTTTTTTTTTATATTTGAGTTTTTTCTCATACCATTATACGCCATAAATCTACACTTCAGTAGCACTTCATATAACATTTTATTTCTAATAATTGGGCCAAATAACTCAGAATTTTCTCATGTACCAAAAGATGTCCAATACTGCGTGTGTAAAAGCCTTTAATATGTCAACAAATAATAGCACATATTTAATAAGATGATGTCTGCAGAGTAAGATAACTTAATGTAATGAAGTGTGGAAGTGAATGGAGATGTTTTCCCCCATTCACCTCTCCTGTCTCGCTTAATTGAAAAGCAAAAATAGACGTGGACAATCGCAGTTGCAGACTTTGTTACGACAAAGGCAAAGAAGCAATGGCAATGGAAGAATATTTTTAATCGTGAGCAATGTCAGTGAGGATATTCCCCCCTCGGAGGACACACAAAGAGCATGTCGGAGCAGGACCGTCCAGCGGGGAGGAAGAGGAGCAGAAAGATGAAGATGTTTTGCAGCTTTTATCCCGCTGCCCTGCATGTAAACAGAGCGGTGACTTCCTCCTGCTCCTGCCATGCTCCCACCCCATGTGTGCTCCCTGTATATCAGCAGAGGGAGGAGGAAGACCCTCTCCCCCTCCTCACCCGGGTGAAGTCTCCCTGCTGTGCCCCGTCTGCACACTTCCTGTGGAGCTGCCATGCTGGAACTGGTCAGAGGCCACTTCCTGTCTGACGAAACCTCCCATCATGAGCACTGCACACATCAGGGGGGAGAGAGGGGAGGAGCAGCTTCAACATGAACAGGTATCAAGATTCAAGATGCAAGGCTTTCTTTGTCGTGTGTACACGGTGTAGATATATCAATGAAAAGCGAATAGAAATATTTCAAAAATAGTCTATACAAGTAATTGGAATATGATATACTGGATAAATAATTACTAAGTAGCAGATGAATGTTATGGATGTTGTTTCAAAGTTCAGGTGTTTAACAGTCTTATGGCCTGTGGGATGAAACTGTCTCTGTGTCTGGTGGTTTTTGGTAGAGGGAGGTCTAAACTAAGAGGGAGGTCTAAACTAAGAGGGAGGTCTAAACTAAGAGGGAGGTCTAAACTAAGAGGGAGGTCTAAACTAAGAGGGAGGTCTAAAGGTCACAGATTTAAAGGTGGTACTTTAGGATTTCTGCAAAAAAAACTGGACCCATGTTGTATATTTTTGCTGAGTTGTGAACGTAGATTAGATAACGTTAGATGTATTTTATTGATTCCACATTTTTTAAATTGCGTCGTTACGGCAGCATGTTAACACGACATTTCACATGAGTTCAAAATAATCAAATCAAATGGAAAATTCATCGGAAAATATAAAGAAAAAGTTAGAAAAATGTCTACTACTTTGCTAAGGGGGGAGGTCTGATGGTTACAGATTTAAAGGTGGAATATTTAACATTTCTGCAAAAAGAAAGTGTAAAATAAACTAGACCCATGTTGTGTGTTTTGCAGAGCTGTGTACTTAGATTAAATGACATTTGATATTTTGAATTTATCCCACATTTTGGAAATGTTGTTGTTACTATAACACGTTAAAGATATTTCAAATGAGTTAAATGTAATCAGATTAAATGAAAAAAAAAAATATTTTTTTTAATTTTACCTTTATTTAAACAGGATGGGTCTCATTGAGATTAAAAATATATTTTTCATACTAGAATATGAAGAAAAAGTAAAAAAAACATAACACTGTAAAGCCCAATCTACTAATACTTAAATACACTTAACAGGATACTTTATATATTATATATTATAAAAGTGTGCAAGTTGCAGTTTCTTATATTAAGGTGTATATGTAATGAGTATAATCACATTTTTGAAGATTATTTACATTTTTTAAAAGTATATTTATACCTTAAAAGTCTTTCTTAACTAAAAGATAATACAGCTACAGTTAATTATCTTCCTTGAAATGCATTTAAACGTTATGCTTTTTGACATGACTTTATATTTTGAACCCGTCCTGTCTCTATATTAACTGTATATATTTGAATATACCAACTTCTTCTGCTTATATTATCATTCAATTTTTTATATATATTTTATATTTTATTTAATTCTAAAATGGTTCAACAAAACCCAATTTCCCTCTGGATAACTAAAGTGTTCTGATTCTGATTTTATTTAGGGGGACACCTGCTGCCGAGATGCAGAAAACAAGACATCATATGGTGAGTATAGAGATGTATTCATAGGGGTAACTACTTTCTAAGAATAAACCATATCTGTATGCAGAGGTGGGAGAAGTACTCAGATCGTGTACTTGAGTAAAAGTAGAAGTACACAGATCTTGTACTTGAGTAAAAGTAGAAGTACTCAGATCTTGTTCTTCAGTAAAAGTAGAAGTACTCAGATCTTGTTCTTGAGTAAAAGTAGAAGTACTCAGATATTGTACTTGAGTAAAAGTAGAAGTACTCAGATCTTGTACTTGAGTAAAAGTAGAAGTACTCAGATCTAGTACTTGGGTAAAAGTAGAAGTACTCAGATCTTGTTCTTGAGTAAAAGTAGAAGTACTCAGATCTTGTACTTGAGTAAAAGTAGAAGTACTCAGATCCTGTTCTTGACTAAAAGTAGAAGAACTCAGATCTTGTATTTGAGTAAAAGTAGAAGTACTCAGATCTTGAGTAAAAGTAGAAGTACTCAGATCTAGTACTTGAGTAAAAGTAGAAGTACTCAGATCTTGAGTAAAAGTAGAAGTACTCAGATCTAGTACTTGAGTAAAAGTAGAAGTACTCAGATCTTGTATTTGAGTAAAAGTAGAAGTACTCAGATCTTGAGTAAAAGTAGAAGTACTCAGATCTTGTACTTAGTAAAAGTAGAAGTACTCAGATCTTGTACTTGAGTAAAAGGAGAAGTACTCAGATCTTGTACTTGAGTAAAAGTAGAAGTACTCAGATCTTGTACTTGAGTAAAAGTAATAGTCCCAGAGTGTAGGAATACTCTGTTACAGTAAAAGTCTTGCATTCAAAATGTTCCTCAAGTAAAAGTAGAAAAGTATTATCATCAAAATATAGTGAAAGTAGAGACAGTAAAAGTAGTCATTGTGCAGATTGGTCCATTTCAGAATAATATATATGATATGTTTTATAATGATTGATCATGAAAGTGTTCTCAAAGCTGCTAAAGGTGCAGCTAGTTTGAATGACTTTGTATACTGCAGGGTAGCTGGTGGATTTACTCCAGGTGGAACTAAAGTCTGATTTAACACTTGATTATATTTCACATCATTCATCCAGATCTGAGAAGTAACTAAAGGGATTAAATACATGTAGTGGAGGAACATCACTCTCTGTGTGATCCTCACTGTCAACATGTTGTTCCCCAGCAGCTCCAGAAGGGGGAGGCGTGGAGCTGACGGAGGAGGAGATGGAGCGCTCTGTGTTCGGTCAGGAAACACTGAAATAAATACATTTACAATAACAGGTTTATGTGTAGTTGTTTAAATAGCATTATTCAAATGTTTATTTATTGATTTGTTATTTATTATTTATACGATTGTTCTTCATGTTGTTGCCTGGACATTATATCTCATATGCCAAACTAGTAACACTCCTCACATCATTTCATCCCAAAGTCAAAAACAAATGCTACCAATGTCTTTCTTTAATTCTGCATTTTGTATTTGTTATTTGCTTATCCAGGCGTGTTCAAACAATGTGTGCTTACTCCTAACTCAATTAGATTTTTGTTAAAGTCTAGGGGTTCACATACTTGTTCCAACATACACTGAATGATTGAATAATTTATTAAAAATGCACAAGAACAAACCAAAAATCTGTTTTCTATCAGTTCAAACGGATTGTATTGTGTCCATAATTGTGACTTTGATGATGATCAGATCACATTTATTGAACAATTCATGCATAAAACCAGGAAATTCCAAAGGGTTCTCGTAGTTTTCCTGGCCACTGTATCAGCTTTTATGGGTTAGGGTCAGCGTTGGGGTTGTTTAATTGTCTTGGTGCGGTATTTGTTACTCTCTCCTTACGATTATACTCAATCATTCATAACTTGTATTGTGTTTTCAGGACTGAGTTTTGCTCTGGACTCTTCAACCGTCCCTCCATCGCTCCATCTCTCCGCCTCCTCCCTCACCGTCACTCACAGCGACCCCTCTCCAGACCCAGGGGTCAGCAGATCCATGACCCCTGACCCCTGGGTGGCACTGCCCCTCCCTCAGGTCTGCTCTGATGTCATCATCACTGGGGGACAGTATTACTGGGAGGTGGACGTGTGTAACAGCTCCGTCTACAGGATCGGTAAATACTCTGCTCTCTGTGTTTAGATTGGTTCACTGCCAGAGAGATTATTGCTTCCAGAAACTCCACTGTTAGTCAGCAAGACTCTTGTTTAACCCACACACACACACACTGACACACACACACACACACACACACACACACACACACACACACACACACACACACACACACACACACACACACACACACATACACGTACACACACGTCATCAGACTAAGCTCTAACGTTCTGAGACCTTTTAAAGACCATCGATCTTCGGTGGTCAGAAAACATTTGTGTTTCCATTCTTATTGTTTTGTTAAACTAGTGGAACAATTCGACCATATTTGCAGCTATTGTTTAAACTTTATACCCACAGAGTACTGCAGGAATGAGTCTTAATTCCTGAAACGAGTCAGCTTTTTAGCACTTCCTGCATATTCTGTTTTCTGGAAGTCAATGTTGTTTTTTAATGTGTTTTGGTTAGAAGCTTGAAATGAGGTCAGTGATTAACAGAAGCTGAAGATATTTCAACACTTGGTTCTATAACATAATATATGTCTGTAACTACGCTTGATTTTTACTTTACTTACTAACACAGCCCAACATTAGCCACCTTTAGCTTAGCGGTGGTGACGTGAAGTCATGTGACCGTGCTGTAGTTCCTTTATAGCCCAACATTAGCCTCCTTTAGCTTAGCGGTGGTGACGTGAAGTCATGTGACCGTGGTGTAGTGACTTTATAGCACAACATTAGCCACCTTTAGCTTAGCGGTGGTGACGTGAAGTCATGTGACCGTGCTGTAGTTCCTTTATAGCCCAACATTAGCCTCCTTTAGCTTAGCGGTGGTGACGTGAAGTCATGTGACCGTGCTGTAGTGACTTTATAGCACAACATTAGCCACCTTTAGCTTAGCGGTGGTGACGTGAAGTCATGTGACCGTGCTGTAGTTCCTTTATAGCCCAACATTAGCCACCTTTAGCTTAGCGGTGGGGATTTGAAGTCATGTGACCGTGCTGTAGTTCCTTTATAGACCAACATTAGCCACCTTTAGCTTAGCGGTGTTGACGTGAAGTCATGTGACCGTGCTGTAGTTCCTTTATAGACCAACATTAGCCACCTTTAGCTTAGCGGTGGGGACGTGAAGTCATGTGACCGTGCTGTAGTTCCTTTATAGCCCAACATTAGCCACCTTTAGCTTAGCGGTGGAGATTTGAAGTCATGTGACCGTGCTGTAGTTCCTTTATAGCCCAACATTAGCCACCTTTAGCTTAGCGGTGTTGACGTGAAGTCATGTGACCGTGCTGTAGTTCCTTTATAGACCAACATTAGCCTCCTTTAGCTTAGCGGTGGGGACGTGAAGTCATGTGACCATGCTGTAGTTCCTTTATAGCCCAATATCACAAGTGTTACATTTGTCTCAGTGGACTTCACAGTTTGTACAGAATATCAGTATGAGAAAACAACACCCTCTGACCTTAGACCCTCTGTCCTTACACCCTCTGTCCTTAGACCCTCACATCGTACAAGGAAACACTTCCAGAGAAACCCACAGTTTAAAGGGGAACATGGGAGAAACCTCAGGGAGAGAAACAGAGGAGGGATCCCTCTCCCAGGACTGACAGACGTGCAATAGATGCCGTGTGTAAATTGAAAAGATATGTGAAGTCATGTGACCGTGCTTTAGTTCCTTGTTGACAGTAATTGATTTAAATAAATGAATTACACATTGCAGTAACTATTAAATGCATGCAAGTGTTGAGCCTAAAATCTGGACTCTGTAACGGCTGCACAATGAACATGAATCTCTTCTGTCTGCAGGTGTGAGTTCTCCGGATGGTTCTGTCGGCTGGTGGCTCGAGAGGCATGGCTCGTCTTTTTGTGTCGTGTACGATGGCAGCCGTGAGCCCCTCTGCTCCGTCCCCCCTCAGATCAAAACCCTCGGGGTCTTCCTCAACATGGGAGGGGGCGTCCTGAGCTTCCACAACGCTCTGACCCAGGAGCATCTCACCTCGCTGCCCACTCTCTTCCCCCCTGTGGGAGTCACCCCGGCTCTGGGTCTGAATCAGGGCCGGCTGAGGGTACGGTGCGGCCTCCCCCCTCCTCCTCATGTGTTCCTGGGGAAGGACTCGGCCTACAGGGGGCCGTGTGGAGCAGGAGGGGGCCGCTGGAGCAGGGAAATCCCCTTCCAGCCGGTGAGGAAAGTGATCCAGAAGTTTGAAGAGCTGGCGGTGTCGGACTCGGACTCAGGTCTGGTGTCCGGATCCTCCTGCTCCACCTTGGCCTCGCTCCCTGATCATCTAGTTGCTAGCTTATAGTGAACCTGGAAATGTTGAGTAAGAAAAGATCAGATAAGGAACTTCTGACCTTCTGCACCTTACAACCCAGTGTCTGTCTCCACTGCCTGTGCTTTATAATGTTCTTTTTTAATTTTGTTTTATTCTTCTATTCTAGTATTGTATGTTGCATGTTTTTTATTTGATTGTATTTACTTGTTTAAAATGAAATGTGTCTTTAGGTTGACTTACAAAATCTGTCCAGGGACTACAGATGAAAAATAGCCTGTTGCCTAATTCATTTACACATTTACAGAAATGCTGATTAGTGTGCACTGTCCCTGTTAAATAAATAAATAAATACAACTTTATTTATCCCCTTGGATAAGTTCCAATGTTTAGCAGCAACAGGGTCAGAGTTAAAAACAGGATTCACACAAAGTACCCCAAAGATCTATGATAGAAATACAGTCCGGGTCCCCAGCACATAGAAAACTGCCGGATGCTAACTTGCAAATGTTGGGCAATTTGCACAACTAGCATAAGTTGCGTTGATTAGCATGTGGACGATATTTAAAAAATGGCATGGCAGATTAGGAACATTCTGGAGTGGTCCCAGGGGTTATTGAGGACGCTGAATCCATTTCTGTGGCAAATGGCAGTTGGAACCAGGAAATGCCAAAAACTAATTTCTCTCTATGGGCTGATTGAGATTACTTTTGGGTCCATTTGGAAGTTTTATTGGACTCTGGATCATTTGGATCGGACAGATTGCCAATTTATCTGAAAAATAATTGTCAACAGTAGAGATAATAATGTTCATCTTGTGCTCTCTGTGTCCAATGGTCGCAGCACTACTCATGGTCGTCAAACGGTGTGTGTGCCGGGGTCCCGTACTTTACATTTCTATCATAAACCTTTGGTGTGCTCAACATTTCCAGGTTCACTATGCTGGCATCTACACTGAGAGGCGGGGGCTCCTGGGTGCTCCCCTCTGGGCAGGACGTTGAATGAAACACTCTTCAATGGGAGCATCAGGGCAAAAAAAAGAGTTTGATCTCCGTCATTTGAAAGGCTAATGTTTCATCTTGAAGGACTTCAGGCCGCCTCTCTCCTCTCTGCGTGACCCCGGACCTGCATTGACTCTCTCCCCAGGACACAGCCTTTTTCTCTCACCCCAACCTGTTTTGGGCTCAGGCCAGATTGAGTCCTCTGTAATGTGAAGTGTGAGGAAAGGGAGGGCTGATAGCAGCAGGACGCCTTGATGAGTCTCTGTGTGACGGTTGTGAGACAGTAGGGGTCCAACAGTAAACTGCACACGTTCCCGCATGTGTTTAGAGTGGTGTAAAGTAACTTAGTACTGCACTTAATTACACTTTTCAGGTCCGTGTTATGCTACTGTGTACTTATACTCCACTATATGTATTTAATACCTTTAGTTTCTTCTCAGATGTGGATGAATGATGTGAAATCTAATCAAGTGTTAAATCAGACTTTAGTTCCACCTGGAGTAAATCCACCAGCTACCCTGCAGTATACAAAGTCATTCAAACTAGCTGCACCTTTACCAGCTTTGAGAACACTTTCATGATCAATCATTATAAAACATATCATATCTATTATTCTGAAATGGACCAATCTGCACAATGACTACTTTTACTGTCGCTACTTTCACTATATTTTGATGAGAATACTTTTCTACTTTTACTTGAGGAACATTTTGAATGCAGGACTTTTACTGTAACAGAGTATTCCTACACTCTGGGACTTCTACTTTTACTCAAGTACAAGATCTGAGTACTTCTGCTTTTACTCAAGTACAAGATCTGAGTACTTCTACTTTTACTCAAGTACAAGATCTGAGTACTTCTGCTTTTACTCAAGTACAAGATCTGAGTACTTCTACTTTTACTCAAGTACAAGATCTGAGTACTTCTACTTTTACTACAAGATCTGAGTACTTCTACTTTTACTCAAGAACAAGATCTGAGTACTTCTACTTTTACTCAAGTACAAGATCTGAGTACTTCTACTTTTACTCAAGTACAAGATCTGTGTACTTCTACTTTTACTCAAGAACAAGATCTGAGTACTTCTACTTTTACTGAAGATTGTGTACCCCAGAGTGTGTGTTTGCTCAGGGGTGTGTGTGTGTGTGTGTGTGTGTGTGTGTGTGTGTGTGTGTGTTTGTGTGTGTGTGTGTGTGTGTGTGTGTGTGTGTGTGTGTGTGTGTGTGTGTGTGTGTGTGTGTGTGTGTGTGTGTGTGTGTGTGTGTGTGTGTGTGTGTACAGTGTAGTGAGATGAGGAGGTGTGAGTACAGTGACACGGTGGTGTTGACGGAGCAGGAGGACAGGTGGTGTCTCACTTTGTCCCGCGGCGGCCCTCCATCGGACAGTAGGGCTGCCCTCCTCTGACCCTTTGCAAACCACAGGACCCCCGGAGACTTCAAAAGGGCCGACAGAGAGCAGGAGAACAGAGAGGGGAGAAAAACAGCAGGAATTCAAGACAGCAGGTGCTGTGAAAAAGAAATGAGCTGAGAGAGGATTCCCAACAGCTTTCATCCCCAGAAGCTACAGGACATTTCATAAGGAAGGGGAGACCTGGGTCGTGATAACTTTCTAAGAGACACAAAAACAAAACTTTAACTGAAAATGTTTGGTTTCTCTTCCTCAACAGTTGTTTTGAATCGTCTGAAAGTCACTAAGTTGTAGTTTGTGTATTATCTTAAGTAAAAATAGGATCTGCGGAGTACTTTAGTTGGTGTGATATTGGTAGAATATGACTTCTAGCAAAGGAATTATCTCTTCAAGTCTGTGATGGTTACAAACTATCTTCACACATTTGGGTCACATATGAGTTTGACTGGGGTTTGCTGGCACATTTGTTATTGATGTAAAACTATTTATAAAACCTTTAAAGCTCATATACTTTGTTGAAACATCTGGAAATCAATTTTTGGTGAATGAAAGGTTTCAGGATCATTATTGTATTGTATCCTAGGAAATATGGCAGTTCTAATGAATCGAAAACGTTTTGATATGAGAATATGAAGTCTGTGATGGCAGCTGGCTAGCAAAATGTCAACAGAAATTCAGGACTAATGTGAGTTGGACCAGCGTTGTTTAGCTCATGGGTTATTGATGTATAGCTGTAGACATATTTACTTCTTTGGAGACATCCCGAAGAAGTAAAAAATACCCCAATGGGGAAGTTATTAACGGCTAAAAATGCTAACAAGTGTCTAAATGAGCAGAGCAACACATTCTCACTCCCAACTCGGCCTATGTTGACGTTATGTCAGGGTCCCTGTCGTCACTTTCCAGCGCAAGGGGGGGGGGGCCTTTAGAGTCGAGTTTCAACCATCAGGGAGTCCCATTGACTTGCATAGAGCTCCCTGAACGTTGGTAATAGATGAGTTGGGATCGCGGCGAAATGCTCTCCGCAGATCCATTCTCACAGCGTTTATCAAACTTTTTCTAACTCAATATGAAGCCGCACTTATTGTTTTTACTTCTTTATTTTGATTGAATAATGTCGGACTTTTGTTGCCGTCAGTTATGGGTAGAGTAGAGGCTCAGAAAACTGAAATCTGTAGCCTATTGTTTCACCGTTTTTTCCTTCTAATTTTGTATTATTTTCTAAACCACACACTGTTATTTACTCAACAATAACACACAATTATCCTTATGTTTATTTATTTGTTTGATTGTATAATGTCGGACTTTTGGAGTCCGTCAGGACCGAGGGTCAGAGCAGCTCATAGTA
Organism: Notothenia rossii; assembly: GCF_949606895.1. Taxonomy (NCBI): domain Eukaryota; kingdom Metazoa; phylum Chordata; class Actinopteri; order Perciformes; family Nototheniidae; genus Notothenia; species Notothenia rossii. Next base: position 91,668,213 of record NC_136902.1, on the reverse strand, counting down.
GTTGCTTTTAGAGAATTGTACACCCGGAAGTAAGTATTCTCTCCGCTTTGCTCAAACCCTGTGATGAGTCCTCAAGCTCTGTGATTGGATCGTTTAGCCGCAATGCACGCTGGGATATGCTGTTTATGTGATGTGAAATCCGAAAATACATTTTTTTAAATAAAACGATACTTTATTCCAAGTGTGCTTGCTTTTCTCTTTGAAAGTCATCATATAACGGCATTGTAATACACGGTTCGGCTGCATTAAATATTACATATCTGCCCTAGTTCTCTATTTATTGAGCCTTGATGAGAAGACTTCGAGACAAACATGAGGAACTGCCGCCGAAACTGAAAACGTGACGTGGATCATAAATATATCAGCAATTAAACAACATCTCTTCTGACCTTAGCTGGCATGTGGGTATATATATTAATGCTGCCCATTATGGACACAAGCAATTTTCACCCATTTATTAATTATATGTTTTAAATTTGAGTGTTTCCTATCCCCTAAACCTCCAAGGATGTACACAGTTTAACACTGGCAAAAAACTACAACTCCCAGTAGAGACGTGCCATAGATAGAGAGCATGTTGCGAAACACAATAGCCAGCATGTGTAGTTCTGGGGACGGGGTGGGGGAGGGGGGGACGGGGTGGACCCGTTCAAATCCAGTTTTGGACAGTCTGCCGTGGTTCCATCCCATTTCAAAGTGCTGTTTGACGCTCGGCGTAACCCTCGGCGCACACTCAAACATTCAATCACAGAGCTTGAGGACTTTCACGGGGTTTGTCAAGCGAAGCGGAGAGAATACTTACTTCCGGGTGTAAAATTCTCTAAAGCAACTACTATGAGCTGCTCCGACCCTCGGTCCTGACGGACTCCAAAAGTCCGACATTATACAATCAAACAAATAAATAAACACAAGGATAATTGTGTGTTATTGTTGAGTAAATAACAGTGTGCGGTTTAGAAAAGAATACAAAATTAGAAGGAAAAAACTATGAAACAATACAGATTTCAGTTTTCTGAGCCCCTACTCTCCCCATAACTGACGGCAACAAAAGTCCGACATTATTCAATTAAAATAAAGAACTAAAAACAATAAGTGTGGCTTCATATTGAGTAAGAAAAGGGTTGATAAACGCTGTGAGAATGGATCTGCGGAGAGCATTTCGCCGCAATGCCAACTCCTCTATTACCAACGTTCAGGGAGCTCTATGCAGGTCAATGGGACTCCCTGATAGTTGAAACTCCACGCTAAAGGGCCCCCCCTTGCGCTGGAAAGTGACGACAGGGACCCTGACATAACGTCAACATAGGCCGAGTTGGGAGTGAGAATGTGTTGAAATGAGACGAGTAAACAGCAACGTACCCAACATTAGAGACGCTATTTACACTTTACATGTGTTTTATATGTGGAGATACTCCTTATGAACAGGCCGTGTAAGTATCATGAACGTAGGTTTGCCACAGAGCTTATATTCTTACATTTTCCAATATCCAATGGAAAAATCCCATTAGGCGCTTTCACACCGGAGTACTTTTCCCGTTTATTTCCGATAGTGCCTGGAATTTTGCGTTCACACCAAAAAGAGAACTTAGTTCAGAGAAGTGTTACCCCCTTTTGGTAAGGTGGGACTATCCTGGGGGGAAAAAAGTACCAAATTTGTGATTGGCTGGGCGGATTGCAAACCACGCCCCGTAAAACTCTGAAAAGTTTTTTGAAGCTGCCATTGTATTTGCTGGCATTAGCATTATTAGCATTAGCATTATTAGCATTAGCCCCACGCACCAACGGAGAGAGACTAATTTATGGCAACACAAAAAAAAGGACTCTGTGCTGGGAGTCCCAGGAGCTTCTACTGAAGCCAGTCCCCAACTCCGGGGACTTCGGGTGGCAGTATACGCCGTGAAGTTGTTTGCGGCCTGCCAATAAACCCAAAGCAGAAGAAGAAGAAGTGACGTCAGCGGCTTATTCCGGTGTGAACGCGATCGGCTCTTTAGTTCCATGGGGGAACTAAGTGCTGGCACTAAGTGCGGCAAAGTACTTGGTGTGAAAGCGGCTATTGGATATTTGTCGAGCGAACCAGGGAGATGCTATACTTTAAAGTTCAACATAGAAAGATCCATCAACCCTGCATCACTCTACACTGAAAACATTGAAAACTAATACAATTATCTATAATCTGTTGACATAATATATTTAATAAAAGTCAACGTTTCAATGTTTTATGGATAAAAAATGAAAAATAAGAAAGCTTAAAGGTTGAAAATAGCTCAAATCCAAAAGGAGCGACTGCAGCACGATTACAACACTTTCAAAACTTGTGTTTGCTTGTCTCTGAATCTGAAACCCTCCTCATGTGTTAGCAACAGATTCAGTTTGAGCCATTTTGGCAAAAGTAAAAAGAACGTGAAGGACGCCTATAAACTGTGTTCCCCAAGGCCCCCCCCCCAAGGCCCCGAGCCCCATGTGAAGAATAACTGTTGACTTGTTCTTGGCATCGTGCTCGTTCATATTCTCCCTGTTTGACCACTTTATGATTAAGTATCGCAGAGAACTTTTTAAAGAACTCCCTCCATCCCATCGTGTCCTTTGGAGGATGCAATCTCAAATCGTTAAGTGGGATCAGCCAAAATGTAAATCTCATTGAAACATGGAATAAAACGCTGTGATTTGAAACAGTATTAAATACTTCTGGGGACAAGCAGCAGAGGTTTGGTTTTCCATGGAGCATCATTCATGTCCTGCATGCATCACATGGGTTTAGCTTTGGGTCAGACTTCAGGAATACATTCAACATTCAAGGCTTTTGTTGAAATTATACATCAATGAGGAATATCTACTATCACTTAGAAGGCATTGCTTTGCAATTGTGAAAGAAGATCAAAGTTGGCACTCTGAGTACATCTACTTGTACTCAAGAACAATATCTGAGTACTTCTACTTGTACTCAAGAAAAATATCTGAGTACTTCTACTTGTACTCAAGCACAAGATCTGAGCACTTCTACTTTTACTAAAGAACAAGATCTGAGTACTTCTACTTTTACTAAAGAACAAGATCTGAGTACTTCTACTTTTACTAAAGTACAAGATCTGAGTACTTCTACTTTTACTCAAGAACAAGATCTGAGTACTTCTACTTTTACTCAAGCACAAGATCTGAGCACTTCTACTTTTACTAAAGAACAAGATCTGAGTACTTCTACTTTTACTAAAGAACAAGATCTGAGTACTTCTACTTTTACTCAAGAACAAGATCTGAGTACTTCTACTTTTACTAAAGAACAAGATCTGAGTACTTCTACTTTTAATAAAGTACAAGATCTGAGTACTTCTACTTTTACTCAAGTACAAGATCTGAGTACTTCTACTTTTACTCAAGAACAAGATCTGAGTACTTCTACTTTTACTCAAGCACAAGATCTGAGTACTTCTACTTTTACTAAAGAACAAGATCTGAGTACTTCTACTTTTACTCAAGAACAAGATCTGAGTACTTCTACTTTTACTCAAGTACAAGATCTGAGTACTTCTGCTTTTACTCAACTACAAGATCTGAGTACTTCTACTTTTACTCAAGTACAAGATCTGAGTACTTCTACTTTTACTCAAGAACAAGATCTGAGTACTTCTACTTTTACTAAAGAACAAGATCTGAGTACTTCTACTTTTAATAAAGTACAAGATCTGAGTACTTCTACTTTTACTCAAGTACAAGATCTGAGTACTTCTACTTTTACTCAAGAACAAGATCTGAGTACTTCTACTTTTACTCAAGTACAAGATCTGAGTACTTCTGCTTTTACTCAACTACAAGATCTGAGTACTTCTACTTTTACTCAAGTACAAGATCTGAGTACTTCTACTTTTACTCAAGAACAAGATCTGAGTACTTCTACTTTTACTAAAGAACAAGATCTGAGTACTTCTACTTTTAATAAAGTACAAGATCTGAGTACTTCTACTTTTACTCAAGTACAAGATCTGAGTACTTCTACTTTTACTCAAGCACAAGATCTGAGTACTTCTACTTTTACTAAAGAACAAGATCTGAGTACTTCTACTTTTACTCAAGAACAAGATCTGAGTACTTCTACTTTTACTCAAGTACAAGATCTGAGTACTTCTGCTTTTACTCAACTACAAGATCTGAGTACTTCTACTTTTACTCAAGTACACGATCTGAGTACTTCTGCCTTTACTTAAGTACAAGATCTGAGTACTTCTACTTTTACTCAATAACAAGATCTGAGTACTTCCACTCTTACTCAAGTACAAGATCTGAGTACTTCTACTTTTACTCAAGATCTGAGTACTTCTACTTTTACGTCAAAAGTGAAAAGAAGATCAAAGTTACTCTCAAAGTCATGCATTCAGTATCTCCCTAAATTCAACTTGTCATGAGTATTATTAGCTTTACTCAACTCTTTTTAAGTTGAATTACTATTCACTGAACTATTCAAGGATTCAAGGCTTTATTGTCATGTGTTCATAGCTACAGTGTAGTTATGTCAAAGAAAACCTGATGGCACCGGGTCCTCTAACTCCAACAGAGCAACACAATAACAGATCAAATACTGCAAGTAAATAGAATAGAAGTGAGAAAAGCGATGAGTCAAAGAGAAGCTGGTGACTGTGTTGATGTCTAACGCTCTGGGTATTTACCGCCTGAGTGAAAAAGGCTCCTGGCTCTCGCTGCAGATCTATGGGCTTTCAGGAATAAAGTGTGTGGAAGCAATTTGAGTCTTGTAAACAGAAAATGAGAGGGAGATTTCAAAGGAGGGAGAGAAAGGGGGGTTTACAGGAAAGGATGGATAAGTCTTATAACGAGTCGTGCCATGTGTGAATGTTTGGCAAACGTCTACTGTGTGGAGGCTTTCTGAACACAAGCGGAAAGTAGATTAGGAGACCGGGGCAGCTTCTGTATCTCAAATGTCACAATAACAACAATTTAACATCAACATATTTACTTTTAAAACGGCTGAAAGTCACATGTTTTGTTCAGAAAGTTAAAAAGTGGTCTGTCAACTTACTGGCTTATAGTAAATGAGAGATAATGGAAATGTGTTGTGTTAGGAATCAGCTTCATATTGATATCAGGTTTGAAGTCAGTGATACTTAATGGGAACTGGCTGATGAAACCTCACACACTTTAGTCAAATGTGAGCAGATTAATTGAACAGTTATTTACAGTTAGTGTGCGTATTTTTTATAGATTAAAATAACTCTACAAATTACATTTATTCAAATGTTATGATGGGGATTGGTCATTAGATATCCCTTCTGTTTTAAAATGTTGTTTTTTTTCAAAAATCCTATTAAATATGAAACATTTCTGGTTATTGTTTAAATGAAACGTTCAACGTGCTTTGATATTTGGATACTGTACCATTTCATCATTGTGCCAAATAACCCTGTGATGGACAGCATCATCATAATTCAGATCATTTTATTAAACATGTGTGTACAAAAACACATCTTTATTTATGACTGAGATTTTAACTTTCCATTTAATAATGGTAAGTATATTCTGTCATATTTTATGATAATATTTCACAACTAAGTACATGTACTTAAGTACTGCACTCATGTACCTGTTTGATGCTTTGTACTTCAACATTTACACTTACTTCAAACCAAGATCAGAGTACTTCTACTTTTACTCAAGTACAAGATCAGAGTACTTCTACTTTTACTCAAGTACAAGACCGGAGTACTTCTACCTTTACCTGAGATCTGAGTACTTCTACTTTTACTCAAGAACAAGATCTGAGTACTTCTACTTTTACTCAAGTACAAGACCGGAGTACTTCTACTTTTACTCAAGAACAAGACCTGAGTACTTCTACTTTTACCTGAGATCTGAGTACTTCTACTTTTACTCAAGAACAAGATCTGAGTACTTCTACTTTTACTGAAGTACAAGATCTGAGTACTTCTACTTTTACTCAAGTACAAGATCTGAGTACTTCTACCTTTACCTGAGATCTGAGTACTTCTACTTTTAATCAAGTACAAGATCTGAGTACTTCTACTTTTACTCAAGAACAAGATCTGAGTACTTCTACTTTTACTCAAGTACAAGACCGGAGTACTTCTACTTTTACTCAAGAACAAGACCTGAGTACTTCTACTTTTACCTGAGATCTGAGTACTTCTACTTTTACTCAAGAACAAGATCTGAGTACTTCTACTTTTACTGAAGTACAAGATCTGAGTACTTCTACTTTTACTCAAGTACAAGATCTGAGTACTTCTACCTTTACCTGAGATCTGAGTACTTCTACTTTTAATCAAGTACAAGATCTGAGTACTTCTACTTTTACTCAAGAACAAGATCTGAGTACTTCTACTTTTACTCAAGAACAAGACCTGAGTACTTCTACTTTTACCTGAGATCTGAGTACTTCTACTTTTACTCAAGAACAAGATCTGAGTACTTCTACTTTTACTGAAGTACAAGATCTGAGTACTTCTACTTTTACTCAAGTACAAGATCTGAGTACTTCTACTCTTACCTGAGATCTGAGTACTTCTACTTTTACTCAAGTACAAGATCTGAGTACTTCTACTTTTACGTCAATAGTGAAAAGAAGATCAAAGTTACTCTAAAAGTCATGCATTCAGAATCTTCCTAAACTCAACTTGTCATGAGTATTATTAGCTTTACTCAATTCGCTTTGAATTGAAGAAAGGAAGATGTGCTCAGCTCTGCATTTTATGAGTTAGGGTTCTATTGTGTTTCACTTGTCTCATTTATTTTATTTTAATATTTTTACTCGTTTAAATGTATTTTATGCCTTTGATTTCTGATGTAAAGCACTTTTGAATTGCCTTGTGATTAAACACTGCATTTAGTTGAACTGTAAATAAAGTTCAAATGAGCTCCGCCATTACCAACAAAAAGAGTTTAAAGATGCTTGAACTCAGAGGGGGGAGAAGTACTCAGATCTTGAGTAAATAGAAGTAGAATCAGCACTTCTGATTCTCGCTTTTTTATACTTGTTGGATCTGAATACTTCTTTCCCCTCTGTCAACATATGAGGCATTGCTGCAGAACCGTCCCACAATATGGAAACAAATACAAACAATCATATATTTCAAATAGATATATATGAAATATGAATTGTATTTACATTTCAATTAATAATTCAATTTTAAACGTAACTTAATTAAAAAAAGATTTAAAAATAATTATAAAAATGTTTAGGAAATAAACATTTTAATTTTTAAATGTGGTCCAAAAATGTAAATCAAGTAAGCATCATCTCAAACTCACTCAATCTGCACAATAGTCCAAATCAAAATAATATATATTCTAGGTGTTTGTAATTATGAATGCATTTATATGTTGATCACTTTCACTTTAAACACTGGGTGGCTTGAATGTAATCATGCATTTAATTCAAGTTAATCTAAAAACCTTGACAATAAGTGATGATATGTGTGGAGTAGAATACATTACAAGTTTCCTAAAGTGTCTTCTGGGATATCATGTAATTGCACTTATCGGTTACAATACAAGTCCCTCCCGTAATACAGCTGTTTATTGGAGGCATGATGGACCCTGTAATCACGCTGCTTCTCCCCCAGGTGTCAAAACAAACCAAACAGCCTCCGTTTGGAGATCTCTCGTTAATTGGCTGCAGTGATTATTCTCACACACTCTCCATCATGGAGCTCAAATCGGAAATGAGCGCAGAAGCAGGTCCGGGGTTTCGGCTGTGTCTCCGGACTGAGTCCTTTCTGGATGAATAAACATCGACTCTGCAAGACTCCCCAGCATTCGCATATTGAGTGAGGGGAGAATTAGCGTCACAACTGAGCGCGACTCCTCTTATTAACATCATTATCAGCATCTGCATAACACAGAGGGCCGTGAACGCACCATGAACTGGTCTGTTCCTCTGCTGACTCACATGGAGCACTTCATCTGAATCATTTTTGGGCGTAAAAGATGATTGGAGACCTTTAAATATCTAAATATGAGAGAACAACTTCACCTAAAATGCGCAAAATGGAACTTACTTTTGTATTAGAACACATGCATCCGTTTACAGTCCAAACATTTGTTTACATGTCATACATTCATACTTATTTTTGCATTTAATTATAACAATGTGTTATTTGCACCATAAACACATCTGGATTGATTCCCTTCATCGGAGTGATTTTAGGTGTAAAAGATGATTGTGTTGACCGTTAAATGTCTACATATCATCTATTTACAATCCAAACATTATTTTTTAAATTGCATATCTTACATTTATATATGTTTCGTATATTATTTCTGAATTTACTTGTAACTTTGTGTAATTTGCACCCTCATCTTGCCCTATTTCTTTTTTCTTCCATCATAGTTATGTATTTGTCTCAGTGTGTTGCTGTGTTGCTTTAGCTACTGTGCACACGACAAATAAAGGTTTCTTATCTTGAAAGGAAACGCACAATTACAGCCAGACTGTGTCGTTGTTTATCTAAACATGACTCAGCAATAAGTGGCTCTTTCAGACGCATTTCCAGCGAAATTAACAAGCGAAAGAAAATAAGTTGTTCTAAAGACATGATGGGATATCTTCTTTTATAGCCCGTTAGTTCTACTGCGTGCTGCATCCTCTACATAAGTGTTGGGGTTTCCTAGTAAATCCCACGGTTGTTTAAGTCCCATTGTAAAAGCAAAGGGTAAAACATGTCAACCGTGTTAGTGCACAAAGCCTCCATGTGATGAGGAACAGGTGGTGTGTGTGTGTGTGCGTGTGGTGTGTGTGTGTGTGTGTGTGTGTGTGTGTGTGTGTGTGTGTGTGTGTGTGTGTGTGTGTGTGTGTGTGTGTGTGTGTGTGTGTGTGTGTGTGTGTGTTTCACATCTGCCAGGCCATCATAGCTCCCTCTCTGAATATTCATCCCCCCACCACACACACACACACAGACACACACACACACACACACACACACACACACACACACACACACACACACACACACACACACACACACACACACACACACACACACACACACACAACAGTCCAACCAGCAAACAGGATGCGGTTCCCTGAGTGTAAGTGTGTGTAGTCAGACAGACAGATTAAGGGTGTGTGTGTTGGAAAAGGGGGGGGGGGGGGGGGGGCAAAACTGTTAAACAACCCGCTTTTATATCCCAAATGCTTGGCGTCTGACAAATACGAGCAAATACATACACACACACACACAGACACACACACACACACACACACACACACACACACACACACACACACACACACACACACACTCAGTATCGATAATGTCCTTTTAATGATGTGTGTAGAAATGTGTTGCTTCATGTCTCCTCCTCTGTGCCAGCAGTGGATCATATGCTCCTGGAATGTGGAGCGATTTAACAAATGAAAAATAAAATAAAAAATATAACATTTGCGTCTGCTTCTAATTGAGGTTTGTCCTGAATCGACTCCATCACAAACAGCTCTCCGCGGTTAATCGATTGTCTTGGTCTGTAAAGTCTCCGTGCTCCTCAGAGATGACTTCAGAGTGTTTCAGAACAACACCTCTCCTGATCTGAAAAAGACACAGCAGGACATGATGTTGACTAATTCAAGATGCTTGGATCGTTTTATACAGAAAACACGTCGGTGATGATCGGGTCCTATGCATGCAATTCAGTGGAGTAAAGAGCTATGCAACATAACAGACTCAGATCGCATTAGATGTACTTTATTGATCCAGAATTGAGATTTATTTTGTGTTAGAGCAGCATGCAAACAAGGCATTGAAGTTAACGAAATATCAACATAAACAATAAATGTATATATCAACAGTCGAATAATGACTATCTATAAAGTATAATATACCGTTTACACAAGAAGATGTTGCTACAAAGACGCATAAAAACGTATATTCGATAGGAAAAAGTGCTTTTAATATTAAGTAAATGCTTGTTTTTATTTTATTTTACTCCATATTTGAATCAGTGATGACTTTTGCATTGATAGCATGTTGTGTTGTATTTTTTTTTTTCCATTTTTCGAATTAAAAAAACCGAACTTCTTTAGAAAATCTATCAATTAAAAGTTGATTTTGCCCAATTATATATTCAACTCCACGACACAGATTTTTCGAACATGCTTCTGAACTCCAAAAGGACTCTTCTACAATTCGGCATATTCCAAATGACAAGATATCATTGTTTCCCAGGGTCAATGTAACCAAAATAACATAAAACTCAAAGCAGAGACGAAGCGTTACAACAGAAAGTGAGGGTTTGCTGTAATAGATAATGAACATGAAGGATGTTTAAATAACTTATTTTTTAACTTCTGGCCTTTTTTGTTATAATGAAATAGAGTTTGTAGACTCGGTTTCCAGCCATGCACCGACTGGACACTTCCAATACACAACCAGGCTGCAATAGACACCACAGCCTCCTCCAGTCTGCCTATGGAGCACCGTGTGCAGCGCGGAACAAAAGTGTCGCTTATCACCCCATGATGAAGTGCAAACAGGCCATCATCGACTCCTATTGGAGGGGAGGGGAGCGCGAGGGGGTGATGGGGGTTCGCGTGATTCTCCACACCCGGATGGAAGTGGCTCCCACATGCATCATAATGTGACACATGCGTAAAGTTAACACCTCGCCATCGCACCTTGGTCTGCACATTTGGCACAGAAACCGATTGGATTTGGCACTTTTTACGCGAGGTTTTAGTGCAAAGACACGGAGTTTTAAGGGGTTCTCATTATAGTGTGTTGACTGAGTGGATAAAGAGGAACTTAGAGGGAAGGAAAGGAAGAATAGAAGTGGTTCTTCAGACTTCAATGGGGAGTAATAGACAATGAATAGCTTTTATTCTCACTGTAAAAGCGATATTTTGCAGTAAAAGTTAAAGTAAAAGTAGCAAAAACACGTGGTAAAAATACTGGGTTACAAGTGAAAGCCTTGCATTTAACCTCTTAAATAAACCAAGAAAAGTATTCACCAGTTAACATTTTTTGGGGAATGTTTGACAGTTTTTAAAACCTGTATCCAGAGGTGAAAGAAGTACAGTTAGGTGAAAGTCGTTTTATTCTGCAACCACTCAGTTACAAGTCAATCCAAAACTTTAATTCAGTGGAAGTGTAAATATAATCAGTACTTACTTAATGTATTTTGTACAAGTGAAAATGTCCACTCTGACTTTCATACATACTGTATTATACATAAAATGTGTCTCTTATGCAAAGAGGTGGACTTTGGTGTAAAAATACTCTAAAACAAGTAACATTTCTGAATTCAAAATATTACTTAAGTAGAAGTATTATAAGCTAAATAAACTTTCAAAAATAAAACTCACCGTAAAGCACAAAAGCTCTTTTCTAAATTGTATATTAGAATATTATTACTGTTGCACACACACTTGTCAGAGCATGTTGTGTTTGGTCAATGTGGAGATAATTGTACATACTTTCTAGTATAATGGAACTGCATTATATCATAATAACAACAATGTTTAATTATTATATGTAAAAAGCGGAATAAAAGCTTCCAAAGTGAGTGGAGTAGCTTAACATTAATACTAAGGTGAAGTTTAACCCTTAGATGCCTAAGTGGGTCTTTCTGACCCGGTGAGGTGGTTTTCTTAGAGTATCTTTGTAATTACATTTTTTTTATCATTTCATATTCCAGCTATTCCTCAAAAAACATGTTTTGGATATCAAGCCACATTTTAAATGTACATTTTAAGAAATTGCAGTTTTTGTATTTCTACCCCAAGCTTCCATAAGTGGGTCAAAAATGATATAAAATAAAATATTTCTAGTGTGAACCAAAATATGATACGAGATATTAAACAAGTGATTTTTATTAACCGAAAACACAAAAATGGCATAAAAACCCATATTATTCTAATACGGGTCCTTTTGACCCACGTATGGAGGGGTGTAGGGTGCAGTCACTCTAAGGGCACCTAAGGGTTAACAAAGACGCAGTGTTTGAGTTTCTTTCCACCACTGGGTAACAAACATCACGTACAGTATAAGCACGGCGTGGTTTCATGATTTATAGGTCAATCACTCCTTTATTCCCAACACTTCATCGATGCTACAGGTCTGACCCGTTCTGAACTCCACTCTGAAATAAATCCCTCCTCGACCGCTCTGATTGTGTGACGGGAACATTTCCCAGAGCTGAAAAAGACCCTGATAGATTTCACGTGAAGATGTTGAGAAGCTCCTCTCAGGATCTGACACCTGCATCCAGATGTGGAAGACGAGTGAAAGAACAAGAAGTACATCAGTGTTTTTATATTGAAGTTGTTGTTAAAGTATAGAAATGTCAACTTTAATGGAAAATATAAAACACTATTAAGGACAAGGCAAAGTGAAAGAAGATCAGATACTAAGTTCCCCGTAAAAGTCATGCATTCAAAATCTTCTTGTCATGAGTATTATCAGCTTCACTCAAGTCATTTGAAGTGTAATAGAAACATATGTTTGACGTGTAGAAGTGGAAGACGTGCTCAGCCCTTTTACTTAAGCACAGTTTAAACTATTACAATGTCAAATATAGTTACTCAAGTAAAAGTACAATATTTTTGGCGTCCCAATATACCTAATTAATTACTAAGTACTGGCAGTATGGCCCATTTCAGAACAATATATGATATTATTGTATTATGAATGTCTTCATCATTTTGTATTACTTTATATATTGCTTGGTATCTTAATTTATAATAAATCATCACAATTTATCAGTTTATTTGTATTTTGTAGATGCAAAATAGTAAGAAACGCTGTAAAAGAAATGCAAAATGTCAAGTGAAGTTCTTACTTACTTCAGTGCAGTACTTGAGTAAGTGTACTCAGTTACGTTCAGCCAGTATCTGTGTGTGAGCGTCATGCTAATAGGATTTCTGTCGTCTAATATAAACTCTTGAGCTCTGAGAGGACGGAGGTCTGCAGCTCAAACTGCAGCGTGTCCCTCCGAGGTATTCCAGCTATTTTCATTTGTTTCTGTTAAGTCACTTAGGTCTCCGCTCCAAACACACTTGAAAAAATAGATGCTGAACACACACACACACACACACACACACACACACACACACACACACACACACACACACACACACACACACACGCACACACACACACACACACACACACACATACACACACACACACACACACACACATACACACACACACACACACACATTCCTTACTGTACATGATGTCACGTTTACGTATTTAGAGCAGATACTATTCAAAGGCTTAATCGTCATATATGTAGTTTTGGCAATACCAATTGAAGTGAGGCTCCTCCAACAATGCAGTAAACTATATATCTATAAGATAGAGACATGAAATAGTGCATGTGACACAATGGTGCAATCAAAATGCAGGAATAAAGATCAAATCGTTCAATCCCCAGGGGAGTTCAGGCATCAGCAGCGTCATAAATACAGAAGAGTAAGAGCTTTCCATTACATGTCACTTTTTAGATGCTTTTACATTTTAGACTAACATACATTGAGTACTGTGGACAATCCCCACAGGAGAAATTTGGGGTGAAGTGTCTCATAACATATGTTACCATTATGTTAAAGATTATAACACTTTTTTTATCTTCTTGAATCTTACAAATTATTCAAAGCGTATTTCTTGATAAGGGGCTTTCCCCTCTCTTTAATTCAACTAACACCATTCACAAAGCTCCAGGTCTTTCTGGGGTAAAAACAGTAGTTTTGGTTAGTTTTTATTTCATGTATCTCTCCTTTCAGCTGCTCCAAAAAAATATATTATTTGTATTATTATTTTGTGCTTAAATATCCATTTTAAACAAGGTCACACAGACTGTCTTTGATTCTAATGCAGATACACTTATTCTACATTTACAATAAAAAAATGTGTGCTGTATATGAACCCCTACTGTACCTCAACATGTGTTACCATTAGGTTAAAGACAATTCATCTAAAAGTAAGTATTTGAGGAGCTTCCATTCCCTTTAATTCCACTAATACCATTTAAAAAGGACTTTTAGAACAGACGCTTTGGTTAGTTTTAATTTCATGTATCTCTCCTTTCAGCTGCTATTATTTTGTTGTTTTTATGTGAGTTTTATGAACCCCTACTTCAACATTTGTATCTATAAGTTACTATTTTTGGATAAGGACATTTCCATTCCCTTGAATTCCACTAACACCATTTACAAAGCTCCAGGACTTGGAGTGAAAACAGAAGTTTTGGTCGCCAGGTTGAATCAGACTTGCTCGTTTGCATATCTGAAGAGTTAGTGGATTGACAAGGGCGTCAATTTCCCTTTTCCATCACCCACCCCCACCCCTCACCTCCCCCTCCTCCCCCGGCTCCAAGCTGTCAGCAGAGCCGCCTATAAAGCACAGAGGACCGGGACTCTGCGGAGGACAGAAGCCCAGACTGGAACACCTCTTCCCTGACTGAAACCCTGGATGATTATAAACAGGAACTCACAGAAAACCGGACACTTGGACGTAAAGGGAGACCTTTTTTTGGGGTGAATAAGTCGCCAGTAGCTGCATTAAAGTGCTGTATTGGAGTGTTTGAGAGGAAGTGATTTCGCAGAGGATTTGGGATGCTGGGTCCCCTTGCGCTCCGCTCCTTGCTGTGCGTGCTGAGCTGCGCGTGGCTGCGCGCCGGAGCCTCGCGCCTGAAGTCTCCGGCTCTGCCCATCCAGTCCGAGAGGGAGCCGCTGCCCTCCAAAGGCCTGGCCGGTAAGAAAAACACATATATTTTACTTTTATTTACGAGTTTTTACAGTTGTGACCATGTCTTGTTTGCTATGATACCATTACAACACCACCGTACCAAACCTCGCTTAAAAAAGTATCATTTTTAAGGTGATCAGTGCTGAGCATGTTGTGTTTATGGGAATTTGAAGTTACTTTGTATATGTTATCAATGAATGGGAGCCGCTAGGCAATTCGTCTAGCTTCCAATACACAAACAGCCTAAATGAGCATCATTTAAAGAAACTACAAGTTACTCCAATTCCAACTTGGCTATAATACCACTGTGTGAGAACGAGCCATACCAAACCCCGTAAAAAAAAGTTTCATTTTTAATATGAACAGCGCTGGGCATGTTGTGTTTATGGGACTTTAAAGTAACTACGCATTTGTCATTAATTAAGAGGCTTCAGTTTTTCATTCGGCTTAACAAGATGAACACATTACAAACAATTTAAGAAAATACAAGCTACTATCATTCCAACCATGTTTAATTTTGTAGTACCAATAGGCTATGTGAGTACAATGAAGTACCAAATCTCAGTTAAAAAAGTGAAAAATGTTACCAGTCGTAGGCATGTTGTGTTTATGGGACTGTAAAGAAAGTATATATTGTTTATGGTTTAAGAGGGGCCATTTGTCAATTCGGCTAGCATCCTTTACACATCAACATTCCTGACCATTTACTCTCACAAACGTGGGCAGCAGAGCACTAAGAGACTATTTAAAAGTATTTTATTTAGTATTGAATGCAGTTACTTTATTCCAAAAATCATGCCGAATTGATGTAAGCATTACTAGCCAACGGTAGTGATAGTATGACACAAAGACACGCTTCTTTTGGCTGTAAAAACAAACAAAACATGTTCAATTGGAAGATTTCCCCATGAAGCCTGGTGTGTTGTGTCCTTGGACCTTTTAGCACAAACAGTCTCCGCAGTAATGGACTAGGGCCCACACAAACTCCGTTTTTTCCCCAAGTTGCCTTGAATTGTCCTTGAGCTCCGTGTGTAAACCAGAGGCAAACATCTGAGTCATAACCGCAGTGGATGCCATTTGATTGATGTGTTAAAAAGCCCCTGCTACAAAGCTCACTGCGGTTGTTATAAGGTAACTACTCTGCAGTTCAAACTGTGGGAACTCCACGTTAAACGCTGCCTGCCTTACGGTGCAACTCTCTGGAAACTGTAATCAATCGACTTTCCATTACATTACAAGCATTGGCTGCTCTGAGATGATTTATTTGTGCAGAGACAGAAGTGGCAGCCTCACAGTTTGGCTCTCCTTTAACTGGACTGCTCAAAGTGTGCAGTCACTTTAATGAAGGAATAATGTGAACCAGGTTGGTAGCAGCGCGCAGAAACACACACACACACACACACACACACACACACACACACACACACACACACACACACACACACACACACACACACACACACACACACACACACACACACACACACGGCTGTTATCCTAACCCAAAATCCCTGAGATATTTATAGTAACACAGCGTGACTAACACTCAATAATGGCTTCACTAGTTAAAGTCAAAGCGGGGTTTTATCTCCTGTAAAAACACCGAGCCGGCAGCATACATTAGAGCCTTAATGTGTTTTATATGGTTATGGCTCTAAGCACACTGGATTTTGAGTGAAACAATAAAAAAGTGCAGTTAACATTGTTTCTTAATGGACCATTCAAAGGCTTTTTTTTTGCCAAGAAGGTGTAAGTAGAAGCTGTGAACATACGTAGCCTACTGGTCGACAATATTTGAGCTTTTTGTGGAATCAGATTGAGCAAATGAAACATCGAATGGCAAAAGAGTGCAAGAGGCCCGTTTTTGGCACATTGTTCCACTAAACCAAGGCAGAACATTGGCTCATGTAAGACCATTTGGTTTGAAAATGTTTTCATTGTGTCTTTTTTGAGCAGAAAACACAATACCAAAGCAATTGCATCATGGAATTTTAAAGAGTTTTTGAGATACTGGAATTTCATTTGGTGTTCATTGAAGTGTAAATAACACATTCTGCTTGAGTTAGGAAAGGGTTAGTGCCAAAATCACTGAGCTCAAAATGTTTAATATGTATTTATTTTTTATAGAAATGCTCAATATATTTTGACTTCAGTGAATGGTACCACAGTTTGATCAACATCAGGGTCCTATGGTGTGTTATAACAAACATGTTTTACCCAAAATGCAATGCCAAAACCCCACTTTCTGTTTATTCCAACTAATCAGTCTTTATTTCAGTTTCCTTTTTCTGA
>NC_136902.1:91638713-91643713 GCF_949606895.1 Notothenia rossii | reverse complement strand
AGTGATGTTGGATATTTAAAGACACCATTATGTGCCTTGAAAAACTGGGATGGATATTTGTCACGTTTTTTGAAATGTTATAGCCAAGTCACAGCCTAATGTGTATTCATGTCTCTTTTCCCCGTGTCTATAGATCTGTGGAGTGTGGAAGAACCTGGGGAAGCCTCTGATCCGTCAGCTGCAGGCGGAGCAGATGAGGATCGTTATGAGCTCAGCGAGCGGCGGACAGAACGAGGTGGAGGGGAAGATCATCAAACACAGAGCGTTGTTCGCTGGTGAGTCAGATACTGCTCTCTCTTTGTGTCGCAGCACACTGGAGGCGTTCTCATGTCATCTTACAAAGGCCTGCAAGGTGTTAGAAAAGTCTC
The DNA here is from genome assembly GCF_949606895.1 of Notothenia rossii. NCBI lineage: Eukaryota > Metazoa > Chordata > Actinopteri > Perciformes > Nototheniidae > Notothenia > Notothenia rossii. The sequence goes on along the minus strand of NC_136902.1, from coordinate 91,643,345 downwards.
CCTGGTCCCCGGCTTGAGCTTCAACCTCAGGATCCATGTATCTGTGATCCTCTCCAGAATGGAAGGAGTCATCACATACAGAGCATCAACTAGTTCCTGAACAGTGTCCTTCACATGCTGATATCCAAGAGAGGGAGTTACTCAGTCACTAGATGGAGGAATAGAAAGCAGTATTCAATGTTTACTTCAGATTAGCTCCACGTCAGAAATGGAGGAATAGAAAGCAGTATTCAATGTTTACTTCAGATTAGCTCCACGTCAGAAATGGAGGAATAGAAAGCAGTATTCAATGTTTAGAATCCATTTACTCATGATGGTGTTGTTCATGTTTACAGAGACGTTCAGTTCCACGCTGACGTCGGAGGAGGAACATTCGGGGATGGGAGGATTGGCCATGTTGACGCTGAGCGACACGGAGAACAACCTGCACTTCATCCTCATCCTGCAGGGACTCATCAAGCACAAAGACACAGGTGAGCAGCAGCAACAAGAGGGTTCACTCTCTGCCAACGGAGATGTTATTACCCCTGGAAGCGGGGCTGACATGACTTGTTGAAAGACAGAGCGGAAAACATGGTGTAATTACGTGTAGCGAATGGCAAACAGGGATTTTATCTTATTTGATCAATCTAACATGCTTCAATAGAAATGTTTATTTTTACGTTGGTCTTTTTTATTTCTTGATCGTTTAACCTTTATTAGAATAATCGGCACTATCTATAGATAGATAGATGGATAGGTAGGTAGGTAGGTAGATAGGTAGGTAGGTAGGTAGGTAGGTAGGTAGGTAGGTAGGTAGGTAGGTAGGTAGGTAGGTAGGTAGGTAGGTAGGTAGGTAGGTAGGTAGGTAGGTAGGCAGGTAGGTATAGGTAGGTAAGTATAAGTAGGTAGGTATAGGTAGGTAGGTATAGGTAGGTAGGCAGGTAGGTGGGGAGGTAGGAAGGTAGGAAGGTAGGTATAGGTAGGTAAGTATAAGTAGGTAGGTATAGGTAGGTAGGTATAGGTAGGTAGGCAGGTAGGTGGGGAGGTAGGTAGGTATAGGTAGGTAGGTAGGTAGGTATAGATAGGTAAGTATAGGTAGGTAAGTATAGGTAGGTAAGTATAGGTAGGTATAGGTAGGTAGGTAGGTATAGGTAGGTAGGTAGGTAGGTAGGGAGGGAGGGTAGGTGTATAGGTAGGTAGGTAGGTAGGTAGGGAGGGTAGGTGTATAGGTAGGTAGGTAGGTAGGTAGGTAGGTAGGTAGGTAGGTAGGTAGGTAGGTAGGTAGGTAGGTAGGTAGGTAGGTAGGTAGGTAGGTAGGTTGGTAGGTAGGTAGGTAGGTTGGTAGGTAGGTAGGTAGGTAGGTAGGTAGGTAGGTAGGTAGGTAGGTAGGTAGGTAGATGGATGGATGGATGGATGGATGGATGGATGGATGGATGGATGGATAGATAGACCGTGTCAGTGTTTTTAGTGCACAAGTAAAGAAACCACTGGGACAAGAGTCCTCTGTGATCTTTGTTGTCCTTTCAGTTTCTTATTATTGCACCTCAGTGCTGTAACGGTGCTGAATGTGTCTCCTCAGAGCCCGTGTTGGTGCCGATCCGAGTCCAGCTGGTGTATCGGCAGCACGTCCTTAGAGAGATCCGAGCCAACATCACCTCTCACGTGAGTTACAATAACACCTCATGGTCTGCAGTGAACAGTTGGCTGTCTCAAGGCTGAACAAGTTAAAATAAGCTATTGATTTCCTTTCATTTCCTGTCATGCAAGCAAAGTGCCAAACCCTCTTGGATTTACAAGACATTAAAAAAACTATTTATTGCTCGGCCTTGAACTAAATATTCCAACCTCCCTTCCTGAAGCACGACTCAAAGCTTTCATGGTCCTCCAGCCAAAAGGAAATCAATATACATGGAGGTCATTTAACTAATAAAGAACATCCTTTCTTTCCTCTCCCTGTTTTAACGTCTGGAAAATGGAAATGTGAATCGCTTCTTGCAATTTATTTGAAAGAACCGTCCAAAAAAATAAGAGGGATTTTTTCCGGGAGAAGTGTTTAATGATATATGTGGCTGATGATGGTGTTTGGGAACACACAGAGACACACTCCCGCCTCTCGAGATGGATGTGGTTTCGTCGCCACATCCTCGCGCTCTGATCCCAGCTAACAACCCCGAAACACGACAAGAAGAGAAGAGGAGGAGGAGGAAGATTGGTGGGGGGGGGGGGGGGACAGGAGAGGAGAGAAAGTGTGTGAAGGGAAGTGTTACAGATGTGAGGAGGGGATGATAGAGAACACACTGAACACACTGAGAACACACACTCCTCACACACACAGCGAACACACTGTGAACACAATGCAAACACATGTCAGCGGTTAGCGGTCTGTGGGCTGAGATGGATACAGGGAGGAAGAGGAGGAGGAAGAAGAGGAAGAGGATGAGGAAGAGTAATGAAAGGCCGGTCTGTTTTTAATTCTCCCGGGAGTTGCGTGAAGGATATTGTCCCTGAAAGATATGGAACAAGTTCGAGCTCAGAAAACCTCAGAAGGGTCCTGGAGCTAAATGCTAACGCTAACACCGCTGACTCATTTGATCTGAGTAACATCTCGATGCATACAGAGGTGGGAGGTCACAAAGTACATCAAGAACTCCATGAAAGTACTACAGTATCTTGACATACTTGTACTTTACTCTTTAGTCACTTACCATGTCAGCGGCAGTCTTGGAATCTAGCATAGTACATTTACTAAAGTAGTAAGTAAGTACTTGTTTGGCTTACCTGTACTCTATTTCCATATTATGATGTTATGGTTTTTACTCTAAACACTAACGGCCCGTCCACACAGCTTCAAAAACGGTTTCCAACGCGTCTGCCCATTCACTTTGAATGGGTTGACGTCACGTTGCCTCGCTTTTCGCCGAACTGCATTGTGGGTAGCAGAGCGGAGCTTTCCTGGTGTTTCAGGCTGCAAAAGTTGAGCAATGTCCAACTTTTGAAGCTTCTGAAGCTTTCGGTGGAAGTGTCAGCCAATCAAATCATACGCCAGTACAAGCTCTAGCCAATCACACCGCTGCTTGTGTGTCAGGGGCGGGAGATTCATGTGATTGGTTGTTGGTCGAGTTTCAGACACGCCCGCCGGCAAGCTTTTTTTGAAGCTGTAGTGTGGACGGGCCGTAACAGTTACTTCTACCATACACAGTACTGTACTACGAATATACCCAGTGCTTCTAAAAGATATCTAGAAATGGCTTGACATTGAAAAACTTAAACATGAAGCTGGTGATAAAACGAAATACTAGTTTGCCATATTGAAATATAATCCTGTGAAAAGAGCCGTTCTGTATACCCTGTACTTCTACTTTTTATACTTGAAGTACATTTTGCTCGTAATACCTCTGAGTAACATTTCGTATTTCTGAGTATTTTAACACCTTTGTATTTCTAATTTTAGCAAAGTAAAGCATCCGAGTACTTCTTCTGCCTCTGTGTAAGTTATTTTCAGCTGAAGACGATACCTGTCCCTCTTAATCCACATCTAAAAATCCTACAGACAAGCAATCGTGAATTTCAAAAGTCGTTATTACTTCGTTATCAGTGATTCTGACAGCGTTATTGCTCGGCCTGATTTACACCAGACCTCCATTCATCCCTTTGCACCCCCCCCCCCCCCCTCCCCGCCCCCTCTCGTTATTCCATCTATTCCCTTTCCACGATAACTATAGCTCTCCTTCGCTCTGCTTTGGCTCCTAGGCCCTGAAGTCATAGCAGTAACATTTCTTCAACACGCTCGTACATCTGTCCTATTACTAAACATTTTTCAACATCTTGACAACCCCCCCCACCCCCCATCCCAACCTCTCCTGCAGCCTGACATTAAACCCAATATGAAAAGTGTTAAAGCAATGCGAGCCACATTGTAGCCTCAGGTTTCAAGTGTGCTCTAGTGAGTTCAAATCATGTGTTTGTATGTCACTGTTATTGCTGAGTTAATCTCATCTGGAGGAGCCTTCGCTGTTCTTGGATCTGTTTCCCTCTCCGCGCTGATCTCATCGTTGTTTGGGATAAACTGAAGTTCATTTGATTCGCTGGGAACGTGTCACCCGTCTGTGTTTTGTTGAAATATGTTTGGCGTCTCGATGTTGTATGTCAACAAGATCTCAACAGCACGATAAGACCTTCTCATTGGTTCCCACAGATCTCTAAAGTCTTAGGAGGCTGCACAAGATAAGACCATAATTAATATTCAAATACAAGTCAATCATGCAAACGTATAATATTTTTTAGACATGGGAATAAGGATTTTATTCAATATATAATTTGGACAATTTACAGCCTGGCAATCAGGACAATCAGATGTTTTCTTTTATTAATTATTGTTCTTATTAGCCTTGTGTAAGATAAGGCCTTAATTTGTATTAAAATATGTCAATCCAATCATCCAAAAGTCTTATATTGTTAAAAGATGGGAATTAGGATTTTATTCAGTAAGCTTTTTATATATAATAATAATAATGTCTGCTTTTTCTGACATCTAAAAGACGAAAACCGGCACCATGATGTGTGACACAATGTTTTTTGTGTAGGAAATAACAAAAAAACAAGCAATGTTAAAATTCAATTAGGTCAGAAACAGCCGAAATAATGTGTGTG
>NC_136902.1:91599754-91638513 GCF_949606895.1 Notothenia rossii | reverse complement strand
TACTTTTGGGTTTCTATAACTGAAGAACTGGCGTTACTTGATTACGAAAGATACATCACAAAAAAGTCAAAGTTAGGTTTACAATAACTGTTAAAATTAGTATGAAATCTAGCAGACTAACGACATGACTGTCTGTAACGCCCACCGAGACATGTGATGTGTGACTTTTGGGGTATATCAATTAAATTGTGTTCGATTAGATCGTTTTGTTAAAGAAAACTTAAAAGTGAAGTGAAAAATAAGTCAAAGTTTGGGCCAAAAATAACAACGAAAGTGCAAAAGTTACCTGACAAATAATCAGATTAAAATACCTACAGAGGAAGGTGTGAAAAATTCGATAATGCTTTGGTTAGATTAACAACATGATCAGCATATCTTCAGTACCGAAGTTACATTACCAATAAGTCAATGTAAGCGTTAAAATGACCGTAACGGTAGCTTTAAATCAGTACAAAAGCTCAGTGAAGATTTGGGTTAGCGAACAAGAAATGGCATTACTTACGTACGAAAGTTATTTGATAAAAACAGAAACAATGTTAGGGTTAGGGTTAGGTATTATTTGGGTGAAAATGACTGTAGATGTGGCGTTAATAGGCCTGTCACGATAATTAATTTTGTTGGGCGATACATTTTTCTGGAAATTATTGCGATAAACGATAATATTGTCGGCACCGTTTTAAGACCATTTTAGACATAATGATAATATATAATAATAATTCAAGTACATCCTTTCAAACATAACTTTTTATTGAACATTCAACATTGCAAATGAAATGGGAAATAATATTAAAATATATTAATTAATAAATAAAACAAATTAATTAAATTATAATAAATAAATTAAATCACACACAACCAAAACAATAAATTAAATAGAGTCAGGCTGGAAAACATATATATATATATATATATATATATATATATATATATATATATATATATATATATATATATATATATATGAGAGAGAGAGCTTTATAAATAAATAAATAAATATGAGCACACATTATCTCACACGCACAAAAAAACTCCTTAAAACAACAGTCAAGTGTTCAGTCCACTGTCAAAGACCCAGATGCCTCAACAGGCCATATCCAAATCAGTTTTTCTAAGTTTTCGAGCACGGAACACCAACATGTTTGCATTGTCGGGCGGGGCTCTCCATCTCCAGCTGCCGTGTTTGCTCCCAGCTGGAAAAACGGAATGGGGTGGTTGTGTTTTAGGTGTAGTTTAAAATGCGTGGTATTACCTGCTTTTGTCGCTACCTTTTTTAAACCAATGTGACACACCGACCGGCTCATTCAAATCCGTAGGTTCGCCTCGTTGATTTGGTTTGAATCCAAAATACTGCCACACCGGAGAATCGAGATGTGTAATTCCATTTCACTTTAAATTCCCCGCGAGTAAGTCACACGTTGTCTCCCGCTTTTCGCTATATTATTAATTTGGCTGCTACGCTGCTGCACGTGCACGCGGAGTGTCCTGTGTGTCAGCCCCGCCCCTCACAGCGCGCCTGGCAGCCACAGCGCTCCAGGCTAAAATGCTGGTCACATCTTTATGTAAACGACAATTTATCGAGCTCAGAAAAGTTATCGAGTCCATTTTTACTTATCGTACGATAAGTCAATTTATCGATTATCGCGGCAGGCCTAGGCGTTAATATAAGTATGACAGTTACCAGACAAAAATATATTTTCCAAGGAGAAGCAATGGATGGGAACATTCTGCTTCATACCATGGAGGTGGTATCAAACACTGCAGAGGAAACAAACAAACACTTAGAAAACATTTATTGAGTTGTTGTTGATGTGTGCGAGCCCATCTGTGTCTCTCTTCCCATCGTCATCTGTAAATACTTATCCTGTCTGTCTCCGTGCTTTCAAGTCTTATCGATGGGGGGAACACCGTGTTTAGAGATTTGTTTGGTGGCCCACCAACACTGTGTATGCACGAGAGAGACACAAAGCAAAAAGAGGGCTTGCTTGGGAATGCTGTCTGAAAGCGTTAAAGCGTGCACACATGGTCTTTCCCTGGGACGCATGTTTGAACATCAAGGTGTCCTCGGCACTTTGAAGGACACTTTCATTGTCTCCCCACACGCGAGACCGTGCACGCAAATATGTAAAAGATGTGTTTTTTTCAGTCCGAGTCCAACGCGCCAAGGTCACTGAGCCGTGATTAACAGCTTGACGTTACGTGTGAAGAATTCAAAGCCAACACACTGCTCTCCGTCTCCTTCGCTCTCCTCTCTTCCTTCCCTTTTTCTGTCTTCATGTCGATTTCTGAATTCTTCTCTGTTTCTCATTCCCCCCTTTCCCCCCCCCCAATCCAATCTTTTTTAAGCCTCCTGCTGCATTCAACAAGGGTTAGCTCATAGTCAGGCTTAACCTTGGGTGGGTTTTCTTCTTCTTCTCGTGTGTGTGTGTGTGTGTGTGTGTGTGTGTGTGTGTGTGTGTGTGTGTGTGTGTGTGTGTGTGTGTGTGTGTGTGTGTGTGTGTGTGTGTGTGTGTGTGTGTGTGTGTGTGTGTGTGTGTGTGTGTGTGTGTGTGTGTGTGTGTGTGTGTGTGTGTGTGTGTGTGTGTGTGTGACTGTGTGTGTGTGTGTGTGTGTGTGTGCGTGCGTGCGTGTGTGTGTGTGTGTGTGTGTGTGTGTGTGTGTGTGTGTGTGTGTGTGTGTGTGTGTACGCCTCCTGATTAGTGGTTCAATTGAATCTGTCCGTTCGATGATGAGTCTCAGGGTGAAGGGAAGACATTATGTGGCTGCAGAACGTGAGGGAATGCAATGCCTCCTTCCTTCCTCCCCCCTTTCCTCCCTCCTTTCCTCCCCTCTTAAAGCCAAACCAGCAAATGTTAACATGACAGGAATCATTGCCTCATCTCGCATGCTACTACAGAGCAAGAGGGGGAAACTCCACGGGGAGAAGTGATGGTTTTCAGAAAAGTCATTTGAACCGGAACGCTCGCTCCAAAGTGGATTTTTTGATATTAATCTGTGTTTTTGTTTTGCTGCAGCTATTCAGAGCGTGATGTCCAGCGGTGACGCTCTGACGCCGGGGAAGACGGGCGGCGTGGGGTCGGCCATCTTTAACCTCCATGATAACGGCACGCTGGACTACCAGGTACGCATCTGTACCATGTTGGATTTTGTTTTATGACGACACTTAACTTGGAGATGATCTACATGACAGATAATATTACAGAGTTATAAGGAATATATTTTATTCCATTCTGTAAACAATCCAGTGCCTCTTAAATGGTTACTTAAGAAAGAGTAGACAACATGTAAACTTTGCCTAAAATGTGTGTTTTTTTCAAAGGAAACATGAAAAAAACAAGTTAAGGGGAAACAAACAATCCAAAGCTTGAAAGGGTTAAATCCTCGCTTCCTCCTGACCTCTGACCTCTTCTCCTCCAGGTTCAGGTGGCAGGTCTCTCCTCTGAGTTCCTGGGTCTCACCATCGAGCTGAAGCCCCGACGGAGGAACAAACGCTCGGTTCTGTACGACCTGACTCCAGAATACGACCTGACGTCGGGCCGGGCGCAGGGCAGCTGGAGCCGACTGGAGGCCAGGCACATCCACATGCTGCTGCAGAACGAGCTGTTCATCAACGTGGCCACCAAGCACAGCCAGGAGGGGGAGGTCAGGGGTCAGATCAGAGCCCTGCTGTACAGCGGACTGGAGGCGCCTAGACACGGTGAGATACTTGTATTTACTTCCACATCTCCTTAACATCAGAAATGGAGAAAGTACACACATCCTTTACTCAAGTAGAAGTACAGATACTGGTGTTTAAAAATACTCTGGTGAAAGTAGAAGTACTGACTAAACTTCTTTACTCAAGTCAAAGTAAAGAGGCTTTGAAATGTACTTCAGTAAAAAGTACCCATAACTAGCAGCTGTTTTAAAGAGTACCTGACCTCCCTTTATATGAATAGAACAATAATGTCATTGTTAGCTAATGAATGTTTCCATGGTGACCAACGGCAACATGACAACGTTTTCATTGGTCCCTCTTCTTTAGAGAAGACCAGGAAATGATGGATACACGGATCGTGTTCAAATCAATAGGCACGCAATGACTCTAAATAATAATGATCAAGCCACCAAACACACATTCAAACTAAAGGAACCAGCCTGTTTGGAAAATGAGAGAAGTAGAAAGTACAGGTATTTGAGTTCAACATGTAAGAAGTAGAAAGTACAGGTATTTGAGTTCAACATGTAAGAAGTAGAAAGTACAGGTATTTGAGTTCAACATGTAAGAAGTAGAAAGTACAGGTATTTGTGTTCAACATGTGAGAAGTAGAAAGTACAGGTATTTGTGTTCAACATGTAAGAAGTAGAAAGTACAGGTATTTGAGTTCAACATGTAAGAAGTAGAAAGTACAGGTATTTGAGTTCAACATGTAAGAAGTAGAAAGTACAGGTATTTGAGTTCAACATGTAAGAAGTAGAAAGTACAGGTATTTGTGTTCAACACGTAAGAAGTAGAAAGTAAAAAGTAATTGACCCTCTCCCTCTCTCCTCCCTCTCTCCTCTCAGAGCTCCCCACCCCCCTGGCGGGTCACTTTGTCTCCCCCCCGGTGAGGACGGGTGCTTCGGGCCACGCCTGGGTGTCAGTGGACCGTCAGTGCCACCTTCACTATGAGATCGTGGTGACGGGGCTCAGCCGGACGGACGACCTGACGCTGAACGCTCACCTGCACGGCCTCGCTGAGATCGGAGAGCTGGACGAGAGCAGCGCCACGCACAAGAGGCTGCTCACCGGATTCTACGGCTCACAGGTACACACGCTTTGTATATTGGAATTTAGACAATTTTAACATATTGTTCTCGTTAAATATTGTATATTGTGCAATTTTTTTTACATAAGTTGAAAGGTTTTTATAGATATTTAATTGTGTTTTTACTGGACATTTTTTCTTTAACTTCTATTTTTTTAATTGATATTTAATTGAAGTGTATTTTATTTTTAACTTCTTCTAATTATATAGGTTATCATTTTATTATATTTTTGATTTCTATTGCACTTTTTTAACTTCTTATATTTGTGAAAATATTTTCATTTTATTGCACATTTAAAAACAACTTATTATGTTCATATACATATTAGATGTATTTATTTAATCTATGAATTGCATATTTTTAATCTAACTTCCTAACTTCATCCAAACAGTTAATTGTATTTTATTTAATATTTTATTTAATATTTCATAACGCACGTTCCCTCCTCTCCTGCAGGCTCAGGGCGTTCTGAAGGACATCAGCGTGGAGCTGCTGCAGCATCTGGACCAGGGCAGCGCCTTCATCCAGGTCAGCACCAAGACCAACCCCCGAGGGGAGATACGAGGACGGGTACGTACACAACGCCTCTAAGAAATCACTATTTCACTTGAAGCAGGCGTGGAAAACATCTTAGCGTAGAATATTGATATGTTGGAGGAATAACAAGTATTTGAAGAAGACGATAAACTGCAGAGAATTGGGGACGGTTTGTAAAAACGTAAAACAAGCATGACAGAAACCATTTTACAACCACAGCACGTCGTTCTCCTTTTACAAGAGAACCATTTAACAACCATTACACGATACAAAGGTAGCAGTGTCAGAAACAACCGGGAAGGGATTACAGCGTGTTGTGCTCAAACTTTTGATTCAATACAAACTGAAATATGTACATGACACAGGTAAGGAAACTAAAACTAAAATGCATTAATTAAACACACACACACACACACACACACACACACACACACACACACACACACACACACACACACACACACACACACACACACTCACACACACACACACACACACACACACACACACACACACACACACACACACACACACACACACACACACACACACACACTCACTTTAACTGGCAGGTGGGTGGTAGACACACAGTTGTATTGTGTTCAGAGGGACAATTACACAAAAACACATTTGCAGCTTTGCAGGTGTGGAGGTTAAATAGTTATTTTACGCTACGATAACGATAACAACACACACACACACACACACACACACACACACACACACACACACACACACACACACACACACACACACACACACACACACACACACATTTACACACACAGAAGAGTCCAGCTGTTTTAATAGCAAACACATAATCTGCTCCCTGCAGGAACAATTACAAAGTCAGCATGAGAGCAGCCGTAATAAGTCAGGTGTGGCCGACGAAAGCTCCTCACCGCCTTTTCTCTTCCCCCCACCTCTCTTTCACATTTCCTCCACCTTTCCTCCACCTCTCTTTCACATTTCCTCCACCTCTCTCTCACATTTCCTCCACCTCTCTTTCACATTTCCTCCACCTCTCTTTCACATTTCCTCCACCTCTCGTCTGAATGTTACTGATACCGTCTGTTGCACCATCGGGAATGCTTGGAATGACAATAAAGGAATCTGATCTAATATTATCCCCACCCTCCATCTCCCTCCCTGTTTTCTCTGCAGGTCCACGTGCAGAATAACTGTGAGTTAGGGACCCGGGGGGAGATGGAGGACTCTGAGTTCGACGACCTGTTTGTGAAAGACCCCGAGGAACTGAAGAAAGACCCTCACACCTGCTTCTTTGAGAACCAGCACCAGGCCCACGGCTCCCGATGGACCCCAAACTACGACCGGTGCTTCTCCTGCAGCTGCCAGGTAAACACACAACAACTATTCAACTCGAAGCAGATGTTAAAAAATGTTTTAGGATAGAATACGGATATTTAGGGAAGAATAGAAGATAATGGAAGAAGTACTCAAATATTTTACTTAAAGGTCTAGAAAGATCTCATGAACTTCCCCACTCAATCTATCAAGACCCGAGCAGTTCTGGTAAGGCACAGGCCGGCGCATACTGCCAATGGAATCCCTCACCATATGAACTCTGACCCCTGGAGTGTAAAAGTGAAGAGGCACAACGCAACTACGTACATGCACTCTCCTGAAACAGTAAGAAGTGAGAAACAGGAATATGCACTCCAAGTCATTTCCCTGTAGACTAGGGTAACCATTAAGACCAAGCGTAAAGAACAGCGGTCAGCAGGCCCCACGTTTAAATTATTTATTTATTTTTATCTAATTTAAATTTTAATCCTAATCTTGATTTTTCATTTAATTTTAATATTTTAAATATTTTTTTAATTCATAAATTTTTTAACACATCATCAGTTGTGGACCTCGGGCTCATCGAGTGTTTCGGCCATTATCACAAGACACTCACCCCAGGAGGGCCCTGTCGGGGTGATCAAATCCCGCAGTGTGTATCTTTGACAATTGGAGTTAACCATGCATACAAAAATACTTTAAGTACCAAAATATAAACCGTTTCAGAATTAAGTAATTTGCATGTGCACTTAAGTGCTTTGGTAGATGTAGAAGATAATGGAAAAAGTACTCAGATCTTTTACTTATAGGTAAACGTATCAATACTGCAGTCAAATCACGCTCAGTTACAAGAAGAAATCCTGCATAAAAAATACCAAAATAGAACCCATTTCAGAATACGTATACTTTATGTGTACTTAAGTGCTTTGGTAGATGTACTTAAATTCCAACACTGCGAAAAAGCAGTAAATACATGTATTTGCTAAAGCTTAAAAGAAGCTGAAGTACAGTTTATAAAACGTACAGCGGTTGAAACTTCTAAAGAATAACGATTTAACTTAAACCAGATGTTACAACATTTGTTTTGGATAGAATATAGATATTTTAGTATTCAAAGATAATAAAAGAAAAAAGAATATCATGGAAGAAGTACTCAAATCTTATACTTATAGGTAAAAGAAGCAACACTGCAGTCAAAAAACACTTTAAGTACCAAAGTATCACCCATTTTAGAATAAAGTACTTTACATGTGTACTGAAGTGCTTTGGTAGATGTACTTACATTCCAACACTGCGAAGAGGCAGTAAATAAATGTGTTTGCTAACAAGACACTGATGTATATAAAACGTCCAGATGTTTTACACATCGTTTTGCACGCTTCGTCTGCAACCAGGCAGGTTTAAAAGTGAAAATGTTGCACGACAATTGAAAGACAGGCTTTATTTGGATAGGCTGAGCACCTAGTGGGAAGCTAATACTTACTTTCTGACCTAAAAACACTTAAAGTGACTCATTAACAGCTTTGAGCTTGGATCAAAACCTCACACTGCTAAGACTACTTATCGAACTCCACCAATCAGGAATGCCCAACTTCTGAAGTTCGTGAATTTCCACGTAGTAAACAGGATCTGGTCCCCGTGCTAGTTCTGGCTTAGTTGATCAGGATGCATTTATTTGGCACTAAATCCAAGAGAAGTCCTGAAGGATCGTTTGTTTACGCCCCTCGGTTACTTCTGAATTGAGTTTGTCATCGTACGTCGCACATTGAACAGACTCCTGGTGCTTTCTTCCTGCAGAAGCGAACTGTAATCTGTGACCCCGTCATCTGCCCGGTGTTGACCTGCTCCAAAACCCTCCAGCCCGAGGACCAGTGCTGCCCAGTCTGTGACGGTGAGAAGAAGACATTAGAAGCCTTTGAAATATCCAGCTTGTAGTCCTTGAGATGCTTTGAGCTGCTCGGTGTGAGCCACGTATTGGGGCAGATTCTCCGCAGATGTTGAAAGCTAATTGTTCCATTTCTTCTTCTTCCTGTTCAGAGAGCAAAGACGTGACGGCTCCTGACAAGGTGGAGGAGAATCCTGAGGGTAGGTCCAGCTCTCCGTCTCTCTCCTTTCCTCTTGTACTGTTTCTTTCTCCATGTCTGGACTGTTTTACACGAGTTCAATGCCTACATCAGAAATCAAATAGCTCTTAATAATACATTTACATCTCATAAACAATTCTGAATGTAGTTTAAAGCTCTGCTCTCTGATGTCTTTCATACATCAAGATGTGTCCCTGGTTTCAGGAGACTCACAAAGTGTAAGGAAACAAAACCCTCTCTTTTCCTCCGTACCCACGTCTCTAAAAACGGGGGAACAACGGAGCTGATCCAGAGTTGCGTCCGATATGACGTTATTTACATTGTTCTCATTCTAAGGACCCAAAATCAGCGTTTTTCTAACAGGGCTTCAATAGAGGGATATGAGGGATGTCTAAAATGTAGGGAGGGGTACCGAGCCCCGGTATTAAACGGGCCCCGGGGCTGAATTATTAAAGACCGTGGTACCGTTAAGCTGCAACGTTATCGGTCTTTTTATCGGTACTGGAGAGATGTAATAAATATATGTCTTATGTATTATTGCTACACAAACATTAGATTGCAGTTTTTGTATCGCCAACTCCGTTTCTAATATGCAAAAAGACTACAACATGCGTCTATGATGTATTTTTAGTATTTTCGATCTTTCCAATCTAGAGAGAACGCGCTCCGAGGTGTGGTTAAACTTTACCCGTCTCGATGCTCGTTACCTAAAGTGCAATAAGAGTTTATCATGTAAGGGCGGTGACACGAGCAATTTGTCTAAACATTTAGCTAAAGTGCTCCACATTCAGACGGAGGAATGCACCGGGTTCGACTGTCTTTCTAGCAGCTCTGTAGCCCCATCCACGAGTAACGTTTCCACGTCAGGTGTTATGTATGCTAGCAGCAACACACGGAGTTAACTACATTATACAAACATGGGTTAATGATTAGAGGTAACTGAGTTATTTATTTAGTTAAAGTTTCAGCTATTCTCTTTACAGTTCTGTCTTCAGATTATTTAATATGATTTGTTAAAACATTGCTGTTTCTTTTGATGTGAAATATTATTTATTTAATTTAAATAAAAAGCAATGTTAGTTTTGTTCACAATTTGTTTAGTTAGTTTACCGTATTTTTTTCTCCAAAAGAACCGATAAAAGTACCGTTAAAAGACCGGACCGATAAGCGGTATCGATAAAAGTAGTAGTACCGTTAAAACCTTAACGATACCCATCCCCACTCAAATGCATGATCTGTTTGGTATTTTGAGCAAAACACGTCATAGACATGTTTTTATATATTTGTATCTGAGAGCCATAATGTATTCCTAAAAATAGCGTGATAGGAAACCTTTAAAACATATACTTGTGGCCCAAATCCTCCATGTGTGATTTAGTGCTATAATGAAAAGGGATTGCATTTCAATACCTCTAACGTTTATAAATAAATGCAGCCCAATGCATTTCTCTCTAAAGTTCAAACTACCTTTCTTTCTGACTGTAACCGTTTTTCCCGCTCTTTCTGTCAGGTTGCTACTTTGAAGGAGACCAGAAGATGCATGCTCCAGGAACAACATGGCATCCCTTCGTGCCGCCCTTTGGATATATTAAATGTGCCGTGTGCACTTGCAAGGTAAATACACATGAACAAACACACACTCACATCTGGAGGGGTTTGGCTTTCCAGGAACCCTTAATGCATCGTTGGTCTTTTACAAGGCTGCAAAGAAGCTAGGGCAGGAATCGGTCCATCAACACAATGACATCATGTTTTTAGACCAGAAGGAAGTGGGTTTGGGACTCCTTCTGTGTATAACAATACAATAACAGAAGTAAAATAAATATATATATATAGTTAGAGGGAAAGTCCAATAAAAAGACAAGATGAATTAAAAGATAAATATTCATATAAATATAAGAAAATACATTTAAATGTCAAATAAAAATATAATTAAATATAATAAAAAGTGTTTTATTTAAACATAAGAAGTTAAAGTAAAATATCCAATGAAAAACTTAAATATAATAAAACTGTAATATTTATTTTATTTTAAGACGTTCAAGAAAAAGTCCAGCAAAAATAATTAAGAAAAATAAATAATAATATAAACATAAGAAATTAAATTAAAATGTCAAATAAAAAATGTATTAAATATGATAACATTTTTTGTATTCAAACATAATAAGTTCAAGTAAAATGTCCAATGAAAAGAATAAATCATATGAAACAGAAATATTTATAAACATAAGACGTTCAAGAAAATTTTAATTACCAATAAAATTAAAATACAACACGTATATTACAACGTTTTACGATGTTTGCGTTTCTCAAGTATTCTATTGAGTAAATACTTAATAATGTTGAAAAAGCAATAATTCAGCTTCAGTATGTCCTGATGACAAGTTGCTAGCCCGTTGCTAATGCTACCTTTCTACGTTCGCCCCTCAGGGCTCTTCTGGAGAGGTGCACTGTGAGAAGGTGACGTGTCCGGTGCTCAGCTGCTCCCACCCTGTGAGGAGGAACCCCTCGGACTGCTGTAAGGAGTGTCCTGAGGAGGAGGGCACCCCCCCAGGAGCAGTGGGGCTGGAGCACAGCGACATGATGCAGGCCGACGGACCCCGGCACTGCAAGTTTGGGAAGAGTTTCTACCAGAACAGCGACAACTGGCACCCCTGGGTGCCTCTGGTGGGGGAGATGAAGTGCATCAACTGCTGGTGTGACGTGAGTACTGGGGCTGATGGGAAATGACTATTAAATACCACTTTTATATATTATCGGTAAAGTTGTGGGTTCTGAGAATAAAGACATTGCATTTCTCTGACCCTCCTGTCCTCTGTTGTTGTCCTCAGCACGGAGTGACTAAATGTCAGAGGAAGCAGTGTCCCGCTCTGAGCTGCACCAACTTCATCCGCAAGGAGGGGGTCTGCTGTCCTGAGTGCCTGGGTGAGCAAAACACACACACACACACAAACACACACACACACACACACACACACACACACACACACACACACACACACACACACACACACACACACACACACACACACACACACACACCACACACACACACACACACACACACACACACACACACACACACACACATGTACGCATTAAAACGTCCAAAATGTTTCAAATATTGAAATCTAGAGAAATCTGTTCTAATCTCCTTTAAGTGTGTTGTCATCATGTTTTTGATAACATAAACCCTTGTGGCAGAAAAGGACATAATGTTTGAGAGCTAACCTGGTTTATTTAATCTGCATAAACATCTCCTTCTTGTGTCCTAAATATATATTTCTTATTGTTCTTCTTCTTCACAGACTCCAAAGAGGAAGAAGTCCTGACGACAAAAGCCCCGGACAAAAGGCGAAACTGGAGACACTGAATTTGTGAGGAGACTCCAAAACGACTCCTTTCCATTTAAACCCTTCCCATCAACCCCACTGATGGACCTGAACCCAGAACTGCACACTGGGACCCCGCCCCCTCACCCACCCTGTTATCAGCTTCAGGATTGTAACGAGCAGAAAATAGCAGAGATAATAATATTAAAAAAACGTCCAAAGACTCTTTAAATGAAGATGAAGCTACGAATAGGAGCAACCAGACTTTACACATCTTTCCTGCTTCGCATTTTTGCTCAGTTTTTTTTAAATCAAAGGACAAATACGCAGAAGTGAAACCCAGCTGGGACGCTCAGCTGGGTTTTTTCGGGAGTCCAACTTCGGTCGGATTCCATCGACAGGGCTTCTCTTCGAAGTTCAGCCATAAAGCCTCTCACTGGAGAGAGAGGATACGTGTTGCTTATATGTGTGTGTGTGTGTGTGTGTGTGTGTGTGTGTGTGTGTGTGTGTGTGTGTGTGTGTGTGTGTGTGTGTGTGTGTGTGTGTGTGTGTGTGTGTGTGTGTGTGTGTGTGTGTGTGTGTGTGTGTGTGTGTTAATTGTTAATTGTTAATTGTTAATCATTTTAAGTTTCTAATATGTTCTGATTTTTTGTAAAAGATAGAATGTTTTGCCAGGCGACAAAATATATAATTTAGTTAAAGCAAGGTTAAGCGTATTGTCATGATAATATCTCTTGGTGTTTGTTGCTGTAATACTCATGTTGACCACACGAGGCACCCTTACCGCTTATTCTAAATACCATTAATATGGATTAAAACACACTTCTAGCCCCCCAAACAAAGTAATGACAGTAATGGTAACGTACCTCCTTACTCACACTATATATAGCGTGTATTTAAAGTAGAGAAATGAAAATACACCTGAAGAAGGAAACCATAATTGATGCTTTTTAAACATGCTAGAACTGTGGTATCTTAGAAAAAGGATCCTAACAAATAAATAAATAATTAGCAACAAAATTAAACCCTTTTTCACCTGGCAAAAACACATTTTTTCCCACCTTTTTTACCAATTAAGGAATTTCGCAACATTGTCATGGCAACAAGGTGCCATTATAAGGAGATAAAAAGCCATTTAAATCAGACTCAGAAAATCACCAGATTGTGCTTTTCTTACTTGCCTTTCAGTGCTTTTCTTAAAAAAGAAACATTACAAAAAATAAGAACCAGTGAAAACCAGTAAAGCACATTGTTTCCGTTCCTGCTGCAGCTTTTATAATTTGTCAGATTTCATGACATCAGGATGAACAGAAACTGTAAACGTCTCATCCTGATGTGATTCCAGTTTCATTGGAGCTTCGCCTCACTCTCATCGCTTTGGTTGTTCCCATTTCTGTTTCTAAATAAGTCATATTTGTTATGGTCATTGTTGTTTCTGAATATGAAGCTGGTTTGTATTTTGTATTTATTGAATGGTGTAGAGACAAAATAAAGAGATGTTTGTTAAAGAGAGAATACCTCGTCCTTTTACTTCGTGTTCTGTTGTCTTTCCCCGTTTCTTATCTAGTTTTACAAAACATACCCCTTATGAATATCCATGTTGTCTTCTTCGTCTTTCTCCTATTTGATTTTTGGTCTTTGATCTTTGCATTCCTGATTTTCCTTTTCCATTCCTTAACTTTGATTTTCTAGCATTTTCTTAGCTTCTTAGATTTTTTCTTTCTTCTCCTTCTTTAAAACGTATTTCCTTTCTTTGATCGCTTTCCTGCTCATACATTCACCACATGTTCAAGGTTTATCCCTTTCATACCTTCCAATACACACACACACACACACACACACACACACACACACACACACACACACACACACACACACACACACACACACACACACACACACCCCCACACACACACAGGGGGTGCAGACAAGCTGAAACATAAACACAAATTCACAGATGTACCACGAAACACTCCTGAATCAGGAACACACACGTTGCCAAAGGGCAAGTACATTTCTTCCAATAAAACACACACACACACACACACACACACACACACACACACACACACACACACACACACACACACACAGACGTGGGACTGCACTCTGCTGGACAGAATAAGGTATTACATCAGATGTGTCGTAAAAAACAGCTGGTCGAGCTGCTGCTGGCACCTGTTGACCTCAAAGGCACAGAGCTGTGTGTGCGTGTGCGTGTGCGTGTGTGTGTGTGTGTGTGTGTGTGTGTGTGTGTGTGTGTGTGTGTGTGTGTGTGTGTGTGTGTGTGTGTGTGTGTGTGTGTGTGTGTGTTTGTGTGTGTGATGTGGTGAGGACATGTTGGAAAGTAATCATCAGGTCAGCAGGATAGGGTCAAAGGTTAAGTACTCTGAACTACAGTCTGTGAAGAAGCATGTGAGTGGAGTGTGTGTGTGTGTGTGTGTGTGTGTGTGTGTGTGTGTGTGTGTGTGTGTGTGTGTGTGTGTGTGTGTGTGTGTTGTGTGTGTGTGTGTGTGTGTGTGTGTGTGTGTGTGTGTGTGTGTGTGTGTGTGTGTGTGTGTGTGTGTGTGTGTGTGTGTGTGTGTGTGTGTGTGTGTGTGTGTGTGTCACAGCAACATTTGTCATGTATTGACAGCAGGGGATGGTGTGAAAACACATGTTACAGTCATTGAACATTCTCATCTGTCTCACACACACACACACACACACACACACACACACACACACACACACACACACACACACACACATTTCAGTTTTCCAAATATTTCATTACATTTTAAATCTGCATGTTCAAAGACAGGAAAAATATATTTCATTGGCAATACTGTATGACTTTATTGTCATTGGATTAAAGCTTTTTGAATTTGAATGTAATATCAGTAGAAAAGCTCATCAGTGCTGCCCTCTGCTGTCAACATCTGGACTGACATTGATTGATTGATTGATTTTATTTCGAACAAGTAAAATTACAAAAACAAAACAAATGTTGCAATGCATAGTCATGTAAAGCAAATCAAAACATAGAAATGACAAAACAAAAAATGACATTTACTACAACAGCATTATCAACATAAACAGTGCCACGTCTAATGTTCGAAAAGGAGTGAGGAGAAGTATAATTTATTTAATCCCACCCCCTTGTCCCTAAATGATTTATTTATAATTTGTAATCTGCAATAATTATAATTTGTATGCATTATTATTGATATTATTAGTATTATTAATCTGCTTTACCTGTTGATTGACATATACACAATATGCATACACTGATATACATATATGCACACATACATACTCACACACATACATATACACATAGTCCAACACCTTCCCCATCCCTGTACACACACTTGAACTGGTTAATGTCTGGACATGGCTTTAGCTCCACATTCACACTGTTCCATAGTCTCACTCCACAGGCTGAGATACAAAAAGTTATTCTGGTTGTACGGACCCTGTGAATTTCGAATTGAAATTGTCTCCTTGAACTATATCCCCCCACTCGTTGAGTGAATACTTTTTGGATGTTTCCTGGTAAAACGTTATGATTAGCCTTAAACATGATTTGTGCCGTTTGGAATTCTACCAGGTCTGTGAATTTTAACAATTTTGACTGTAGGAATAATGTGTTAGTGTGATCAAGGTATTTGACATTGTGAATGATTCGTATGGCTTTTTTTGGTAGAATAGATACTGCATTTATAGAACTTTTGTAGTTATTAACCCAGATTTCAGCACAGTAAGTCAGATATGGTAAGACTAGTGAACAGTAGAGAATGCAAAGTGATTTCTGATCTAGAACTTGTTTTACTTTGTTTATATGGAAATACTTCTTGACAGCTTTGATTGTGTATGTTTTATGTGTAATTGCCAACTTATTGTCTCATCTATTATGACCCCAAGACATTTAATTTCATGAACTCTTTCAATTTCAACCCCATCTATTTTTATTTGCATTTGTGTTTTTGTTCTATGTTTACCAAACAGCATTAATTTTGTTTTACTCAAGTTTAATGATAATTTATTTTTGTCAAACCATGTTTTTAATTTGTGCATTTCATTTTCTATGTTCTCCACTAGCTGTTCTAAATTCTCCCCAGAACAGAATATATTTGTATCATCAGCAAACAAAACTAGCCTCAGTACATTGGATACTCTACAGATGTCATTGATGTACAGTACAAACAATTTAGGACCCAACACTGACCCCTGGGGGACACCACAAGCAATGTCCAAACATGAAGAACAGTCATTTCCCATCTTTACATACTGCTGTCTATTTCTTAAATAGCTTTTAATCCAGTCTAAAACTATACCCCTGATACCATACCTTTCTTATTTATATACTAGGATGTCATGGTTGATTGTATCAAAAGCTTTTTTAATATTTATAAAAATCCCTACTGCATATGTGTTGTGTTCAAGGGCATCTCTGATATCTTCAATTGATTCCATAATTGCCAGTGTTGTTGATCTGTTTGATCTAAATCCGTATTGACTGTCCGTGACTAATTTGTGCTTTTCTATGAACGCGTCCAGTCTGTTGTTAAATACTTTTTCTAGTATTTTTGAGAATTGGGGCAGTAAAGAGATAGGTCTGTAGTTTGTGAAGTGATGCTTGTTCCCAGTTTTGTATACAGGTATGACTTTGGCTATTTTCATTTTGTTTGGACCTGTAATAAATACAATACAATACTTACAATACTGTTAAGTATATCCCATATTCCTTTAATATTGCTTTTGTTTTTATCTATTAATTCCTTATAATAGTCTTTCTTGCTTGTTCTTATAATATAAGTCAACTTATTTTTATATTTTTTATATTTATCCCCTGCACTTTGAGTTCTTTGTCTAATGAAGTCCCTATATAGAGTGTTTTTCTTTTTGCATGCATTTTGTAATCCCTTTGTGATCCATGGACAATGAATATATTTTAGTTTTCTGCTGTATTCTTTAATTGGGCAGTTTTTGTCATATAATGACCTAAATATCCTTAGAAAGGTTTCATAAGCAGTATCAATGTCTCTTTCTTGGTGAAGTGCGTCCCAATTTTGTTCCAGCAATATGCTATCATAGACTGTGAACACTGGCAAGTGATCACTGATATCATTGATTAATAAGCCACTTACTGTTTGGTTTTCAATGTCATTGTTACGTCCCCACTAAGGTCTAGGGGACCTGGAGACAATAACATACAACCAATAAAAATGAGAGAGTCAGTGTAACAGTTGACAAAAGGTTTATTTTGTGTAAACCCAGAATCGAACAGACATATAATTGAAACACTCGGTTGGTGAGGAGGAGGAGGAGTCAAAGGATTGTGCCAAACAAAATAAACAAGCATAACAAAACCAGGCCTATCTCTACATCTATCCTTTGAAACCAAAACTCAAACAAAAAAACCCTCACTAACTAAACTACAAAGAATTTGACTAAACAATATACAGGGGTGGCAACAATCCGCTAACCTAGTGTGTCTGAACATTAGTTAGCTACGTGGTGAGAAATGTACAGGGTACCCCAGACTTACCTAACTCCCCCACCTCTCAACACAC
Organism: Notothenia rossii; assembly: GCF_949606895.1. Taxonomy (NCBI): domain Eukaryota; kingdom Metazoa; phylum Chordata; class Actinopteri; order Perciformes; family Nototheniidae; genus Notothenia; species Notothenia rossii. The sequence goes on along the minus strand of NC_136902.1, from coordinate 91,620,912 downwards.
ACACTTTCACAAAGGTCAGACAATACAAAGATCATGAGTTGCTAAACACTGCAGGCTCCTTCATCAGCAACAGGCCCAGAGTGAGAGAGAGAGAAGACTTCCTGGGTGCCTCCTTTATGGTCGGCCATGCCTGGCACGTAACAGTCAAAATATATTATCTATTAGGGTGGCACAATGGGATGTCACTCTACTGGGTCTAGTTCTTTTCGGAAATAGGCTCAGACTATACATTGTATTGATAAATTCATCAGTAGTTTTGTGCTTGTTAGGATTAAGCAGGTTAACATTAAAATCTCCTCTTAGCTTTCTAGCTTTGTTATGTATTTTAGAAAACATGCCCTCCATCCAGTCTGTGAAAGTGTCAATGCTGGACCCTGGCGTCCTATATAGCTAATTATTACATTTTGATTTTTTTCCTTGTAGATTTCAATTGTTATACTTTCTAATAGGTTGTCAACCACAGTTGTCATACTGTCCACCACACTAAATGTACTTTTCGTTGTTGATCCATGTTTCAGAAATAGCAATTATGTTGAATGGATTAGTAAATGTATGTAAATATTCTCTGATGTTGTTCAAGTTTGCATACAGGCTTCTGCTATTAAAATGGATGATTGATCATTTGCCATTTGATTGGATGTTCTGGTTGTATTGTTCATCAGTGTAGTAGCAGATGTTGTTGTCGACGAAAAAGTTATTGTCCGGATCAGTTTCATGTTCCAAGTCCTGACACACATGAGACTTATACCGGTACACAGAGGGGGAAGAAGCACTCAATACTACAGTGTTCAAAATGCTCTGTATAAAGAAATTAAGTAGAATAAAAGCATTAAAATAGACTTAAAGTACTCACAACATAAGTATTTATCATGCACAGTGGTCCATTTTAACATCATATGACTTTTACCCTAGACCACATGTGTCAAACTCAAGGCCCGGGGGCCAAATCAGGCCTTTGGTGGATTTAATTTCGGCCCGCAGGATAATTTCTCATTCCTATTAGATCTGGCCCTCTGGTATATTGCACGCACACCTTCACTCCATCCTGAGGGTCTCCTCAGCTCAGAGCCTGAGCCCAAACATTGATGACCTTGCACCCAAGATGAGATGCCAAGTATGTGAGCTAGCATCACAGAGCAGCACACTGAGTTTAATGGATGTTTCCTTCTGCACTTTCTCTCTCACGACAACAGGGCATGTTTGGTTTCTCTTTGAGGGAAATAGTTTTGTTGAAGCTGTTGTTGGCCTGTGGGAAAATGTAATCATAAGAAATGACTCTGGAGAAGCTGCAGATAGAGCCATAAGAAATGAATGCAACTGATTATTTAATGTTTAATGTTGTTTTTATAGGCAATCATTGAAGCTTTGTTAGTTCCAGGTTTAATATGTGCAATAAGTTCATTTCAATAAGTTCTGCAATAAACATTGAACCAGTCCGGCCCTCGACTAGTGCACATTTTTTAATGTTGGCCCACTGTGTATTTGAGTTTGACCCCCCTGCTTAGACTATTAGGGAACGTAACAGTGTTAAATAAACATAGAGGCGTACAAAGTATAACTTTTGCTTCACAAGGAAGGGGAGTAGAAGTCAAAAGTAAATCACTGGGTAAAGGCCTTGCTGAAGGGAATTACAGCAGTGATTAAACTGAATATCCTTCAAGCTGCACACAAACACTTCCCGGTGCATCGGGGAGTTAAAATGTTTTTATCTCATCAAAAGATTTCTGAGTTTAATTTATCTGGAAGTTTCTTTTAGTCCAGCCTGCAGCCGCCTCCTGGGGTTCAGAGAGGAAGAGAAGATGTTTTCGCCAAATATGATATAATGAAGTTGAAACGTGCTTCATGGTAAAGGACAAACGTTTGTTCTCTGTAAAACTTCTACTTTAGGACGACTCTCAAAACACCAGAGGCTTAACCTCTCTGCCTTTCTGACATTTGGGATTTCAAACAGAGATAAAGAAGTGAGTTTTTCACCAAGACAACACTGATAAAGTCAAGGCAAGGGAAGTTTGGTGTGTATAATGGAGGTGTGTGGCGCAGTGAACTAGTGCGTTGGTGTTGGGATCAGGTGGTCTCAGGTTCAAACCCCACTGCAGTCAGCATGTCGTTGTGTGCCTGAGACACTTCACCCCAAATTGCTCCTGTGGGGAATGTCCACAGTATTGAGTATGTAAATCTACAAGTAACATGTAATGTAATATAACGCCATTCAACATTGGAGTGACTCATGTCCACGGTTCATTTATTTATTTATCTTATATTTCTTAATTTCTTAATTTTTTTAATCGTTACCTTTTGTATTTTTGAAAATGTTGTATTGATTTAATTAAAACATTTTTAATAATGTTTTTATGATTACATGTTCTATTTTTGAATGTTTTGATTTCTTTTTACGATACATTTTTTTAATCATTAGATTTTTTATTCTTTATACATTAATGATCTCCGGGTGGTTATACTACAACCATTGTCTTGAAATAATAATATGAATTTGAATCATTTAAAGAGCATGTGTGTGAAGAAGCGGGAAGTAAAAAGGAACTCACCTTGTGGTATGACCGGCAAGAGAGAAAGCCTTCGAGCTCCATACTGTTTCAGAGATAATCCTTGATAATCCATGATATGGCGTTTCATCACGGCAGCATTTAGTTTAGACCAGGGCTTCTCAAACTCCGGACCAAGGTCCGGATCCGGACCGAACTGCAAATCAAACCCTGTGTCCCATTATAAAATAAAAATAAAATAAATAATTTAAAAAAATTAAAAATAAATCTGATTCTGATGTAAATTAAAGTGGACCTATCATGCTGTATTGGAAAAATATATTGTAGGGCCATACCTACAAAACATGTCTGTGAAGTTTTTTGCTTAAAATACCAAATAGTTCACCCATTGTAGCCATGCCTCATACTGCTCATACCCCTCTTTTGCAGCCCTGTTAGAGAAACGCGGATTTTGGGTCGAAACTGCTTCTTAATTTCCGGGGGGGGAAATACTTTACTGGCATTGATCCGGACCATTGACCTTGTATGAAATTCACAAGTGGACCTTTAACAAAAAGTTTGAGTACCCCTGGTTTACAGTAGCTGCCGGGTCCCGCATGAGCTCAGCCCCCTCCTTTTTTATTTATTTGTAAAGCTTTATACCCCAAATCAGCACTTTTGAAACAGGAAGTGAATTAGAGGGATATGAGGCATGGCTAGAATGGGTGATCTGTTTAGTATTTTGAGCAAAACACTTTGTATTTGTATATATCTGAGACCTATGCTATTGCCTAAAAATAGCTGATAGAAAGGGACACCTAGTGGTTAAAGCCTGTTATTGAATTGTATTATTTGTATTATTAGATATTAATAGGAGGATGTGCAAAACAGACAAACTAATAAGGCTTTATCTAAACATTAAAAAATACTAATAATAAATATAATGATAAAAGAATAATACAAATAATACAATTCAATAACGTGTTTTAACCACCAGGTGTCCCTTTCTATCAGCTGTGCACCTTTATGGTGTAAATACAGCCTATCTACCAATTGGATCAAATATAAAAGTCAGCCGAATTATTGTTGATACTGCCTATCAAAACGGCCCAGCCCAGTGGGGTGTGGGCCACACCCCTCCAGGGAGTGGCCGGAACACTTACAAATGTGGGCCGGTAGGATTAAGGCAATGAAAGAATTTTTATTTATTTTTTTAACAAATTTTTTTTTGGGCCCTCCGGCCCACGCACGGCACCGGCCCACCGGGGAGACTCCCGGTATTCCCAATGGCCAGTCCGCCCCTGTCTCCCAGCATGGTAAATCGTCACATGTTCAGGTCTTGCCGTGATACCGGGTATATATCAGTATGTAGTGTCTCTACTTTAAAGAGTCCTCTTCTGCTGACGTTCAGGTCTATATCACTATAGTGTCTCTACTTTAAAGAGTCCTCTCCTGCTGATGTTCAGGTGTATATCAGTATGTAGTGTCTCTACTTTAAAGAGTCCTCTCCAGCTGATGTTCAGGTGTATATCAGTATGTAGTGTCTCTACTTTAAAGAGTCCTTTCCAGCTGATGTTGATAAATAACACACTACAGGGAAGAGAAAACCCCAAAAAGCAGAATATGGCCTCTTTAAAATCACGTATTTCCATGGTCCATTTAGATAATTTAAATTCATCAAATCTTCTTCATCTTCCCTGCATCACTTCCCTCTGATAGAGCTCAATGAGAGTTCACCTTTTCAATCTATAATGCAAAACTCAGTGAGTGTATGAAGAATAAATGATCTTTCATTCTTTAATCAGAGCAGTGATGGAGAGCGTTACAGATGAGAAGCTGAAGCATTGGCAGATGTAATATCACCCAGCACGTCTCCATGTCCTCAGAACACCACCATATATTCTGAGTTATGGTGTGTCGTATATTTCTGTTCTTTATATTTAATCTAAATGTATTTGAAATTAAAATGTGGACTTGTGCCTAATTCAAATTACAGGAAGTACAATGTTTGTTATATTTTTTTTAACAACATTTTATTTTTTGGGCCCTCCGGCCCACGCACAGCACCGGCCCACCGGGGAGACTCCCGGTATTCCCAATGGCCAGTCTGCCCCTGTCTCCCAGCATGGTAAATCGTCACATGTTCAGGTCTTGCCGTGATACCGGGTATATATCAGTATGTAGTGTCTCTACTTTAAAGAGTCCTCTTCTGCTGACGTTCAGGTCTATATCACTATAGTGTTTCTACTTTAAAGAGTCCTCTCCTGCTGATGTTCAGGTGTATATCAGTATGTAGTGTCTCTACTTTAAAGAGTCCTCTCCTGCTGATGTTCAGGTGTATATCAGTATGTAGTGTCTCTACTTTAAAGAGTCCTCTCCTGCTGATGTTCAGGTGTATATCGGTATGTAGTGTCTCTACTTTAAAGAGTCCTCTTCTGCTGACGTTCAGGTCTATATCACTATAGTGTCTCTACTTTAAAGAGTCCTCTCCTGCTGATGTTCAGGTTCATATCAGTATGTAGTGTCTCTACTTTAAAGAGTCCTCTCCTGCTGATGTTCAGGTGTATATCAGTATGTAGTGTCTCTACTTTAAAGAGTCCTCTTCTGCTGACGTTCAGGTCTATATCACTATAGTGTCTCTACTTTAAAGAGTCCTCTCCTGCTGATGTTCAGGTGTATATCAGTATGTAGTGTCTCTACTTTAAAGAGTCCTCTCCTGCTGATGTTCAGGTGTATATCAGTATGTAGTGTCTCTACTTTAAAGAGTCCTCTCCTGCTGATGTTCAGGTGTATATCAGTATGTAGTGTCTCTACTTTAAAGAGTCCTTACCAGTTGATGTTCAGGTGTATATCATTATGTAGTGTCTCTACTTTAAAGAGTCCTCTCCTGCTGATGTTCAGGTGTATATCAGTATGTAGCGTCTCTACTTTAAAGAGTCCTCTCCTGCTGATGTTCAGGTGCATATCAGTATGTAGTGTCTCTACTTTAAAGAGTCCTCTCCTGCTGATGTTCAGGTGTATATCAGTATGTAGTGTCTCTACTTTAAAGAGTCCTTACCAGCTGATGTTCAGGTGTATATGAGTATGTAGTGTCTCTACTTTAAAGAGTCCTCTCCTGCTGATGTTCAGGTTTGTATCAGTATGTATTGTCTCTACTTTAAAGAGTCCTCTCCTGCTGACGTTCAGATGTATATCAGTATGTAGTGTCTCTACTTTAAAGAGTCCTCTCCTGCTGATGTTCAGGTTTATATCAGTATGTAGTGTCTCTACTTTAAAGAGTCCTCTCCTGCTGACGTTCAGATGTATATCAGTATGTAGTGTCTCTACTTTAAAGAGTCCTCTCCTGCTGATGTTCAGATGTATATCAGCGTGTAGTGTCTCTACTTTAAAGAGTCCTCTCCTACTGATGTTCAGGTGCATATCAGTATGTAGTGTCTCTACTTTAAAGAGTCCTCTCCTGCTGATGTTCAGGTTTATATCAGTATGTATTGTCTCTACTTTAAAGAGTCCTCTCCTGCTGACGTTCAGGTGTATATCAGTATGTAGTGTCTCTACTTTAAAGAGTCCTCTCCTGCTGATCTTCAGGTGTATATCAGTATGTAGTGTCTCTACATTAAAGAATCCTTTCCAGCTGATGTTGATAAATAACACACTACAGGGAAGAGAAAACCCCAAAAAGCAGAATATGGCCTCTTTAAAATCACGTATTTCCATGGTCCATTTAGATAATTTAAATTCATCAAATCTTCTTCATCTTCCCTGCATCACTTCCCTCTGATAGAGCTCAATGAGAGTTCACCTTTTCAATCTATAATGCAAAACTCAGTGAGTGTATGAAGGATAAATGATCTTTCATTCTTTAATCAGAGCAGTGATGGAGAGCGTTACAGATGAGAAGCTGAAGCATTGGCAGATGTAATATCACCCAGCACGTCTCTATGTCCTCAGAACACCACGATATATTCTGAGTTATAGTGTGTCGTATATTTCTGTTCTTTATATTTAATCAAAAAGTATTTGAAATTAAAATGTGAACTAGTGCCTAATTCAAATTACAGGAAGTACAATGTTTGTTATAGGCAAAATATGATCCTGTACTTGAGTAAAAGTAGATAGGACTTTTGCTGTAACAGAGTATTCCTGCACTCTGGTACTTCTACTTTTACTCAAGTACAAGATCTGAGTACTTTTACTTAAGTACAAGATCTGAGTACTTCTACTTTTAATCAAGCACAAGATCTGAGTACTTCTACTTTTACTCAAGTACAAGATCTGAATACTTCTTCTTTTACTCAAGTACAAGATCTGAGTACTTCTACTTTTACTCAAGTACAATAACTGAGTACTTCTACTTTTACTCAAGTACAAGATCTGAGTAATTCTACTTTTACTCAAGTACAATAACTGAGTACTTCTCCCATCTCTTGAAACAACGCTATAATGGCGATGTTAAAATATGCTCATTAGTATTTCCTGTAGTGATGATTTATTTAGGTTTATTCAAAAGTCATAGAGCAGAGTATGAATCTCTGGAACTGCTTCCCCCCCGCCCTGCAGTCTTTAGCTAAATGCATCTGTTGCAATGCCCTGACATATATTTAAAAAGTGAGTATTCTGCATTAGTCTCTTCCTCTCTTTCTCTCTTGAAAGGGAGCATCCGTCCGTCCTGCAGCCTTTGGGTTTGTCCTCCTCTTCCTCCTCTTCCTCCTCTTCCTCCTCTTCCTCCTCTTCCTCCTCTTCCTCCGTCACATTCGTCTCCTTTTCTCTCGGTTTCCGGACGCTCTGCTGAGGCAATGCTTTTGAGCGGACCGCCTGCAGCAAAGTGTCCTAAATATAAAACCACTGCTGTGTGCTGATTTCAAACTATTCAACATCCCCAGATACTGAAGATATGTCCAACACCAGAGAATGCTTTATATAAGAGAAGCCCGTTCTATCCTGTTACAGCGGAGAGGAAGAAGAAGCAGACCCCAGAGAGGGTTATTGATCCAGAGTCAAGCTCTCAAGGAGTTTAAATTAACAGGAACCTTTAAAGGTCCCCTATTATACGGTTTCTCATCAATATATCACAGGTCTGAGATATACAGAGCCTGTCTCTGATTGGCTGAAACACCAAACAGATCATTGCAGCATTACCCATAATCCCCTCTGTTTTAGCCCTGTTTCCAAAGTGCTGATTCTCTGTCTGTTACTTTAGATGAAAACAAGGAGCCCCTCCCCACGCCCCTCTGAGAGACATTTGGTTACAAAGAACTCAATGGTGCTCTAGAGGAGATTCAGGTGATAAGGGGGGGGGGGGGTTACCTTGGTTGCTGATTGGCTAATGGTTACACAAGACAACACATCGTTATGACATCATCAAGTGGCCAAAATCGGATCAGCTCATTTTCAGACAGCTTTTTATAGAAATGAATCAGGACAAAAAGAGACACATGTTGATGTAGAGGAGACATGAAGAAGAGGGGACACATGTTGATGTAGAAGAGACATGAAGAAGAGAGGACACATGTTGATGTAGAAGAGACATGAAGAAGAGGGGACACATGTTGATGTAGAAGAGACATGAAGAAGAGGGGACACATGTTGATGTAGAAGAGACATGAAGAAGAGGGGACACATGTTGATGTAGAAGAGACATGAAGAAGAGGGGACACATGTTGATGTAGAAGAGACATGGAGAAGAGGGGACACATGTTGATGTAGAGGAGACATGAAGAAGAGGGGACACATGTTGATGTAGAAGAGACATGGAGAAGAGGGGACACATGTTGATCTAGAAGAGACATGAAGAAGAGGGGACACATGTTGATGTAGAAGAGACATGAAGAAGAGGGGACACATGTTGATGTAGAAGAGACTTGAAGAAGAGGGGACACATGTTGATGTAGAAGAGACATGAAGAAGAGGGGACACATGTTGATGTAGAAGAGACATGAAGAAGAGGGGACACATGTTGATGTAGAAGAGACATGAAGAAGAGGGGACACATGTTGATGTAAAAGAGACATGAAGAAGAGGGGACACATGTTGATATAGAGGAGACATGAAGAAGAGGGGACACATGTTGATGTAGAAGAGACATGAAAAAGAGGGGACACATGTTGATCTAGAAGAGACATGAAGAAGAGGGGACACATGTTGATGTAGAAGAGACATGAAGAAGAGGGGACACATGTTGATGTAGAAGAGACTTGAAGAAGAGGGGACACATGTTGATGTAGAAGAGACATGAAGAAGAGGGGACACATGTTGATGTAGAAGAGACATGAAGAAGAGGGGACACATGTTGATGTAGAAGAGACATGAAGAAGAGGGGACACATGTTGATGTAGAAGAGACATGAAGAAAAGGGGACACATGTTGATATAGAGGAGACATGAAGAAGAGGGGACACATGTTGATGTAGAAGAGACATGAAAAAGAGGGGACACATGTTGATCTAGAAGAGACATGAAGAAGAGGGGACACATGTTGATGTAGAAGAGACATGAAGAAGAGGGGACACATGTTGATGTAGAAGAGACATGAAGAAGAGGGGACACATGTTGATGTAGAAGAGACATGGAGAAGAGGGGACACATGATGATGTAGAAGAGACATGAAGAAGAGGGGACACATGTTGATGTATAATAGACATGGAGAAGAGGGGACACACGTTGATGTAGAAGAGACATGAAGAAGAGGGGACAACACATGGAGCTGTAATGCAGAGATATCTAAAGGGGCCCTCTAATGCCATTCTGCTTGGGAGCGTGCCAAAGAGAGAGACGTTGTAAAACAAAACCACTCACGAGTCTAGTTAATGACATTTATAGCCCAATATCAGAAATCACAAATTAGCCTTGAGGCGCTTCAGGAAGCAAACATGAAGCTTATCATTCATAAGATAGAGAATGAAACACACACACACACACACACACACACACACACACACACACACACACACACACACACACACACACACACACAGCGAAAATCACATATTTAATGTTTGTGGTTTGAGTTAAACTTGTATTGATGTGTTTGATTGCAGTGATACCCAGTTATGTTCAAACATGTATACTGGACCTCACTTCTTAAACATACATTTCGTGTTTATTATTTCGCACTCAACACATGTTCGCTCATCTTTCCCATGCCAATACCGCCCTTTTGTATTGAATTGAGAGGACACAGGACAACGAGAAGGAGAGACAACAGGCTTTTCATTTTGTTGTTCAAGTCAACAGGTTTCCTTTTATAGAAAGCATGGTCACTCTGCTTTTGTTCAAAATGTTTATGCCTGTTATAACTATCATTACTGTGCCAATACTTTCCATTATTGTCATGCCAACAAAGCTGTTTAAATGTGTGTTTTCCATGTGATTTCTCTCAGCAGAAATCTCCACTTATAGCTCTTACACTAAACTTTAAGTTAGAGTGTTGTTTACATATCATTCACAGACTGATTTAAACACAGTTTTGTTCATAAAACATACATAAGCATATTTTATGACAGCATTTCCTGAAACCTTTGACTCTCACGTGAAACAAACATTTTGAACCTGGCTTAATGCGAAAGATTCTGATCTGGAAATATGGAAATAAGCATAAAGACTACGCTTCATTTCCACACGTAGAGTAACATATGAGACTTTCTTTATTGAAGGAATTAACTGAGGACGTTTTTTCGTGTTATCTATCCCTATCATGTGTCCCAGTGTATATCCAGCTATAAACAACCATCATTTCCTTAATTATTTCATTGTTATGGACGACCATGTTTTGAGCTGTTTTATATGCATGGTCATGTGTGTATCAGAATCAGAATTCCTTTATTAGTCCCACAGAGGGGACATTTACGTTGCTACAGCAGAAAAGAGCCAAAGACAGCTTAACGTTACCTGAAGGGACTGGAGCTAACCGCTGCTATCAATCATCTCTTCTGATGTGATCTCGGAATCTAAATTGAATCCACCTCACCCTCCCACAGGTAGCCTCCCCCCCACCCTCCAGCTCCATGCATCCTCGCGCCCGCCTGCACGCAACCCCCCCACCCACCCCATTCCTGCACACCTCCCTCCCCGCTTCGTGCAGATGAATCCCGGCTCAGCATCACATCTGGAACCGGGGAAAGAGAACCGGAGCGTCTTTTTTTCTTCCGCATTGCAACGGGAGCGCTGCTGAGGATCGGCTGGATGATGATGAGCAGAATCTCCCGCCTCTTCTCTTCTGGGATCATCTCAAAACCACCAGCAGCACCGAGCAGTCCTCGCGTTTAGTGTGCATGTTTTAGGATAACAAATAGGGATTGATTTTTGTTTTTTTCTTGCACGTTAAATGCATCTTGGAAGTTGGGGCTGTTGCGACCAATAGGATTCTCTCCTGACTGAAACACCCGGACAGAAAACAGGGATATTTGCAGAAGTTTATCTGGAGGACGAACTGTTGAATCAAACTTTAATTACACTTGTAGGATTTTAACCTGTCCGACCCCCTAGCGCCCCCCCCCCCCCCCCCCTCACCTTACCTCTCCTCCGGACACTTCCGGGGGGGAGATGGATGTCTGCAGGTGACTGACCGCGAACCAGGACGGTGAGTGTGTGTGTGTGTGTGTGTGTGTGTGTGTGTGTGTGTGTGTGTGTGTGTGTGTGTGTGTGTGCGTGCGTGCGTGTGTGCGTGCGTGTGTGTGTTTGGGGGTGATCATGTGCTGCTCAGTCTTTCAGGAAATGGAAATCCACTCTAATTTGTGAAGCTTGCATTTTAGGATCATGCATGCCTACCACACACACACACACACACACACACACACACACACACACACACACACACACACACACACACACACACACACACACACACACACACACACACACACACACACACACAGATGGTAGAAAGTGGCCAGAGGCAGTGTGATTTTGATTTTATTAAGTAGGGTAAAAGAAAAGAGATCTGGTCTGCAGCTGTGAGTGTGAACACGCCACAGATCATAATAATAAAAAAGTAAATCATCATAAAAAGTCATGTTAATGAATAATAATAATAATAATAATTGTTGCACTTGTCATACACATGGGGCAGCTTAAACAAAACAAAATAAAACATTAAAAAACAATAACCCGTCAGATGTTATAACATATAGCACGCAGGCATTGTGTACATGATACACACATTATTCCAGAAAGGTTAATTATATATAAAAAGCACAATTTATAAAGCGGGATATTGCTTATTAAAATCCATTTTGAAAAGAATGTTACCTTTAGCTTTTTTTTTTTAAATGTCTGTTTTTCTTGGTGTTCACCAGTTTGAGTGTGTTGTGTTTGAAAAGCTGCTTCCCCACTTTATTTGAGGGGGGGACACTGTCACACCCCCAGGTTTATGTCACTGGTTTTAGTGTTGTCTGTCTAGGCTTGGGTGTTTGCGGTCATGTTTTCCCCCCTGTGTATTGTCTGGTCCTTCTCCCTGTGTTTCTCATGTCTGTCGTTAGTCTCCCTGGTGTGTCTAATTCCCTGATTGTTTCCACCTGTCACTCCTCGTGTGTCTCCTGTGCCCATCAGTGTTAGCCCCGCCCCTGATTGTTTTCACCTGTGTCTCATTGTTGAGTGTTTAAATTCCCCAGTCTCCCAGTGTTCAGAGTCAGTTCCTCTTGTCATGTCAGGGCTATGCTTTTGGAACTCTTTGGCTTTTGATTCCTCACTGCGTGACCGCCTTCATTTTTTGTCCTCGGTTTTTTTGTCATCAGTTTTTGTGATTACCTTTTTGTTCATTTTTGCTAAATCATGGAAAAATAAAGTATCTCACAATACTTTACCTCTGCCTCCGTCTGCATTTGGGTCCTACCTACTAAGTGCCATGAATCGTAACAGACACATGTGATATTTGAGCTGATGAACGTCTGCATGATGACTGGTTTGTCCCACTAGAGGGCCCAGAGGAACCATGCTGCACGGATTCTGTGTTTCAAGAGAAACACATGAGAGCAGTCGAGCAGAACTTTGTGAATGATGTGTTGCAAGTTATCATTTTTGCTGGATTACATTTGTATTCCTCAGTTTTCCTGCTTGGATTATTGGTTTATTTATATAGCACATTTCAACACAAGGTAATTCAAAGTGCTTTTCAAAAATGAAAGAGATAAAAGGTGGGGTAGGTAATTTTGGAGAAACCAGCTCGAGTGCGCGAGAATTTGAAAATACACAGCCGGAACAAATCTTCCTTACAGAGCTCCTCCTCCAACACACACGAACGCGCACATGACCAATGAGGCATACGTTTGTGCACAGATGGAAGGCTGACAGGCAGGTAGGCCATCCAGCTACTTTAGCCGGGCCGACTCAGATGATTGGTCGTGCTTTTTAGAGTACCACGGCTTCCACAGGTTTTTTTTTTATGGATTTATTGTCAAAGCACTTCAGATATTCATTGCTATCGGGATGTTAAGAGCATTCCATGGAATATAACAAGTGTATCAAGCCGGTTTCTCAAACTTACCTACCCCACCTTTTAAGAGCATTAAGAAACATATTATGAACACTCATTTAAAAGCAAAGATACATGAATTAAAGTTACAGCAGTGTGAGATACACACATCTGAAAGGTTTAGGTCTGACTCTCAATCATTGCTCACTTTTAAGCAGAAATACTTTTCTATCACCTCCCTTTCTTTCTACGTTCTTGTTTAACTTGTCCTTTAGTTATTTCAAGTGCTTCACGCTAAACGAACCCCCCTTTGGAAAATTATAATCGGACCCCATGGTACCTTTTCAGTTATCGCCAAAACTATTCCTCTTTTTTTAAATGCACATTAGTTAAAGGAGACCTCTCATACTATATAAATGATATAGTGCATTACCATACCTATATAAGGTATATTTATACATTTTATTTTTCAAAATACCAAACAGATCATTTTTTAGCCATGCCTCGTTTCGCTCATTTTCGCTCTATTCCAAGCCTGTCTTTGAAAATTCTGAGCAGCAGCTGACCACGCCCCCCTGCAGGAGAGGGGGCATGAGCCGGCGAGAGTCACGTTACCATGTTTGCTGTGATTACGAGTGTGGAATAAACATGTCATCTCAGAGCAATGCATGTGTTCAAGCATATTATCAATTTGATCCAGAAACTGACCCTGAAGCAGCGGAGGTGCAAACATCTTGGTTGCAGCAGGACGTTTCTGAATGGTTAGTTGACAAGCTGTTGGCCCTATTTATTTTACTCTGTTTGTTACGATGCTACTTATTCCGTTCATATTTTGGCTAATTAGCAAGAATGCAATGTGTACAGTTTGTAACTTAGAGTTTGACCCAGCAATAAGTCTCTGAAAGGCGGGGGAAAGTTGTGTGGATAGAGGCAGAGCGCAGCGGCAGGCAGAGAGCAGGCTGCGATACCCCCCCCCCCCCCACCCCCCCCCAACAGAGCGCACCCAGAGGACAGGCTGCGTCACCTCACTTTGTAACCCAGGAAAGGAGCAGGAATCCTGGGTACGTGAGTGTTAAAAATGCATTAAACTGTTTTAATCCGACAGCCGCTGATGTGCACGGAAGTCTGTCCGTTTCGTTAACATTTGAATAGCCAAATGGACGGAAATCCATCCTACAATATATGCGAATGAGAGGTTTGACAATGCACGTGACCGTGGCTCATTCCCCTGATAGGTGGAGAGTTGACCAATAAGCGGAGCACCTCTTTGTGACGTAGAAAAGTGTTGAAATCTGGATCCGTTTTTTTCAGATCCGTTGAAGCCCCTTTTTTAGAGATTTGGCTCAGGAGGAAAATAGAGAGGGTTGTGTTTTCTGACACTTGGTGAGTTCCCTGGAACACTGGGGACACATATTCATGTATAAAAGAAGTACAAAGGTGCATTTTGCATGATAGGTCCCCTTTAAGTTTAAGTTGTCTTGTCTAGGACTTTTTTTTTCCACAGGCAGACTTTAGAATGAAATCACGTTGACTTGTTGCCTCCAGCTGAGGTTTAGGTGAGGTGAGATGAGAGTGACATGGTGGTTCTGACAATGGTTGAAGGAAGAGTTGTGTCCCTGTTCTGAATGGGTGTAGTGACAGAAAAGAGCCAAAAGTGTGCATGTTAGGAACAGTTTTGTTGACGTATTTTATAGCGAGAGTAGTTGCTGTTAAATGAGCTGTGTGTCAGTAACTGATGTGTCGGATCCAGATTGAAGTTTTATCTCCTGGACCTTTGAGAAGTGACAGATGTTTTCAATGTAATCTTCTATTTGTCTCCTATTCGCCTCTCAATCAGAGGTGGGAGAAGTACTCAGATCTTGTACTTGAGTAAAAGTAGAAGTACTGAGATCTTGTTCTTGAGTAAAAGTAGAAGTACTCAGGTCTTGTACTTGAGTAAAAGTAGAAGTACTGAGATCTTGTTCTTGAGTAAAAGTAGAAGTACTCAGATCTTGTACTTGAGTAAAAGTAGAAGTACTGAGATCTTGTTCTTGAGTAAAAGTAGAAGTACTCAGATCTTGTACTTGAGTAAAAGTAGAAGTACTCAGATCTTGTACTTGAGTAAAAGTAGAAGTACCAGAGTGTAGGAATACTCTGTTACAGTAAAAGTCCTGCATTCAAAATGTTCCTCAAGTGAAAGTAGAAAAGTATTCTCATCAAAATATAGTGAAAGTAGCGACAGTAAAAGTAGTCATTGTGCAGATTGGTCCATTTCAGAATAATAGATATGATATGTTTTATAATGATTGATCATGAAAGTGTTCTCAAAGCTGGTAAAGGTGCAGCTAGTTTGAATGACTTTGTATACTGCAGGGTAGCTGGTGGATTTACTCCAGGTGGAACTAAAGTCTGATTTAACACTTGATTATATTTCACATCATTCATCCACATCTGTGAAGTAACTAAAGGTATTAAATACATGTAGTGGAGTGAAAGTACACCATGTACCTCTGAACTGTAGTGGAGTAAAAGTACCTCGCAGCATAACATGGAGATACTCAAGTAAAGTACAAGTACCTCAAAGTTGTACTTAAGTACAGTACTTGAGTAAACGTACTTAGTTAATACCACAGCAGGGTGGGGTCTCTATGAGGGTGAATTGAATGGGTTGAAAGTCCTACATTAACTTGTCTCCAGTCTCCTGCTCTTTAGACTCGTTCCATTAAAGTTGACATCCTCAGTTTTAAAGAGTGGAACAATTAGAGGAGGCAAAAGAGCTGCAGGGTCCTTCAAGCATGAATCAGTCAAACACATCCAGAGTGCGACTTGATAGAGTCGTCCACCGCCGAATCAACAGCAACGTGCTGCCCAAAGCATGTGATGGATTCCTCTTTCAAGTTCAGACCTCGGGGGAACAGCAGCAGACTTGCTGAGAAAGGAAGAGAGGAAGAGGGGGAGGCAAACAAAAGGGAGACAAGAGGGGGAAGAAGTGTCAGGGAGAGGGTAGATTGCTCCCAGTGTTTCATATTGATCTTTAAATCTAGCTTCCACTTTGATGGCCTCAGAGTTAGCCTGAATACGATTTGACGGGAGGAGATCAAATACCCCGTTTTGTTCTTTTGGTCTTGTTCAAATGAAACTACTTTTGCTCACGATGAAACCGTTTAAGAGCTTTAGAAATCAGGGCTTCTTTGAGATTGCTTTGATTCCACGTTAAAGAGTCAAAGAAAGTGTGCGTGTGTGTTCAGATCTGTGCATGTGTGTGCAAGTTGTGCTTGATAAAAGTTTCCCCTGATTTAGGGTTAGGGTTAGACTAAAATACAGCTTTTTGGGGTAAATGCAATAAAAGTACAACTTATTTAGGTTTAAACAACCACACTTCCTGGGTAGGTTAAGAAAAATGTTTTCATATTCATTTAGTTTGTGGGCCAAAATTCTTCTTCAATTTTCGCATGATAATCGTTTCCCTTGTCATCCCTTTTAAAATGACCAATCCTGCCCAGTCTGTGTCGCGAGTGGGGGGGGGGGGGGGGGTGCTAGTGGACTAAACGGCGGATAAACTGTGGCGTGCATTTGCGCTTCAGACGAGGAGGTGAAGGCATGACGGCATGAGCCCGTATGGCACAATACAATATATACTAGGGATGTCCCGATCACCTTTTTTTGCTCCCGATTCGATTCCGATCATTTGATTTTGACAATTTGCCGATACCGATTTTTCCCGATCCGATCTTTATGCAATGCATTAAGAGAGAAAAAGCATTCAAGTTGTCCCTTAAGGTTATTTTTTTATTTAAATATGATTTTCTTTCCAACATGGATATAGCTTCTTTCTTTCACAGCAGCATTGGATCAGTTCAGTTGTGCAGCATTGGATCAAAACAAAATAAAGCTTATCAGTACTCGTTAGCTTACTGCTACAATTAGACACTGCGCCCACTCTGTTGCCAGATTTGAGAGAAATAACCAGGTCTATGAAGACAAGCCCCAAAGAAGCAACACATACATGATGTTGTGTAATTTGAAACCAAAACTAAGGCCTCAGGATGACTTTAAGACTTGAACATGGTCATTTTTGTTTTGTAACATTGAATAAAAAAAAAAATAATAATAATTATAAAAAAAAATAATAAAAATAATAACCCCGATTTTTTTGTCCCGATTCCGATCTTTTGAAAATCACGTGATCGGCTCCGATCCCCGATTACGTGATCGGATCGGGACATCTCTATTTTATACCCTTTCTGTAATAGAATTGTATAAATTGGCTGACTAGGTAATCAGCTCGTCGGTGATTTGCAGCCCATACGGGGTGAACTGCGTGTTAGGAAAGATGAGATCTCAGACTGGCTTACCTGCACCTCAATCAAGTGGCAAATGCCATAGTAAGGATGGATGATAGGCTAACTTCAAAAAACATTTGTTACCCTGCCTACACTACCTTTGCGATCGACTTATTGGGCACCCCTGATTTAGGGTTAGGGTTGGACTAACACAACTTTTCGGGGTAAATTCAGTAGAACTATAACTAAATGTGGTTTAGAGAACACACATACCTGGTTAGGTGGGGGACGTTTCTATACACTATGTTTGTGAGCCAATATTCCTGTCCAACTTTCGCTTGATGATTGTTTCCCTAGATTTAGGGTTATGGTTATGGTTTGACTAAAATACAAGTTCTTTGGTTCAATGCAACAAAACTACAACTTATTTAGCTATAAACAACAAAACTACTTGGTTAGGTTTAGGTAAATATGTTTATTTAATATATGTTTGTGTGCCAACATTCTTCATGTCCATTGATTGGATTGCAATGTTGAGCAAATGAAATGTGTTCCCTTGATCGGTGACTGATTGTAAAGTATTGAAATGCCAGAGTGGAGGTTCAATCTGATTAAATAGTCTTTATCAGTTGGTTATGTTCAAAAAGATAATTGTTTGGCTTAAAATAAGTATGTTTGTTAAATAATTAAAGTTACAAACACACATGTCGGCGTTGAGTTTTGATTTCACCTGGAACACACAGCGGTCTCCTGAGTGCAGCTCTGATGTGATTGGACTGCAGAAGGTGATAAGAAACATATCAATGATAGGTCAAAATCAAATGTTCAAGGTTCAAGGCTTTTATTGGTCATGCAAACACAGCTACAGCTTAGGTCACAGGCTCACTCCACCACTGCAACACAAAACACAGATAAACAGAAAAATATAGTGCAAGTAAATATTAAATAGTAAATACTAAAAGAGAAATATTTGAAATAGCATGCAATATATGCAAGTGATTGGAATATACGATATATTAGATCAATAATTACTAAGTAGCAGATGAGTGTTATGGATGTTGTTTCTAAGTTCAGGTGTTTAACAGTCTTATTGCCTGTGGGATGAAGCTGTCCCTGTGTCTGGTGGGTTTAGTCCGGATGCTGCGGTACCGCCTGCCGCACAGCAGCAGACTGAACAGTTTGTGGTTTGGGGTGATGGGGGTCTTTGATAATCCGGAGGGATTTCTTCCTGAGCCGCTGGGAGTAAAGGTCCTCCAAGGATGGCAGCTCCGTCCTGGTGATGTTCTGCAGTTTTCACCACCCTCTGTAAAGCCTTACGATTGAGGGCGGTGCAGCTGCTGTACCAGGCCGTGATGCAGCCAGTCAGGATCCTGTAATCTGGTACATAAAACATTTCCCTCAAAAATGTAATTCATATCCCAGTGAAGTCGTAGTGGAAGGGAGGAGAACTGGCTTCGATGCGATGTCTACAGCATGCTGTTCTGATGCCAAGCGGCTAAAAAGAAAAACACAAATAGGCCGTGTTTTGGTCTGAAAACTACACTTTAAAACTTCTAGACTTTGTATGTACAAGAATTTCTCAATAAATCAGAAACATAATTTCATATTGAAATGTATTTGAATGCTCCATGGCAATTTATTATTTATTTATGTACATATTCCCTATCATGTCTATTTAAGTCCCATTTCTTGTTTTTATAGTGTCTTGTTGTTGCGTGTTGGCACCTTGAGTTCATTGTCATGTCGTTGTACCTGTACGATGACAAATTAAAGATCCATCTATCTATCTTTTTCATCCTTTAAAAAAAGGAGATATAATGTTATATTGACATCAGAACATTCTGCTGCAAAGCCTCCTATATCCTGATTAAGCCCATTGACCCTTTCCACAGGTAAATCAATGATGTTGAGATAAGATGTTTTGACTACGGAGCTCAGACTTTGGTTTATTACGTTTCCAATCTAATGATCTGAGCAGAGAGCAGTCAAGGTGAACCAGGAAACAATAAGCAGACAGAGACCATCATTACAAATGAATTTATAATAAGTAATACGCTTTTCCCGTGCCCATACAGTAGCTTATTTATTTGTCTTTACTTCCTGAAAAACAAACTCCCAACTGGAAAACAATGCCTCGTCTAACTCAAGCCGGAGACAGGAGAGAGAGAATAAGAGAGAGAGACTTTTAAAAAATGGCTTGAGCTGCAACACTTTATGGGGGATGTTTAATGTTTAAACACCACCTGCTGCAGAACCACAGCGACTCATTTGAATTGATGATATTTCAGTCCGTAGTGTCTGAGATCCTCCGGTACGCAGCAGGTATATCTGTGTGTACTTCATCAATTCATAACAGGACACGTTAGCGAGTCCCCCGGTGAAACCCTCATGACTCAGATGTGACTTCGGGGGCTAGTGCAATCATTTATTGGTAAAAAACAACAACTCACGTCGCAGCATATGAATAACTTTCTTGTAAACATTAGTGCAGGTGTTGCACGGTGATGAAGCTCGTCTGTCTGGGGAGAAGACGTGCACACAATTCAGATACTATACAAGACTCTCATACACACCTAGGAAACACACACACACTTTCTGATTAATCAGAGAAGCATTATTTCTCGTAATTGAATCATCACACACACACACACACACACACACACACACACACACACACACACACACACACACACACACACGCACAGAAGTCATCACAGATCAAAGTCTTCGCTCTTGTTTGTCTTTGCTAATGACTTGGACTCAGATTTAGCTGACACACATTTCAGTGTTTAACTGATTAAAGGGATTAAGTGGATTGGTCTTAAACAAACAGAGATGCTGCCAGGAGAACATCCGGCTGCATACTACCAGTAAAGCGCAGTTTGAAATACAAGCTCCTATGATGTGTTTAATCATCTGTTGACTGAAGCAAGATTCAAATCTGTTCGTGAACTAAATATTAAAAAAACAATCAAGGATGAAATTGACTAAATCTGAATCTAAAACTTTCTATACTCCTATATAACATTATGATGATATACAGCACAGCGCAATCGCATTTAAAAGGTGCATGACAGTGATTATATTACTTGGGTCTCGCGGGGAAACTCTTAATATTTTGCATATTACGCAACGCGACGGAACCGTGTGGACGTACCGTTACACTGAATGAGAGCGGACGTTTGGATTGACAGTTTGACCAACCAATCACATGTTGATTTGTAAACAATGGGCGTATTCTTTCAGAGTTTCCTTCGGTTACAGGTGCAGAAAGCCCGCTAGTTCACTGTCTCAAGACAGAGGATCGAGATACATGCCACATAGCAATTCACATGTCGTTTTATTGTTTTTAACGTTGAAATGGCAACAGGTGAAGATGATGTTGTTGCGGAATTGTTGTCAGTACCCTTTTCAAGACGACAATTCAGTGAAAAGACGGACATTATAACGGCAGCGTTGGGGTGTGTGTGTGTGTGTGTGTGTGTGTGTGTGTGTGTGTGTGTGTGTGTGTGTGTGTGTGTGTGTGTGTGTGTGTGTGTGTGTCTACAGAAGGTCCAGTTGTGATAGACACGGTTTGCCATTGCATTATAGTGCAGAGGTGTCCAAAGCATTTTCACTGAGGGCCTCATACAGGAACAGATATGAAGGACTGGACATGCCTCAGAAGTCAGAAGTCTCAGATTGTCCGGGGGTCGGAAGGGGAAATAGGAATAGTCATTCATTATTGGGCTTTCTTTTATCAATTTAGATTTGTTTTAATATGTTTTCAAGTTTTCGCCTGATTTTTTATGAAATTTGGGCATACACATTAATATTGTGTAATATATTTGTTACATATTGAAGAAGTAAGATGATAAAAAAGAGCCCAAGTTTCCCGTGTGGGCCATATTCCATTATACTTTTAGAATTTGCTGCGGGCCGATTCAAAACGGACCACCGGCCGCATTTGGCCCCGGGGCCATAGTTTGGACACCCCTTTATAGTGCTGTGATAGTGTGTGTGTGTGTGT
>NC_136902.1:91537254-91594754 GCF_949606895.1 Notothenia rossii | reverse complement strand
CTTTATATATATATATATATTTATATAAATATATATATTTAATAAAGAGGTGGGTATTGCATTGTTGCGCTAAAGGGAGTTGTAACACTCACAGAACATCAATGGCTTTTGCTCCTTCGTTGCACATTGTGCTTTTGTGTGACAATCATTTAAACAGCTTTATGAAATCAAAGACAGGAGGAAGAGGGGGAAGAGGAGGAAGAGGAGAAGAGGAGGAAGAGGGGGAAGAGGAGGAAGAGGAGGAAGAGGAGAAGAGGAGGAAGAGGGGGAAGAGGGGGAAGAGGAGGAAGAGGAGAAGAGGAGGAAGAGGGGGAAGAGGGGGAAGAGGAGGGAGAGGAGGAAGAGGAGGAAGAGGAGGGAGAGGGGGAAGAGGAGGAAAAGGAGGGAGAGGAGGAAGAGGAGGGAGAGGGGGGAAATGAGGAAGAGGAGGAAGAGGGGGAAGAGGAGGAAGAGCAGGAAGAGGAGGGAGAGGGGGAAGAGGAGGAAGAGGGGGAAGAGGAGGGAGAGGGGGAAGAGGAGGGAGAGGAGGGAGAGGAGGAAGAGGGGGAAGAGGGGGGGGAAGAGGGGGAAGAGGGGGAAGAGGAGGGGGAAGAGGAAGAGGAGGAAGAGGGGGAAGAGGAAGAGGAGGGGGAAGAGGAAGAGGAGGAAGAAGAGGAAGAGGGGGGAGAGGAGGGAGAGGAGGAAGAGGAGGAAGAGGAGGAAGAGGGGGAAGAGGAGGAAGAGGAGGAAGAGGAGGAGGAGGAAGAGGGGGAAGAAGAGGAGGAAGAGGGGGAAGAGGAGGAAGAGGGGGAAGAGGGGGAAGAGGAAGAGGAGGAAGAGGGGGAAGATGAGGAAGAGGAGGGGGGAGAGGACGAAGAGGAGGAAGAGGAGGAAGAGGGGGAAGAGGAGGAGGAGGGGGGAGAGGGGGAAGAGGAGGAAGAGGGGGGAGAGGAGGAAGAGGGGGAAGAGGAGGGGGAAGAGGAGGGGGAAGAGGAGGAAGAGGGGGAAGAGGAGGAAGAGGAGGGGGAAGAGGAGGAAGAGGGGGAAGAGGGGGAGGAGGAGGAAGAGGAGGAAGAGGAGGAAGAGGGGGAAGAGGAGGAAGAGGGGGAAGAGGAGGAAGAGGGGGAAGAGGAGGAAGAGGGGGAAGAGGAGGAAGAGGGGGAAGAGGAGGAAGAGGAGGGGGAAGAGGAGGAAGAGGAGGGGGAAGAGGAGGAAGAGGAGGAAGAGGGGGAATAGGAGGAAGAAGAAGAGGGGGAAGAGGGGGAAGAGGAGGAAGAGGGGGAAGAGGAGGGGGAAGAGGAGGAAGAGGGGGAAGAGGAGGAAGAGGGGGAAGAGGAGGGGGAAGAGGAAGAGGAGGGAAAGGAGGGAGAGGAGGAAGAGGGGGAAGAGGAGGGGGAAGGGGAGGAAGATGGGGAAGAGGAGGAAGAGGGGGAAGAGGGGGAAGAGGAGGAAGAGGAGGAAGAGGGGGAAGAGGAGGAAAAGGGGGAAGAGGGGGAAGAGGGGGAAGAGGAGGAAGAGGAGGAATAAGGGGAAGAGGAGGAAGAGGGGGAAGAGGGGGAAGAGGAGGAAGAGGGGGAAGAGGGGGAAGAGGAGGAAGAGGAGGAAGAGGGGGAAGAGGGGGAAGAAGAGGGGGAAGAGGAGGAAGAGGGGGAAGAGGAGGAAGAGGAGGAAGAGGGGGAAGAGGAGGAAGAGGGGGAAGAGGAAGAGGAGGAAGAGGGGGAAGATGAGGAAGAGGAGGGGGGAGAGGACGAAGAGGAGGAAGAGGAGGAAGAGGGGGAAGAGGAGGGGGAGGGGGGAGAGGGGGAAGAGGAGGAAGAGGGGGGAGAGGAGGAAGAGGGGGAAGAGGAGGAAGAGGGGGAAGAGGAGGAAGAGGAGGGGGAAGAGGAGGAAGAGGGGGAAGAGGAGGAAGAGGGGGAAGAGGGGGAGGAGGAGGAGGAAGAGGGGGAAGAGGAGGAAGAGGGGGAAGAGGAGGAAGAGGAGGAAGAGGGGGAAGAGGAGGAAGAGGAGGAAGAGGGGGAAGAGGACGAAGAGGAGGAAGAGGAGGAAGAGGGGGAAGAGGAGGGGGAGGGGGAAGAGAAGTAAGAGGGGGGAGAGGAGGAAGAGGGGGAAGAGGAGGGGGAAGAGGAGGAAGAGGAGGGGGAAGAGGAGAAAGAGGGGGAAGAGGAGGAAGAGGGGGAAGAGGGGGAGGAGGAGGAGGAAGAGGGGGAAGAGGAGGAAGAGGGGGAAGAGGAGGAAGAGGAGGAAGAGGGGGAAGAGGAGGAAGAGGAGGAAGAGGGGGAAGAGGAGGAAGAGGAGGAAGAGGAGGAAGAGGGGGAAGCCCTCAGAGTTTGGTTTTACTGCATATTAAAATACATTGACAGAAAAATGAGAGCTGAGGCTGAAACAAACCCCATGACACGCTGCAGCGGAGAGCAGCTCTGCATGAAACACACACACACACACACACACACACACACACACACACACACACACACACACACACACACACACACACACACACACACTATCACATGACACCCCCCCCAGGGCCTGCGCCTGCGGAAACAAATTAAATAAATGAAAGTGTGAAGGATGGATTGAGTGTGTCTGTCTGCGTCCTCCGTTGATAATTAATTGATTTTGACGCAAAGATATCTCGTTTTTTTTTATCATTGAGGTCTTCAACACTCTCACTCTAACTCCCTTTTTCAAATTCTTGGCACTCAATGTCACTTATGTGCAACACTGTTCATGCTTTCCAGGAGAGACTGTCTGCAAACATGAATCATAATTCCAAATATTTATCCTTCCTGTTTTCCTCGGGTCGAGTTGGAACCGTTTCTAAAATATGTGTTATTTTGTATTAATGCTATAAAAACATGTATGGTCACGTTCCTTGCAAAAACAATTATTAATGACTATTTTAATTGAATTACAAGTGTGTGTGTGTGTGTGTGTGTGTGTGTGTGTGTGTGTGTGTGTGTGTGTGTGTGTGTGTGTGTGTGTGTGTGTGTGTGTGTGTGTGTGTGTGTGTGTGTGTGTGTGTGTGTGTGTGTGTGTGTGTGTGTGTGTGTGTGTCCAGCCCACACATATGCTCCATGGTGCCACAGGCATTGCCCTTACAACTACAATAAGCATGTAAATGTTAATCTACAGCTCCGGCGATCCACCGGAGTCTTCACCTGCAGACAACTACTGTAGCGTCACCTTGGATACGAGTCCAAACAACTCACAGACACACAGGCCAGGGCGCTGACAGGGCGCCCTTTGAGCATCAGATCTGACGACGCTGATTGGCTGAAATTATGTTTCGGCGGCATTGTTTACAGATAGCAACAGTCAGCTTGTTGGCTGCAGCTGCTCTGGCTGAGCGCTCCTTTCTACCGCCCGGACGAGAGAGGGTAATGATACACGCTGCGGCCAGGCAGGAAACATGTGACTTATCAGTAGCTTTAGACATCGTAAAACTATTTTAAACGAGATTTTATTGTAGATTATACATTTTACTGATACCAACTATATCATATTTACCTTGTTCTTTAAAAATAAAAATAAAAATAAAAAATATATATTTTTGGGGGAAATACATATTTTTTTTATTGTTAATTTTGAATGACAATCAAGCATGTGGGAAGAGGGGGGGCAGCGCCCCTACGGGCCGGCCGCCACTGCGTTAAGAGCTTAAAGGTTTTATTTATCATCTGAATTTGGCGAAACAAGTTTAATATTTTATAAACCAAGACTTTGTTTATTTGAAATCAGATGAAAACAAACTGTCACGGACCCTGCCATTTTATCTATGATTACTATACGCTTTTCATTCATAATTTCAGCGGGAGGGAGGGGGAGCGGCGCTGAGGAACAGCAGAGTGCGGGCTGACAGGAGTCTTTGTTGACATTCCCCTTATTGTGCGTCAGCAGAGACAGGCTACAAGTGTTTTAGGTTCAAGTTAGACAACTAATGTCTGGGTTAGCGTTCATGACTTCATGTTTATGTCATCTTAATGGTTAATCTCAATACACACACATGTTCCGTGCTTTCCAATAGTTTAAAATAGTTTTATTCCACTGTTAAATAACCTGTTCAATACAAACATATCACTTGTAAACATTAAATAAAATTTCTGTGAACTGATATTTGTTTAGTGAGCTTATTAGAGGGTACCCTGAGAGATTGTAAAATGTCAATGAAGATATCAAGACTTAATTTGTAAATAATTACATAGAATACATGCAACGTGTGTGTGTGTGTGTGTGTGTGTGTGTGTGTGTGTGTGTGTGTGTGTGTGTGTGTGTGTGTGTGTGTGTGTGTGTGTGTGTGTGTGTGTGTGTGTGTGTGTGTGTGTGTGTGTTCCAAGTGAATCTGCGGCCCCATGGTGGCCAGTAGGCCTACATACATTATGTGGCCCCCACCACCATCCAAGTTGCCCATCCCTGATATAGACTATATTTAGGGTCGATATGTGTTGACTTTACTTTAAAATAGTAGATCTCCAAGACCGGATATAGTTTTTCGGCTTAGTGAACGTGTGTCTCTGCTCCGATCAGGAGCTGCAGCCCGCAGCCCCCACCCCGCCTGGACTCCACTGCTCCTCCGTGCAGAGAGTCTGCAGCGCGAAACCACCCAACCCGCCCTGTCTCCTAAACCTTGCTAAATGTATGTGTGTGTGTGTGTGTGTGTGTGTGTGTGTGTGTGTGTGTGTGTGTGTGTGTGTGTGTGTGTGTGTGTGTGTGTGCGTGCGTGCGTGCGTGTGTGTGTTTCTGAAAGTCTCTAATGCTTTTTGGGCTCGATTATGACTGTACACTGGAGGAAATCACATGGCTGCAGAGATAAGATTTTTGTTGTTGAAAAAAACTTCAATCTGAATGTTTTATAACTGACTTCTAAAGATTGTAATCGTTACAGCTGTCTGCACCACGGTTAAGTCTCGAGGGCGTACAAAAGTTTATTTACAATCTATTTGGTCTAAAACACACTCAAGTAAAAGAAACGGAGGTTTGATGCCCAATGACACACTTCTACTTTACCGCTGAGATTTACTGCAAATGTTCTTATTGTCTGACCTTTGCAAGACTTTATGGACCGGGTCCACCTGCACCAATACATGCTGCACATTCTGATTTATAGAGCTGTCTTTAGTCCAATTTATGCAATTAAATAAAGATTAGATAACAAAATATAAACAATATCTACGTAGATATCACAAAACTATAATTAAAAACATGTAAATATCCATCATATAGTTGCTGGTACTGTGCAAACAAGTTGTAAAGCTCTTTGAAGTTAGTACCTGAGCATTGTTTATTATTATTATTATTATTGTATATGCGCGTAAATGAAATGCACATGATAAAAAACCGAACCAAACTAAACTGAAATAAAATGTACTAATGGAAAAACACACGTAGGAGACACACAGACATACGTGAAATTATGACACACACACACAACCTTATAGAGAAACGATCAGAGCTTTGATGTGAGCTGTTTCATTTGCGTGTGTGTGTGTGTGTGTGTGTGTGTGTGTGTGTGTGTGTGTGTGTGTGTGTGTGTGTGTGTGTGTGTGTGTGTGTGTGTGTGTGTGTGTGTGTGTGTGTGTGTGTGTGTGTGTGTGTGTGTGTGTGTGTTTACCCTGGTGGCCCTATCTGTCACACTCGCAGGCTTTCAGCAAACAAGCTGTCACACACTCAAACAAAAGACGTTAGCTTTGTGTTAGCACCGCTGATGGATAGCGTTAGCTCTAATAAGAAAGTGACCGTTTTAAAACATCCAATGAAGAGTGTGTGTGTTCACAGGAATGTGTTTGTGTTCCTTATAGGGCTGCACTTCAGTCTGTTATTAACAACTTCACTTTAACAAGGTCTCAAAGGCATTTTTCAAGAGCATAATGACATAGCGTTGTGCAATTACCACATAAATAAGTTTTTCAAAATCAAAAAGTACATTTCTTTCTCTCTCTACCAACTTACCTAAGTTCCATTAATTGTGAAAGACTGAAAGTCAGAGTAATTCTGTTTTTCCTGAAGAAACTCAACAAGCTTTAATTTCACATTTAAATGCAAAAAGGAAATAGTTTTTTAAGCAAGTGAGACACTCCAAGCTTCCCCTCCCCCTTTTGTGCGTGAATTATTTGAGATTTTGTGATGTTTTGCTTCCCTCACTCAGTCTTATTTCAGATATGTGGAAAAAAACATCCAAAAAACACATTTAGGAGTTTATTTGACCTACTTTGTGTATTTTCGTCTGTAAATTTGGCCTAAATTCATCAACAGTTAGCAATGCAAATTCCTCGTTGGCATATTTAAACTCAAGATTTCAGAGAACTTGCAATACAACACAGAACTGTCTTAATGTCAGTGATGAACTGGGGAAGTTTCATAGTGATATATATTAGTGAATTGTTTTAGCCTATTGACCTGTAGTGTGTACAAAATGCAAGAATCCTCTCTCAGCAGGAATCTCCACTTCCTATTGACACTCTGAATATTTTAAAAGAGGGTGTCTTTTCCACACATCATCATCAGGTGATTTCACACCAAGTACTTTTCCCAGGAATAGTTCCCGGACCTTAGTTCCCCGGAAATCTTTAATTCCTGAACTATCTAGTAAATCGCGTTCACACCGGAATAATTCCCTAAGGGAGGATTACGCAAATGAAGCCGCTGACGTCACTTCTTCTTCTTCTGCTGTGGGTTTACTGGCAGGCCACAAACAACTTCATGGCCTATACTGCCACCCAAAGTCCCCGAGCCCCCCGGACTCCGAAGTCCCGAGTATATCGCCAGAAGTGCCGACACCTCCTCATCTCCACCCCTCCCATGTTTTGTTTTGTGTTGCCATAAGTCAGTCTCTCTCCGTTGGTGCGCTGGGCTAATAATGCTAATGCGAGCAAATAAAATGGCGGCTTCACAAAACTTTTCGGAGTTTTACGGGGCGTTTTTTGCCCAGCCAATCAGAAATCGGAACCTTTTTCCTCCCCAGGAAAGTACCACCTCTCTAGCAGGGACTGAAAAGGGTGAAAAGGTTCCCGAAAAAAGTTCTAGTTCCAGATCTTTTTGGTTTCAACGCAAAATCCCAGGAGCTATCGGAACTATTCCTGGAAAAGGTACTCCGGTGTGAAAGCGCCTATAGAAGTTGCTTTTATTTGGATGGAAACGTGCCTCCCCTGCAGATCACTTTTAGAGAATCGGTTGCTTTTGTGTTTTCTATCCGTCTTTGAAGTTGATGGAGGTTGTTGAAAGTTAATCTACAATCAGTATCTGCGTGGAGACGGGAAAATGAAGGAAATGCTGATACAAGTGTCTTGTTTTCTGTTTTGCATGAAGTTTTGAGTTTGTCGATGTTGTGGACGCTGCTTTTTAAATAGCAAGTTAAGTTTGTTTTGATATCTACGGAAGAGGATTAGGGCCAAATTAAAAAAAATATTGGGAGGATTTGAAAAGAAAATGGTTTTTTTTTGTTCTGAGAAAAAAGTCAAAATTCTGAGATTAATCTCTGAACAAAAAAATTATAATTTTTTGGGGAGAAAAATAATTCTGACTTTAATCTCAGAATTCTGAGATTTTTTTTTTATGTGGCCCTAATCCTCTTCCGTAGATATCTGATCAGCTTGGGTAATGTTTTCTGGGCATGTTTAAAAGAAAAAGGGCGAGAAGGTCTTCTGAAACAGTAATTTGAGTAACGACATCTAACTCAGAACTCACTGCCAGGTTTTAACAACAATCTGAAAAACTGAGCATATTAATCCTGTTTTAGTTTTTCTGATTTATGCAAAATGTCCCAAAATGCGACACCACTCATATATCTTGGAATTGAATTAATCAATGTGCTCAACAGGGCCATTATCGCCATCTTTTTGTACCTTTTTATCTATTGAATGATGTTCTTTGTTAGAAATACATAAGTATGTGTTGACATACAGAGTAAACAAAACAAGACAAAGAAACATGGCTTATTGTCTGACTTCAATCCAAAAATATGTAAAGGAAGTTATTCTGTATTTCATCCTCTTGTGTCTTTTAACATTGGTTTTAAATCGTTCTACTTTTAAACAACACACTTTTTTGAACTTGAACTTTTAACTTTTATAATAAGAGCAACAACCATAAAGATTGAAACTCCAAACAATAAGGAAAGTGCAGATATACAGTTGGGCAAAAAAGTATTTAGTCAGCCACCAATTGTGCAAGTTCTCCCACTTAAAAAGATGAGAGAGGCCTGTCATTTTCATCCTAGCTAAACCTCAACTATGAGAGACAGAATGAGAAGGAAAAAATCCAGAAAATCACATTGTCTGATTTTTAAAAGACTTTATTTGCAAATGATGGTGGAAAATAAGTATTTTCAAGGTCCTGGAGTGGCCTAGCCAGTCTCCAGATCTCAACCCCATAGAAAATCTTTGGAGGGAGTTGAAAGTCCTTGTTGCCTAGCGACAGCCCCAAAACATCACTGCTCTAGAGGAGAGCTGCATGGAGGAATGGGCCAAAATACCAGCAACAGTGAACGGAAAATGTTTGACCTCTGTCATTGCCAACAAAGGGTATACAACAAAGTATTGAGATGAACTTTTGTTATTGACCAAATACTTATTTTCCACCATCATTTGCAAATAAATTCTTTAAAAATCAGACAATGTGATTTTCTGGATTTTTTTTTCTCATTCTATCTCTCATAGTTGAGGTATACCTAGGATGAAAAGTACAGGCCTCTCTCATCTTTTTAAGTGGGAGAACTTGCACAATTGGTTGCTGACTAAATACTTTTTTGCCCCACTGTATGTAACTTTAGTCGAAACAGATGGGTTTCTGCTGTCCCCATTTTTACGTGAAGGGAAGAAATTGAAAATGTTTCTTTATTAACTTATTTATTAGAAATATTTTACTTTTTTCCTTTTTCTGTCTTGCTTATTTTTTACTTTTGCTATTTTTATACCACATAACATTTCCAAATAGACCCACAATACACTGGAGGCGTTTCAGATCTTATCTCATGCCCGAGGATCCTCTCCGAATAGCTCATTAGGATGTGGCCGGACACAACGTTTTTTATTTATCCCGCTGCCATCCCAACACTGAACCGTATGACTGGTGTTGATCTCCAGTGTTCCTGCATGTCGTGCTCCCCCAGTCTTTTTCCATTGCTAGGAAGTGGTGAGTTTGAAGAATCCTTGTTTGACCTTGAAGACAAACAAGGACAATAAAAAAACACAGGGGGTCAAAAGGCTCTGACTTGAAAACACATAAAGCAGGATGAATAATGATTAACCTGCACACACACACACACACACACACACACACACACACACACACACACACACACACACACACACACACACACACACACACACACACACACACACACACACACACACATGTATTCAGATGAAGTGGAAAACACCTTTGTGGGCTCGAGTGTGTGTGTTTGTTTCACATCAATGCAAAGGAACATCAAACACTCGTGTTTCTGAGTATCAAGTGTCTGCAGATTAATTCAATCCGGCTGATATGTCATCACTGTTTCATTGGCCATATGGGTGTTTCCATGGAGGTTTACAAACCGTGAAAAAGTCTTAAAATAAAAAAAAAGAGAACGTTTTAAAGAAATATATAGAATTTTCTACATATAATAATCGGTTCAATCTATTTAATCAATTCAGAGATTTCAGAATTAGCTCATAATGCATACAAATTGCCGCTCCAGGAGTTTAAAGATGGACACTTTATGCTTTAAATTACGGTTTTGGATCCCGGAAATATCAGAAATTGATTTAGCATCGTTCATAAATCCCCCAAAAACTACAAAAAGACGAATATACCATATAGTGCATACAAAGCCTGACTACTAACGGCGAATATAGAACAATTCTGGAATGATCGCAAAATGTTTTTACACATGGCTGAAGTAGATATGTGTAATGATTAAGAACAATATGCTAAGAAGCTTAGGATATACATTTAGTTAAGAGATGATGACGTGATCTTGTTTTGCTAGTGTTCATCTGCAATGTTTCAGAATACCCTACTGCTCACTTCGATAACACATCTCCTTATAATCACAACTAGATGTTTGATGGAGACAAAAATACAAAGAGACATATTCATTCATATGTCTCTTTGTATTTTTTAATTTCTTTTAAAAAAAATGTCATCTGTAAATATCTGTCATTTATTATTTGAATATGATTTTCTTTTTTTTTTATTCTTTATTTATTTGGGGTCACATTATAGTACAAGTACAGTTTTTCAAATCATATATTTTTAGAGACCCGAAAGTGACAAATGAAATAGCAAACAAAATGAGTCAAAGTAAAATAAAAACGAAAAAGTACACAGGGGTTGTTTGAAATAGCAAATATCTACACATGTACATATGCATACATATCAACATATATACATTCACTACACGTACAGTACACACGTACATGTGACCATACATACACATCTATACATATACATTCAATCGGTGTAGAAACAGTCAAACAAAGGATGGTCGTCTTTGGGATATGTCAATTCCCCACTTTTTCCATATTTCTTCAAATGTGTTTTCCTGAAGCCTCATTGAGAAGGTGATTCTTTCCATAACATAGATTTCATGGATTTTGTCGGACCAGTTGTCAAAAGAAGGGATATCCGCTTTGAGCCATTTTCTAGTTATTGCTTTTTTTGCTGCAACAGTAAGAAATCCAAATAATTGTTTTGTCTTGGAGTTAATGGGGATTGAATGTACGAGCCCAAATAGAAATCCGTCCCAGTATAAAGGGATTTTTTCCTGTATTACTATTTCAATTTCGATATGGATCTTTTCCCAAAAAGTTACTATTAAAGGGCAATGCCAAAACAAATGGTAGTGATGTGCTAACTGAGAACCACATTTCCTCCAGCAGCTGGGGGGCCCTAGATGATGTGATGACTGAGCAGGGCTGAAAAAGTACCTACTCAGCATCTTCCAACTGAACATCCTGTAGGTGCCTGAGCTCGAGATCTTCCATTGAAAAGTAGTCATCTGTCCAGACTTCATCAGGGATGGTTTTTTTGGTTTCGTTTTTCCCATTTGTGTTTTATATAGAAAGTATTTTCCTTTTTAATGTCTTGAAGAGCCTGGTAAAGTTTTGAGATTACTTTCATCCCTGTGTCTGATGTGTATGCCATACTCTCCAACCTTTAGACCTCAGAAATCGGGAGCATTTCAAAATGCAAAATTGGGGGCGGGGGTGCTAGTGGATCGCCGGAGCTGTTAGATTAACATTAACATGCTTATTGTAGTTGTAAGTGCACTGCCTTCCGGCCTGTAGCACCGTCCTTGATGGAGCATATGTGTGGGCTGGACCTGTATTTTACAGGAAAGGAGTGAGCAGAGAGTAGAGCAGTTGTCGATTCTTGTTCTGTTTTCTGTGAATATCTGCCTCACCCTCTCTGACTTTGAGTTGCGCGCGCTACTAAAGAGACGTGTTACCATGGAAACCAAACAATGGTGTAGCTGTATTAAAGTCCGAGTGGAAACAGTCGTGTGTAAATCTGATTTTGTCAGAAATCGGGAGAAATGCGGGAGAAATATGACCCCGGGAGGAAACCGGGAGAGAGCAATGAAATCGGGAGTCTCCCGCGAAAATCGGGAGGGCTGACAAGTATGGTGTATGCACTGGTGAAAACTATTAATAAAGGGTTTTCAGGGGCCTTCTGGCTGTCTGACAGGGAACTATTTAAGTAATGGCGTACCTGTAGAAATCTAAAGAAATCTCCGTTATTCAATCCAGATCGTTTTTTTAGTGTTTGAAAATCAAACATGGTTCCTTTGCTGAAAAATGTGCAATATGAAGTAAGGCCATGTTTGGCCCAATAGTCTCTTTGTATTTTTGTAGCTCTCAGGTTTCACATTTAAATGCATGACATTTCCAGTCTGGACAGAAACTGTGAGGCCACACAAACCATGCGTGTTAAATGTTAAATATATTTGTAAGTTCATGATCTACCTAGCAGCTTCCTGTGCTTTGTAACTGAACTTTTCCACCTGCTACTTGCATTGCTTTTAGTGGATAATGAAACCTGAGAGATACGATAGCGTGATGTTTATAATGAGCATTAATGGATTAGATAATGTCTCAATGTCTTATTATATGTGTTAAATGAATAGCAATATTTCCTGTGATTGCTTTCCTTACTGGTTAAGTTTAGTTGTGTCTTATAGCTTTGGTCCACTTAATTACACAAGTGTTTATTCCAAATGATATTCATTTTATTTTTAGCTTGTATTGAGTGATATAATGGGAAGTATTCATTGCCACAATCGTAGGCTTGTTCCTAGATACAACCAATAAAAAATAATTCATTAACCGTTCAATTATTCGCTCTGATAAAAAGGCTGCAGTTAACCATCGACAGAGAGGAGTGGTGAGGATCAATCCCAAATGGACTCTCATTTATTAACAGCTATTTCTGTTTGCCTGTTACACAAATGCCTAAGCTCTCGTAATAAAACCACAAATATTGCATTTGTGCTAAGTTCATATACTGAAGTACGGTAAGTAATTTGTACTTTAACATGCATTGCTATACTTACACTGCATTACAACTCAGAGGAAATGTTGTATACTGCACCACATTTATTCTACAACCTTTTAATAAATAATGTGAAGTGTTTATATGTACGTCTACTCTTAATTGCACAAAGTAACGAACATGTGAACCACACTAACACATAACAACATTAAATACTCTTATATGTATTTGGTATATAAAAAAAAAAGTAATAATACAGTATAAACATATATAATAATATAATGCTTTCAAAAAAGTACTTTAATAGTACTTTTTACTGAAGGTCTTTCACTTCACAAATCACAAAGAAGACACATAATAATAGGCAGTATGCTGAGTACTTTTACTAATACTTTGAGTGCTATAGTTTGATCTAATTGACATTTTGAAAACAGGACTTTTGCTTGTGATGGAGTCTTTTTAGACACGTAAGAATATGATATTCTTCTATAATAATAGAACTCTTAAAAAAAGGCATTTTCCATATTGAGCCCTTTTTCTTTCGATACTAAATCTTGCTGATACGTTTTGAACTTTGGACTTGTGATGAAGTATTTCTAAAATGTAGTATTACTTTTTTCCTGAGGTTCTCAGATCTTGTATACTTTGAGTAAAAGTAGAAGTACTCAGATCTTGTACTTGAGTAAAAGTATAAGTACTCAGATCTAGTACTTGAGTAAAAGTAGAAGTACTCAGATCTTGTACTTGAGTAAAAGTAGAAGTACTCAGATCTTGTACTTGAGTAAAAGTAGAAGTACTCAGGTCTTGTTCTTGAGTAAAAGTAGAAGTACCAGAGTGTAGGAATACTCTGTTACAGTAAAAGTCCTGCATTCAAAATGTTCCTCAAGTAAAAGTAGAAAAGTATTCTCATCAAAATATAGTGAAAGTAGCGACAGTAAAAGTAGTCATTGTGCAGATTGGTCCATTTCAGAATAATATATATGATATGTTTTATAATGATTGATCATGAAAGTGTTCTCAAAGCTGGTAAAGGTGCAGCTAGTTTGAATGACTTTGTATTCTGCAGGGTAGCTGGTGGATTTACTCCAGGTGGAACTAAAGTCTGATTTAACACTTGATTATATTTCACATCATTCGTCCACATCTGAGAAGTAACTAAAGGTATTCAATACATGTAGTGGAGGAAAAATATATAATTCCATTATAATATTATACTTCAGCCATTCTCCATACTGAATAGATCTTCTTCTTCTTTAGATACTAAATGTTGCTGATAATACTATACGTTTTGAACTTAGTACTTCTACTTGTGATGTAGTATTTCTAAACTGTAGTAGGCCTATTACTTATTTTAAGTTTTTTAAATAAAGTAAAGTAGTACTTTTTCCTCCACTGTCAAATTGTGAGAAACACTTCCTATTAAAGGTTAAAAAGGGTATAACTCCTCATGTTTTGATTGACACTTTCTCCAGATGGGAGGTTCTGTCCTAGTCCAGAGTCCCGCCTCGCACTCAGTATCTTACTGGGACTTGAGAGGCTATAAAATGAAGGACCTTACTGTAACTGGGACGCATTCTGTAGTGGAGTTCCCGGTGTGAACTCCCGTACAGAAACTACAGCCATTCCGATGGTTTAATCAGTGCACACACTCAGAGACATCGCTCCGGGTTTCCTCTCACGTCCAAGCCGAAAAAGGTGCACCGAACGCCGGGCACAAACGCAGCCATGGCCGGGGATGGGACCGACCAGCGGGCTCTGCAATATGAGCAAACCCTGGTAAGTTTGTTGCAAAAAAAGTGAACTTCTGCTCACTTTTCACCCAAGTTAAGTGCACTCTCACTTTACATGGGAGAGGGAAGCCAGACTCCATTGACAAATTGGTGAATTTAAGGCCGCCTCGCTGCACTCTGAAATCTGTTTTCTGGCTAAGATGACAGAAATTAGGATGTTTTTGAATACATGCAGGTATGAGGAACATGCCGAATGAAAGAGTGTATATTTTTGATTCATCAATGTGTTAGTTGTTTGTGTTTCTGCTGACATTTTAAGGTTTAACTTTAAATTGTCAGATTTTAAAAGAAGTTCAACCCCCTTTAGACTCACGTGAAAGTGACTGAGGTTGTGTTGTCGGAAGCAGCTTTGAATGGCTTACTGGTTTTTTATTTCCCTATTGTGACATAAGCAAGGACACGTTTCGAAATGATTTAAAAGTCTCTTTATTTCTGCTAATAACTTTACAAAAGTTACTATCAAAACATCTGGATTCCGCTAACCTGACAGGTAACCTGGTCTCCTGTAGCCTAGGTCCAAACTCCATCGTCAAAATTACACATCCTTTAAGAACGCTGTGTATATTGTCGTAAATGCTTAAAGAGAATAACCTAATACCTGCTTCTGATTTTACATAATGTGCTGAGGAATTCGGCATGCATATATTTAATGAAACGTTTATTTAAGTAAGAACATTTTTTACTTTCCTCAGACATTTCGCCTTTGACACACTCACTTTTGACCCAGACGAAAGACACAATGGTGGGCGGTAGCGAGCAATGTGAAGGGTTTAAAAAGTTAACATTTTAGGGTAATTACTGTGGTTTGGTGCTTAATGGATTAGCCGAATTCACAAACGCGTCTTATTGATTTGTAAGAGGCCTGGAGTTACATTTTATACAATGTGCATATTTGTAAAAAGGCAAAATATGTCTCCCTTATCATATTTTCGAACGGAATTTTGCTCAAATTTTTTTTCATCAAGCACCATGATTTTACTAATCTGTCTGAAATTCTAAATAAAAATACCAACAACATGCAATAGGGTGATGTCATGTTGAGAGAAACAGTCGTCATTGGGGTTACTGTATGTGTCAGGAACTCAGGATGTGTGGGATGCATCGCTCCCATCCAACAATAGATCAATTCATTGTTGTTCTGCTGCTTGAGTGCTGAGAAAATCTGATGTGTAAATGTGTTGTGAGATGAAATGCATTTGATAGTTAAGAAGGCGTCCAGTGCTATAACCTCTTATGCAGCTTCCCCCAGTGGGAACATTAATAATACTGTATGCCTTTTTATCATTTGGTTTATGTAATGTTAGACAATAATGAAACATTTCCATCTTTGCAACTCAAAAGTCGAACTGAAAAAAATGGCGTTGATATTAAATAAAAGACAGAAATATAGAACATTCTCATATTTTTAGAGCATAACAAGTGCATTTTCTGCCATTTTTGCATTTAAAAAATACTTTTTTTTCCAAATATAACCTTGTTTTGTTTGATTGACTTATCGCTGCAGCTTTTATAGGCAGTTGTTGGGATGTATCTATGGTCTGCACAACAGTCTTCAGTGGAGTGAATGGTTAGATAACCTTATTTATACAGCAGGGGGCTCTCCAACATTTGCATGTCACAGTCCCTCCAACGCATATGCAAGGCCATGAACACCCACTTAACAAATAGTCCTGTTCTAAATTAATATTTAACAATGACTTATGTAACTTTGGAGATAACAAGGGTACGGGAGAAACACATTATATAATTCTTATACATTCTTTAACAAGTATAGTTTGTAGAAATGAGACAACTTCTCCCAAAGGACCCCCTGAGGTTCCTAGATCCCATTAAGAGTGCTTGCAGCGTGCCCCTCATGATAAATAAGGGTACTGAGTACTTTTGTGTAATTGTCTAGTTGAACTCTTCCTGTCCAGCGTAATGAATCTGCGGGGAGTTATATCGCCCAACCCGACCCATTCAGTGTCAGAGAGGCTTTACATTTAAGAAGAACTGTAACACTTCCCTGGGCCTCTGTTTCCTTCTACTGAAAACAGTTTCTTTGTAGAGAACAACCCCCCCCCCCCCCCCCCCGCCCCGCCTCCCTGCATGGTGTTAATCTGTGTGTGTGTGTGAGTGTGTGTTAGTGTGAGAGATTACACAACGTGCGACCCGCTGATTCAGCGCTGTCACCCTGCCGGGGTCTCGTGCTCCGCAGAAAGGAACATGCTCTCTGCAAAAACATAAAGAATCCAGACTGAAAAAACTGAAATGATGACTTTATTTAAATGTTTTTTGTCAACAGATTTCACATAACTATATTAGGTTATCTAGCTCATCTAGGGTCCTATTTTGAACCGGGAACTGTTGCGTATCCCAACGGTTTGTGATATAAATGTATAGTATGCGTCCCCAGCACATAGAGAAAGTGCAGAATGCTAACTTGCATATATTGGGCGATTTGCGTTAATTAGCATTGTAGTTTATGTGGATAATAGTTGATAACCTTGATAACCCCTAAAACTACTCTTTATAGGCTATAACAGGCAACCCCTGGCACGCGTGCCAGCATTGGCACGCGGCACCGTAACCAGTGGCACCTAGGAATAAGTGGAATAAGTGTGCAAAATATTTACATTTTATTTTTGGATCCTGAACGAGACCGCCGCCAGAGCGCGTCTCCTCGTTACCTGCAGAAGGAAGCCATGCACGCAACGCAGCCCCGCTCTCTTTATCTCCAGGTGACTTTCTGCCGCTTTCCTCCGTGGTGCATTGCTGATCGTTTCACCACGGAGGAAAGCACTTCACTAATTGCAGTACCCATAAGGAGCTGTAAAAACGCCGCAGTTTTTGCTTGGCTGTGTATTTAGTTGAAAGCCCAGTGGCGATCTGCTCATTTCTCATCGAAATAGTATGCTACAAAGGGGCGGACTGGCCATCTGTGTGTTGAACTTTCCTGTCGGCTCCCAGACCGTAGTCGAGGA
Source organism: Notothenia rossii (assembly GCF_949606895.1). Taxonomy (NCBI): domain Eukaryota; kingdom Metazoa; phylum Chordata; class Actinopteri; order Perciformes; family Nototheniidae; genus Notothenia; species Notothenia rossii. Next base: position 91,577,548 of record NC_136902.1, on the reverse strand, counting down.
GGGCAGAAGCAACAAGCTTCAGGTTCAATAACCCACTTTAGCTTAAATGACTGGAGAGAGGCGAGCTCTTCTTGGGAGGCCGTTGCATTTATTTAGCTGTTCTTCTGTTTCACAAAATACATCACAGACCTCTGTTTTTCTGCTTCCTCGTTTCACTTCCAGAAACATACACACGTTCCCTTACTGTCGCTCTACCATCCACAAACACACATGCACAAGCCACACCCCTCTCTCTCTCTCTCTTAAAGGGACAGCGATCTCATCTCACTCTGCATGACCCTAATATCATAACGTGTGCTCTAGTCTGGAGAATCACAGAACGGACGATCGTCCTTATTATTATGCCGTTTAAACCAATTATTTAAATGTGTTTGTTAAATTCGGCATCACGTAAGTTGCGCTGACAGGTCCACACACTGCTTCGCCGCAGCGAGGCTCCCCCGCCCTCCTGCTGATAGTTGACGAGCGTCAAGCTCCTCAACCCCCCCCCCCCCTCCCCCACGTTGATAATTCTCGATCGTTGGCACGCTGATAAAATTTTTTTTTTTAAATGGCACTTCATATCAAAAAGGTTGCCGACCCCTGGGCTATAATACAATTAATTGTAATTAATGCAACTTGTGCTAATGGCGCAACATATGCAAGTTAGCATCATGCAGTTTCTATGCGATGAGGACCCGTATTATACATTTCAAACATAAAACGTTGGGGCCCTCAACATTTCCAGGTTCACTAAGCTGGCAACTCGACTATTGAAAGCACTAATGATACGTTTAAATACAAAATATTAGCTTTAACGTTAATATCATTGCTTTCAACTAATACAGTTATGTGGAATCTGTCGACATAATACATTAAATGAAAGTCAACGCTCCCATGCATGCACACCTCCCTCTGCTGTACTCGGACGGCTGTTACATGAACTAAATGGATTCAAATATAAATAGCCACAGTGTGAGAATAACCTCTTTTTAACAGTTCTCTGTGTGCCCCCCCCGTCTCCTGGCCGTGGGTTGTAGTAACATGGTGTCTTTGTGTGCGCTTGGCAGTCATGGCGCTGTGTGGGTTTGTTGTGGGCAGTGGATGCTCAAAGAGGCCACTGTAGTTTGGCTGTGAGAGTCTCTCAAAGGACGGCTGCAGAGAGGTTGGCATGGCAAGAAGTGAGGAGCGCTAGCAGAGGGGAAGCACCCTAAACATATTGTCTGTTAACATCACACTGATGCATCAGGGTGGCGATCTAAGTTGATTCCTACTAGATTTGTGCTTGAGTTCGATCTGATGTAAACCGTTTGATGATTTGTGCAAAATTACATTTATTTGCCCACCTATAAACACAAATGCTTTGCAGAGATGTTGGCATGGCAAGAAGTGAGGAGTCCTAGCAGAGGAGAAGCACCCTAAACATATTGTCTGTGAACATCACTGATTTGTTGAGTCCTGTTAAACTGAGAGTCAGATTTGTGCTTGTGTAACGGGTCAGGAAACGACAGCGAAGCATCTGAGTGTGTTTTCTGGAATGTATTCCTCAGCACTGCTCACTTCAGTGTCTCTAGTATATATTTATACAATTTGAGAAATTATGAAATGACCACGAAAATCTTATTTTTAAGTAATCACACAAACATACCTGAGAACAAACACAACATGTCCTTTACATCCGCGTTGCACATCTTTAATAATAATAATAATAGATTTAATTTGTTAGCGCTTTTACAGGTGCTCAAAGACGCTTTACAGATATAGTGAAGAGAAAAGTAAAGAAAGGAACAAAAAATAAATATATAGTTAAAGTCAAATAATACAAAAACAATCACACATTAAAAGCCGGATTGAAGAGGTGAGTTTTTGTGAGTTTTTTCTTTGTTCTTTACAAAAGAAAAGAAAGAAAAGTCAGAAAGTGTTGACATGTAAACAAAGAAAATGGCGCAGACCGCGTCTATTTCCCGCCAAAACCACACCGTAAATATCACTCAAAATACAACTCCTTACGGTGGAATCTTATCTGTGAACATCACATCAGCATCTGTTTGTTGATTCCTGTTAGAAATGTAAGTCAGATTTGTGCTTGTAGGCGTTGGATCTGATCTACTCTATTTGAGGATTTGTGCAAAACTACATTTATTTGCTTACCTATAAACACAAATGTTGTGTTGCTCCACGATTATCTAAAGGAAATGCGCTTTGAAAATGTGTTTTTTAAAAGAGTGGCAGCAATTTGTAATCATTTGTTGGCATCGAAAGCAGTCACTTCAAGAGCCAGACAACCAGCAACCGTTATAGCTTTATGATATGACTTGCCTTTAACAATGAATGCAAGTGACATATTAAAGCAGGCAGGTTTATTTGTATTGTAGACACTTCAAAGTGCTTTACTTAAAACCTATAACGCATCAAGACAAACTGCAAAAGAAACGCTTTTGAAAAGGACATAAAATACAATAAACAAGACAATCAAATTGATTAAGACGTATGTATAATATATACAAGAACAAACGTAACATAATCTTATTTGATATGAAAAGCAGCAGCAAATGAAAGTCTTCTTAAGTCTGGATTTAAAAGTAGTGAGAGTTGCCAACCTGCATTTTTTGGGAGATATTCGGAGCATGAAAACTAAAAGCTGCTTCTCCTTGTTTAGATTTAACTCTGGTGACAGAAAGTAGACTTCAAACAAGCAGACCGGAGAGGCTAAATGGTTCATAATGAAGGTCAAACATAAACTAATCAGTGAGTGTTTTTCAAACCTGCAGTTGTATTAGGTTTAGCATGAGTTAAACGCTCCATCTCAGGCCGTAAAGGACTTGCTGCTAGAAGGTCACTGCGACTTAGTCTTAAGTACGGAAAGTAGGGCTGAACAATATACCATGTCATGGCAATAACCGCGATATGCGCATGCGCGTGCGCGATATTCACATCGCCGGGACATGCAATTTTTTATTTTATTTTTTATAATTTTTTTTTTCTTCTAATTATTATTATTATTATTTTTTTTTTTTAGCACGTGCGATATTAAGTAGGTACATTAACTCAAACACGTCATGTTACAATTATTTTGCTGCTTGCTACAAAAGGAAAACTTGCGCGCCTCTCATGTCAGAGGTACCTGAGTGAGTGACATGCATGCACAGCAAACCACCAATCACAATCATTCTTGATCAGATCACAGCAGGCCCCGCCCCGCTAGTTTGCAGACCATCAACACACCGTTAAAAAATTAGCGAGGCACAGGAGGACAATACCGGCGAGAATGAAGATTTACTTCCAAAAAGAAAAGCAACATCTGCCATCTGGAACTATTTTGGATACAAAAAGGTTCTTCTCTTCTTCAATCACAGATGAACCCCCTTATTTGAGGGTAAGCAACATGCATTATCATGACATGTTAGATCATGACTTAAGGTATGATGAGTCAACCAGTTAAGATCCAGACGTCCGTGACTAAAATCCTTCATCCGGTTAAATATAGTTAAAGAAAACGCAATATATATCGCAGGGGAAAAAAATATCGCAATGTCAGTTTTTTCAATATCGTGCAGCTCTAACGTAAACCAAATACTGCTGAATTGGTGCCAATAGCAAATATATACATCCGTTTCAGGGTTCCTTAAGGTTAGCATATTCACTGTTCTGCCGTAACATTGTCTCATTAAATACTAAATCGACCGATCAAAGGTGACGTTTTATGACGACAGTGAGCGGCTAATATTTATGACATTTTATAGAGTGTGGCAGTAGTTTTCCTACACAATCAAAATCTAAAATGCAATGGTCCGATGTTAATGCCAAACTGAGAACACAATGTACTTTTAAGTAACGCATTAACACCAATAAGAGCAGCTATAAAGTCTTTTATAGTGTTTATTGCTGCTTCGTCCAAGTTTAAATCTTCAACCTGGGGAGAAGACTTAACCTCCGAATGGTATTTATTACACAGAGGTCTCCAGAGAGGTGCAGTTATGTCACTTGCCTTGTGTTTAACAGTGTCAACAGCCTTTTGTTTCATCCTCTTTGTAATTATTAACCGGATAATCACAACAAACAGGCGCTAACAGGAAGCCTGAGTTACAAACTGCTGCTAGAAAGTTTAAGAGGGGTTGTACATTTGCAGGCGTGGAGATGATGATGAGGCAATCACGTTATATTTTAAGTAGGCCTGCATTTGTTTTGGGGACGTACCGTCAGTATGGAAACATTTGCAGATTATTCTCTTGATTAATCCTTAAAATATTGAAAAGTCACACGTTGACGCTTCGTTTTTACTGACCAACCATCTCAAATCCAAGGAAATGTTAACCTTATCATTATATATTGGAATAGAGCAAACTAGCAGATTCCAGAAGCTGGAACCAGTATATATATTTACCTTATTTATGTCAATTTATTATTCTATTTGTGAAGCAAATGTCCACCAATACGACTTTGTGAGTTGTAGTTTTGTGTCTCATTTGTGTTGTTTACACATAATGCTAGCTTACAGTATGAACCGTGCTGACCTGATTAGCATTTCACAACGATAACACTCTTGTGTAAATAAGATGTGTGTGGGCCAAGATATAGGCTGTAATTATCCGCTATAAGAGCCGAGTGGACGGGAAAAACATTACGAGTCGGAAACAGATCCGAATGTCTCGAGAGGTTTGTTTTTTTGTATCCAGGAGATGTTTGGTTTTGTACATACGAGGTGTCACGATCTGTCTGAAGGCCTATCATCAAGCTTTGGTTATGTGTTTAGTGTGAAGCAGCTCTGATTAGGGTCACAAGAAGTTTTCTCGTTTGAAATCTAGACAATGTCCAGAGAAGAGGTCCGCCCATTATCTCGAGTTTCCCCTTCACACATTCAGCGCACTAATACTTAGAGGGACTTTACTAACAACATGCCATATAAGCTTTCAACAAGCTAACAAACAGAAATGAGAAACCTCAAGATGAAATTAATTAGAGAAAATACAAACTATATGGTCGTTGTCAGACAGTTTTTCTTATAATTTCTGGTCTCTGGTCAGTGGATGGATGGATAGATGGATGGATGGATAGATGGATGGATGGGTAGATAAATAGATAGATGGATGGATGGGTAGATAGATAGATAGATGGATGGGTAGATAGATAGATGGATGGATGGGTAGATAGATAGATGGATGGATGGATAGATGGATGGATAGATGGGTAGATAGATGGGTAGATAGATAGATAGATAGATGGATGGGTAGATAGATGGATGGATGGATGGGTAGATAGATAGATAGATGGATGGGTAGATAGATGGATGGATGGGTAGATAGATGGGTAGATAGATAGATAGATAGATGGATGGGTAGATGGATGGATGGATGGGTAGATAGATGGATGGGTAGATAGATGGATGGATGGATGGGTAGATAGATGGATGGATGGGTAGATAGATGGATGGATGGATGGATGGATAGATGGATGGATGGGTAGATAGATGGATGGATGGGTAGATAGATGGATGGATAGATAGATGGATGGATGGGTAGATGGATGGATGGATGGATGGATGGATGGATGGGTAGATAGATAGATGGATGGATGGATGGGTAGATGGATGGATGGATGGATGGATGGATGGGTAGATGGATGGATAGATATATAATCTTTATTAATCCCAATTTGTTAAATTATTTTGTTACAGGACTAGTGTGTTCAACATTGAAATACACATTCTTATGGATGACTTGGATTATTACATTTGGACATAAACAAATCAGTCTTCTGCTGTTCCTTGAATTCATCCGATGACTTTAGCATCTTCCCTGAAATCCCCTAATCGTTGATTCTTCAGTTAGACCTTTTTAATCTGTGACCTCACTTCTTTGCTCTCGGATGTTCTCCATTTTCTCTCCAGCTACGAAAAGAAAACGTCATCAACTCATAGCGAATACTCAGGACAATGAGTGGCTTTACTCGGGAGCTTTTAGAGTAAAGTCCGTGTGACGTCTGGTCCGATTGATTCAGAGATTTGTGTACTCGCATACAGCTCCCGCGAGGAATGTCTAGATCATTTTTAGGGTTTCAGTGACTGTGAAATACGATGTCAAAGAACTGTTGCTGTCAGAAACAGTTTACATGTCGGAACAGTTCTCTAAAACTTTCTACAGATAGAAACTAAGTTATGGTCAGGTTTGTATTTCCTGTCACCAGGTTCTGGGTTAGAATGAGGAACGTGCTAATCCTAATATCTGTTGGCTTGTTGAAGAGGGAAGTGAAAGTGCCAGACAGGGAATCATAGAAACGTTATTATATGTGTTGGAGCTATATATTGGTTTGTTATTTAGTAATCATATATTTATTTTCTTGCTGTTTATTGTTTATTTTAATAAATTGTATTTCTATAGAGCTTTTCTTGAACCCAAAGAGGCTTTACATTGTGAGGGAGGACAGACAAACACAAAGAAATAACAAAACAAAACCGAAAAAGCAGTCAGTGAAGTGTCTTGCCCAGGGACACAACAACATGCTGACTGCAGTGGGGTTTGAGCCTGTGCTCCCCTGATCCGAACTCCAACGCACAACCCACTGCGCCACACACGCCTCCACATCAGGCTTAATTTAGTTTCTGTTGAGGGCGTCTGCAGGAATAACCGTCTGATTAAGATAAAAAAACAGATAAGAAGTACTTTGTTGATTCCAATCTGGGAAATGTTTGCGTTGCAGCAGCTTAAAAAGACAAGGCATTGGACATTAGAGAAATGAAGACTAAAGACTAGAAATATTTACAAAATACACATCCTAATTCTATTCTATTACTTTAGTTAGCCACTACAATATGAAAGAGCATATTTCCCTCTGTGTTTGCACGACATGGCCATTGGTGTTGCTGTCACACAGGGTCATGTATACCCCTTAGTTATTGCTCTAAGTGTGGTAATTAAACGAATGTGTCCGTGAACACATTCGTTTGAAGTCTGATCGCTTGTAGTCGTAGTGGAAATTTCCCTTTTACTCTATTCTGTTTTTTTTACATTTTTGCAAGACAGATCAACAGCTCCTTGACCTTGCTTTCAGAGAGTGGAGAAAAGGCAGCTTGCATAACATTTGTTCCGAGCGAAGTTGTGAATAGGCCGGCTTTTTGTTGCAGATAAGCATCAAAAGGGCTTTCTCTCTCTCTCTCTGAAACAAAAGATCAACCCTTGATTCTCTTGTTTTCTCTTTGCCAAAAAAAACCCCCCACCTCCATCTGTCCTCTGGACAAAAGCCGTGATGGATTCCCTCGGTAAGTGTGGAGGCATCTGGAGGACGAAACACAAACATGTGCTCAAAAGCCTTTTTAGATGAAGGACTGTGTAATAACTGAGTCTGGCACACACTCCACGAGTCAGAACATAGTGTTGACTCTACCTGAGGAGGATTGTGTTTGTTGGACTGTTTGCTCTCAGATTGATCACCCATCCTGTTGGAGGTAAACACTCAGAGACAATGAAGCTCCACGGGTCAATGGATGAACAGATGGACAGGTGTGGAGGCACCAAAGTCAAAGAAACAGACCTGTGAGACCCCAACAAGCCACAATGATTTAACACTTGCAGTCTTAAACAAGGGATGGATCAACAATGTATACAAATAAATAAAATGAGATTTGGACGAAATAACTAATAATGATATTATCGATCGCCATTGCAATAGCGACATGATTTAGGAGTAATTTAAAGACATATCTCTTTCATTTTGGACACATTTTACTGGTATCATTGTTTATGTTTATGTTTTTATTTATTTTAATATAATTTTTCTGCTTGTTCTGATAAGCACTTTGGGCTGCATTAAAAGTGCTTTTTAAAATTATATATATACATATAATATATTAACATTTCTTTGGGGATCTATTGTAATCAAATCAAAGTTTATTTATAAACACGTTTGTCCGAGTGGGCTTCACAGAATAACAAGCATTCAACATTCAACATTTATTGACCCATGCCATATGTTCGATGTTAAGTCTTTGGCGATTAGACCCCGATCCTGAAATCGTATATCTAAAGGGGGAAATCAAGCCGTGAGTAGGGCTGAACGATTAATCGATTTTAAATCGAAATCGCGATTTTAAATGATGCGATTATCAAATCGCAAAGCCTACGATTTTCTTTAACATTTTTTTTTTTACAATTTTTTTTTTTGTTGCCTTGTGTATCAGTCATCCACACCAATCAGAAGTGCTGTGCTCCACATGTACCAGCCATTGTTAACCAATCAGAAGTGGCCCATGATAGCAGGTGATAGACAGATTGATCCAATCACCTGGCATGTATCTTTGAAAGTGCCTGCCCTTTCCAAATGGCTTCCAGTGGAGCTTTCCTCGATGGTTTGGTGAAACCATCTGAGTCAGGTTAGTAAGGCTCCATCACATGTTTCTATTACAGGGTGAATCTTAAACTGAAGCTTGACTTTAAAGCAACTATACGGAAGTTTCATGTAAGTTTAGTTATTTAACTCGTAGCTCGGGCTGCGGGGGTGCTGGAGACGGGAGCACGTTGATGCGACCTTCCTAGCCGGAGATATGGCTGCATTTTAAAATAAACTTCCGTTGGGTCGCTTAAAAACAAATATCGCAATCGCAATATTTGTCAGAAAAATCGCAATTAGATTTTTTCCCAAAATTGTGCAGCCCTAGCTGTGAGCATATAGGGAACCCCCCGGGGTCTAGACACTGGTGATGATGCTGAAGGTCTGGATTTGATGAGGAGATGGGATGAAGAGGGGATGTCATGAGGTCTTTGGATTAGCACTGGATGTGATGAAAGGAGGTGGATGGGGAGGAGGCGGGCGGCAGCATGAACACCTGAAATCACAGCTGACTGCAGGAGAGAGGAGAACCGTTTTAAAGTTTGGCTGCAGCCCGCTGATTGGCTGCTGAGATTGAGGTGGATGTTAACAGAAAGCCCGTGATGAGCTGATTATAAGCAGCTGTGGAGTGAATGTATCCCAGTCCTCCTGAAAGAACTTGCGCTGAGCTTCATATAGATGACAGTGTGAAATATACTTAACATTACAAGAGAATTCTAAAAAACAAGATAGAAATTCAAATAAAAATAAAAGACGGTAAAAACAATAAAATAAAATACCATGAAATGTAGGACTCTGGAAATCTAAAACCAGCTCTAACTATAGGCTTAATTGAAAACAACAGTCTTCAAACATCTCTCGAGACTCAAGGATTTTTTATTAAGTCTTTTTACAACCATTCGTAGGCCGGAACTTCACATTAATTCAGACAGTTTTACACATTTTGTGCTCCCAATATTGTTCTTACTGTGATTTGGATATTGCAATAATCCATATTAAGATCTGGTTAGAACTTCCGTTAGTTGTGCAGCCTTATAAAGTAACTGCAGGCAGAAGAGGCAACCCCAGAAGAGGCAACACTTTCTTATTATTGGGAAGGTAGATTCATTCTTATTCTCAAGGAGAGAGTAGAAAGAAACTAAATGATTGCTTTCCGTTTCCCCCTTTCCTTGAAAAGCCAACAATCTGGGACGCAACAGCATTTCCATTTATGTAGGATTCTCTGTGTGTCGAATACACAGTTGGGTTTTTCATACTTTCTCATTTTTTTACCACAAACAGCAGAGGCTACTGTGCAAACAAAAAAAGAGCTTTCCTTACTTTTTCACGGTGAATATGACGGATATGTATAAAGTCAAGTTAGTTGAACATTAGAGGGACTAAACAGAGACACAGTGATCTGATTACAGATGAATTTTGGGATTAAACAATCGTGGTGTGTTAGAAATTGGTCATCAAACAAAGATAAGGAAGTAACAGACAGTGTCAAATATTTTCTTGAGTTTAAAGTAGGGCTGCTCGATTATGGCAAAAATCATAATCTCGATTATTTGGGTCAATAATTGATATCACGATTATTAAAAACGATTATCCATTTACTTTGAAAACATCAATTTATTTAAAAAGAAAATTTGATAAGTATGTTTTTAACAGTTGATTACCCTGAACTTTAAGTATAATTCAACTGAAAAACCAATAAAAAATATTTTTTTAAAATAATAAAATAAAAAATAAAATAAATATTTTTTTTATTTAGATTATGTTCTTTTCATAATCGTTGCAAGCCAACATCGTAATTGCGATTGAAAATATGATTAATTGAGCAGCCCTATTTTAACCTCTTAAGGACGACGGTCCCCCAGTGGATCCCCCCCCCCCACCGTTTTTTTTTTCCCGAGACTGTGTCTCAGGGCTTCTTAACATTTATGAAACTATTAATGTGTAGCACCAGATTAACGGGAAGAATCTCAGCTAACTGAAGACATGAACCATTTTTACCAAAACAAAACACAAGGGTAATACCAAGCCTCTGAATTAGCACTAAGCGAAAAATTGCTAACGCACTTTAGCACAGAACTCAAAATAAAGATACCGTTATTACTTATCAAATCTGCACATAAAATATATCCGATTAAAGCTGAGACTCCACAGATTATTTAGATGTGGTATCATCATTAAGCGATCCAAATTCGCGACAGGGGAAGCAAACACAGACATCACAACACGTACCTTTACGGAGCTTTTACGGGAGATCGTCTCACCGTAGCTGTCAATCTGATCAAAAGACGTGTTCAATGGCTTTAAAACGAGAAAATACGCGGCTGAATCGGTTAATCCATAGGTTGATAATGTATCTGTGGCTTTGAAAAAATTATTTATAATCCATAATTCCATTTTTATGTAAAGATTGGAGCAAAAAAGTTAGCTGCTAATGGTAGCCAACAGAGTGTATGCAGCTTCCGGTTTTGGCCATGCATCACTCTCACTCCTTATTTGTTAATGTGTTCATTAAACACTGGATATGGGAAATGTACATAACTTTTAGAGCATTATTTTGTATAATAGTTATAAGGAGAACACTGCCAATTGTCTAATACAGCATTATTTGTAAACTAACGTTATGATGTCGGGCATGATAACACATTTCGTCATTTGCAGCATTAGTTTGATTATAAATATGCTGAAAATAGCTTTTACACATTTATTTTGAGACCTTCTAAAACTGAACGTCCACTGAGTGTCTGCCATCTTTCTCTCAGTCCCTCACACTGTCCCTTTCTCAGTCTTAAAGCAGACATTTTTAAAATAAATGACACATTAATGTTTCTCTCGTTACTGCCCCTAAACAAGAGGAATGACACGCACCAAGTCCTCTCCATGTGACATGTGACTTCTCTCTGCGATAAAGCTTCAGCGTTGACACAGCAGCGGATGTTCAGTTCTCTATCAGCTGTGAGACTCTCTGTTTAGGGAGATGAGATTAACCCCTTCTTGATAAAGGTGTTGATGTGTAAACTGTGTGTCGTGATATACATCCAGACAGAAGAACGAGTGCTTGAACATCACACTAAGAGCCACATTTACCGCATCTTTAAAATGCCCTTCACCTTGTCTGAATGATGTCTGTGTGCTTGGCGATGCTTCAATAGCTGCCTGAGTGTCTGTGCCTAATTGATTACAAATCTCTTAGTCTTCCTCTACTCATTTTTTATTAAGTAGAAAGATTGGCAGCTGACCGAAAGACTCAAAGTAGGGCCCTTGGAAGAATACATTCTGTTTTTTTCGACGAGTACATTGCCAATTTAGACAATTTAATGTCAGGCCTACAAAAAAAGTGAAATTTTAGCGATGGATTAAGGCTTTGTTTTTAGTTGGTGATTGTTGGAACAGTGGAAAGACTAACTAAGAAAGTTTAAGTGACTTTTACTTTGTTTGAATTATAATGAAGTGGGTTTCCCAATGACTCAACAAACACTTAAAGGTCCCATGTCATGCTTTTCCGGTTATTACCCGACCCTTGTGTGTTATGAAGGTTTTTATGCATGTAAACGGTCTGCAGTCACAAACCCTCAAAGTGCACCCTGTAGGGAGTAAAACTCTAACACAGAGAAGACCTGTCTCTGCTGCCCCAGAACGCCTCGTTGGACATTTCTCTTTTTCCATTGTTTACTTCTTGGGTATAGTGACGTAACATTTTTTTTACAATTTATTTAGTTTGTTCTTCTTGTGTGTCAGTCATCCACACCAATCAGAAGTGCTGCTCCACATGTACCAGCCATTGTTAACCAATCAGAAGTGGCCCATGATAGCAGGTGATAGACAGATTGATCCAATCACCTGCCAAGTGTTTTTGAAAGTGCCTGCCCTTTCCAAATGGCTTCCAATGGAGCTTTCCTAGATGGTTTGGTGAAACCATCTGAGTCAGGTTAGTAATGCTCCATCACATGTTTCTATCACAGGGTGAATCTTAAACTGAAGCTTGACTTTAAAGCAACCCAACGGAAGTTTCATGTAAGTTTAGTTCTTTCACTCGTAGCTCGGGCTGCGGGGGTGCTAGAGACGGGAGCACGTTGATACGACTTTCCTAGCCGCAGATATGGCCGCATTTTACAATAAACTTCCGTTGGGTCGCTTAAAAACAAATATCGCAAATCAAATCGCAATATTTGTCAGAAAAATCGCAATTAGATTATTTCCCCAAATCATGCAGTCCTAGCTAGCACACATCTGCGCGACAATATCTGCTGTAATAGGTGGACTAGTGCAACATCAAACCGTAGAAAGGTATTCTTTTAAAAGCTAAATATGTGTAAAAATACCATTTTGAAGGAAGTACTGTGGGGCTGCAGAGTTATCGCTGCTTAAAAACTATATTTTAAAGACTTAATGAAACATTTGTTTGGTACAGATCCTCTTTAAATGATAATGAGAATTGTGAATCTCTTCAAATTAATCACATTTGAAATGCTAGTGGATAGATTTGCTTATTATACGATTCATTTTCTGAAGTCTCTATTGAGAAATGTAGGTTAACCATAAATAAATACTAGATAATCCCCACTTCTTCATCTTCAAACTTCAATGGTAGTTGAACCATCTTTCTGTACGTGAGGCTGAATTGAGTTTCTGTTGAGGGCGTCTGCAGGAATAACCCGTCTGATTATTGCTCAAATTTTTGTGCATGCTGAAAGAGGAATGGTGATGATGACTTTGGGGAGTGAGGGGATGATCTCTGTTTCTTCTCTGCTGTCAGGTCAGATCTTCGTCATGCTGACTGACCGCTCAGTGTTTATGCATCCAAACTGCGTCATCAGCACTTTCTCCACTGTTGAGTATCCACGATGAAGTCTGTCCAAACATGAGTGTCAGGAGGTCAACATTATTATTCACTTCATATGTTGACTTTTTCTGTCGCTAGTTTGGATGTAGAGAGATATATTATATCACAGCTGCACCTAAGGGTTAGGATCTCAAAGGAATAGAGCACTAGATCTGATCAAATATGTCAATACAATTCAGCAAAGCCAACATTAATAGACTTTTACAAGACACAATATTAAAATGTATCCCCCTCTTTATCGATATAGACTTATAACTCCTAAAACCATGTCATGAAAGTCCATTTGTTTCAGGAGTTATCAGTTAAGCTTCATATTTACACCGTTTCCCATTAACCCTGCTGTTGTGTTCGGGTCATGTGTTCTACATTTAATTGCATCACACTTCATATATTGACTTTTTCTGTCACTAGTTTGAATGTGCAGAGTTGTATTCTACCACAACACTATACTGATAACTCCTGAAAACATGGACTTTTATAACATTTCCAAGCATATATGTATAAAAGGGTGATACATGTAAACATTTAGTCTTGTAAAAGTCTATTAATGTGTGCTTTGCTGAGGGTTATTGACATATTTTGATCAGATCTAGTGCTCTATTCCTCTGAGATCCTAACCTTTAAATAGTTCCCTTAGTGGTGTGTATGAAGGCCAAAGAGAGGAGCTGATCAGATGAATCGTTTATTTCTTAATATGATGTTTATTTATACTCATTTGCCTTATCTTTTATTCAGACATGGCGTCCAAAGCTTGCTCTCAGGGGCCATGTTTGAATACTATAATTAGATACATTTGCATAACACCTTTTTTATTTTTAAAAAAAAATGTGTGTTGGGTTAACTAACTTCCCTTATAGCAATAATGATTGTTTTTTTTAACTTTGTGGTCATTTTAGCAATTTTCTCAAACCAACAGCTCCTTTTAATCACTAGGCTCAAGTAGGACTAGTCTCTTCACATGCATGCATCTAATGAGCCTTTAATGTGCTTCTAATGGCGCATTTCCACTGCAGGGCCTCGCTCGGCCTCGCTCGGTATGGCTAGGCCTCGTTAGGACTGGCTCACTTTATGCTGCGTTTCCATTACAGTTTAGTACCTGGGGCAGTAACTATAGTAACGGAGTTTAGGCAGGAGCCGTGACGTCATCTTCAATGAGAACCACAAAACCAACATTAGCTGTTAGCTGTTAGCCCTCAGAGCTCACAGCTCCTCATATCTGTTCAGAAACTAGACAAAAGTTAAACAAGTCCAAACCACAGACTGTCTGTGTCATGGTGAATACAGTCGCTGGTTTATTTATGTCTGTAGGCCGTTGTTGTGAGTGTGGACGGTCGGAGCATATACTGCGTTAGCTTAGCCAAGCTCCATTCAGAAAACACGCATTTTAAAAGGTGTTTCGCCTGCCGTCTGTCTGCAGACTTGTCAAAGCATTAATTCATGGTTTTTACTAACCGGTATCAGTATGTTGTTACTTCGGCATCATTTAGAAACGTGTATTACAATTAAATCACGGTCAAATATGTTCATCTTGTTGTAGTTGTAGCCCCCTTGCCAGCAATTCTCTCTCTAGTTTAGCATACTCAGCCTGACTCAGCCCGGTTGTTGGCCCGGAAAGAACCTCGATTTTATGGGTCCAGAAAAACTGTGAAATAGTACCCACTAGCCGGAACTACGCCAAGTGGAAACGCAACCAAAAACGGGGCCCGCACGGTACGCTTAAGGCGAGCTCCGCGTTGTAGTGGAAATGCGCCATAAAAGTCCTTGTATTGCCGTGGATATCAAATTACAAGTGTAACCATGACTATCTGTTACATTGAGTTTCCCTCGAAGTTCTGTATAACCGTTTAATTTTTAAAAACTGCTTTTTAACATCCCTCCATCCCTTTGTTTGTTTCTTGTGAAATCACTGCCGTGTACAAGATGAATCTACAGCTTTGTCCTCAGTTCATCAACCCAGCACTTCAGTCGCTGCTAAGTACTGTTTCTGGGGTGTAATTAAACAGACTCCTGGCCTCTGATAAGTGTTGATCAGCGCTGCTTTTGGCAGGGGAGGCTCATCAGTCCCCAACGCTGTCAAGATGATGCTCCCAACGATGCTTATCAGCATGCATTACAGCACACACACATCTTTGTACGCCAAACACACATTTTTCACCAATAGGCACTTGGCCTTTTTCCTACTCGGAGCTCTTGAGTGCACGCAGGCAGGTGTTTTAAACCTTCACAGCACATTTATTCCACCTTTTTGTCTGTACTCTGAGCTTAAAGAGAATTCAACTAGGGCTGAAAGAGGGGTGCAGGAATGAGTCCTAAAACACAGAAGTGAGTCAGCATTTTAGCATTTCCGGGTAGCTTGTTTCAAAGTCAAAACGTTTTTTGGAACATGTTTTTTGGTTTGATTGTAGTTTGGTTTTACATAACGGGTCAATACCCCACTGGTGAATGTCTGAAGTTTATCTGGTCTTTAAAAAGGTAACAAGTAACTAAATGAGACGACTACACGTCATCCCACCGAACATTAGCCGCCTTTAGCTTAGCGGTGGTGACGTGAAGTCATGTGACCGTGCTGTAGTTTGTGTATAGCTTAATGATATATTTTCAGTTCTGGATATTGCATTCACACTTTAAAAATCATAAAGTTTAAAGGTGTGTGTGTGTGTGTGTGTGTGTGTGTGTGTGTGTGTGTGTGTGTGTGTGTGTGTGTGTGTGTGTGTGTGTGTGTGTGTGTGTGTGTGTGTGTGTGTGTGTGTGTGTGTGTGTGTGTGTGTGTGTGTGTGTGTGTGTGTGTGTGTGTGTGTGTGTGTGTGTGTGTGTGTGTGTGTGTGTGTGTGTGTGTGTGTGTGTGTGTGTGTGTGTGTGTGTGTGTGTGTGTGTGTGTGTGTGTTTATTTAATGGATAGATTGTGTTATGTGATCGGACAGCAGGGAGGAAAAGGAGAGATTAAGCTCAAGAGTTGGCCGGCTCACTTTAACGGCACACACACACACACACACACACACACACACACCAGTGAACAAGCCCTGTGTTGTGTGTATACATACAGCGTTCTCTGTGTTTATGTTAGCCATTAATGCTAATAGATGGGAGTGAATGAAAGCATGTGTAAGTATGCATAACAGCACTAATGCTACGTGAGAAATTGATTTTAAGATATCATTTGAACTTAATTTATTACCTTTTCCAGCATGTTATAAAAACAGCTCACATTGTAATAATGCTTAACTCAAAATCACAAAAACCATTGAGATTTTCCCATGGGATGTTTGAAAATAAGCTCTATTACAAAGATATGTTTATAAAGGAACTACAGCACGGTCACATGACTTCACGTCACCACCGCTAAGCTAAAGGAGGCTAATGTTGGGCTATAAAGGAACTACAGCACGGTCACATGACTTCACGTCCCCACCGCTAAGCTAAAGGTGGCTAATGTTGGGCTATAAAGGAACTACAGCACGGTCACATGACTTCACGTCACCACCGCTAAGCTAAAGGAGGCTAATGTTGGGCTATAAAGGAACTACAGCGCGGTCACATGACTTCACGTCACCACCGCTAAGCTAAAGGTGGCTAATGTTGGGCTATAAAGGAACTACAGCACGGTCACATGACCTCACGTCACCACCGCTAAGCTAAAGGTGGCTAATGTTGGGCTATAAAGGAACTACAGCACAGTCACATGACTTCACGTCACCACCGCTAAGCTAAAGGCGGCTACTGTTGGGCTATAAAGGAACTACAGCACGGTCACATGACTTCGCGTCACCAACGCTAAGCTAAAGGAGGCTAATGTTGGGCTATAAACTACAGCTTGTGTTAACCTCAGATCTTGTATAGCCAAAACTCAATTAAAAACACCATTTATTTAGAGGGAACCAGATGTGGTACAACACTGACTAATTTCTTTAGGACTCATTCCTGCACCACTCTATGAGGCATAACTCCTGCACTGTGTTTCTATGTGGGCACGACTCCTATACTTTTCTAACGTCTAATCCCATTTCCCCTTTTTTTTTTATCTCTCCAATACATTTTTTGCATGTTCTCCCTCGCTGCTGCTGCTACTGCTGTTGTTTCTGTTTCTCTAACAACACAACATTCTTTCCCCTCTGGGAGAATGCATGCATGCCTCTGAACGCCCCTATGTGCCATCTCACCACAACATACAATTAGTCTTCCTACACACAACATTGGAGCACACACACACACACACACACACACACACACACACACACACACACACACACACACACGCAGCATCAAAGACATTAAACACACATACTCCTACACTCCGTCTGAAGGTCTGCCCATTGGGTCCTGGTTGCAGTGCGAGTGTGTGACCGGTTTGTTAACTGGTTTCTTCTGGAGTTGACCCACCTTTCACCATCAATCTCCTCTCTCTTTTTCCTCTTCCCTCACCCACGTCTTCCTTCTCCTTTTATAATGGATCATTTTTCATTCTGTACTAGTTTTTAATTGACAGCCGCTCCATTCCAGTGAACCCTGTTTCTCCATCTTTTAGTAGTTTAGGATGATTAAATTAAAAACAGGCATTTACCAACCCATGTTTTTGTCCAAAATATCAACAGTGAAAAGTAGATCATTGTGATTTACATTTGATTCATGGCTGTTAAAGTAAATCAGAGTGGCTGCAAATACATTTTTTTAATCTTTAAATTATCCATTAATCATTTTAAAAGTATTATTTTAGTTTATATTAAATCACATGTCACTTGTTAGACGCTTTTATCCAAAGCGACTTCAAATACTGTAGGCAATCCCCACAGGTGCAATTTGGGGTGAAGTGTCTCGTCCAAGGACACAGCGGAATGTTGACTGCAGCGGGATTCAAACCTGTGCCCCTGTGATCCGAAGATCAGCGCACTTACCACTGAGCCACAACCTCTCTTATATAAAGCCAACAAAATGGTGGAAAATAAACTAATCTTCACATTTCTTTGTCCAAAATCATCAAACTGCAAATCAAAGCATGGTATTTAAGTTTGACAATGAAAGCAATCAATAAATCCAGATACTTGATCTGTCCCAGAGAATTTGGACGAATAGAAATTGAATAAAAATATCAACATGAACATAAAAAAGTTCAAGTTTGAATGTGCAACCAAACGATCAAATACAAGTATTTATATTACCATGAAAAGCATATAAAACAGAGGCAAACAACATCCAATCAAAACCGTTTGAAAGACAAAAATAAACCATATTTAGATTTTTCTTTATATCCTGAAAAATATGGGTAGATTACGAGAGATAACGAAAACGCTTGTCAGTTAAAACTCTTCTCTCAGAACCACCATTTTAGTGTTTTAATCTCTCTAACTACTCTCATGTTGTCGTTTCGAAGTAACATCCAATGTACTGGTGATGAAAGTGGAGCTAAAGCGGCGAAATAGTCGTATACCTCCCTCAGGAGTTGGTAGAGACCAAATCGGAGATGAAAGAGAGGAAAAACATTCTAAATGCTAATGCTAACACTTTTATATTCGTCAACGTATTCACAAGTTGTTTCTTCTGCAGCAAATTGGCTTCAAACATCAATTATGGATCGACAGACTCCTTCTCATATGGATTTGTTGATGCATTAAACCAGACGCATACTGTATATTCCTCTTGAAGTACATATCCAAACAAATTGGCATTTTTCGGCTTTCCCTCAGTTCGATGAGTCAAAAGTCCTCTGAAATACCTGTAGGTTGTTGTTCTGTTTTTCAGAGAGGAGAATGAATGCTAAAATATGCAAATATGCAGCTGTGATCTCTCACAGATCCCATTTTCTTCATGGCTTAATATTCAGGGTATGCAAAAAGGCTATTAAGCGTTCCCCATGGAAATCTACTCATTTGCACCTTGTGCCTGCCATACAGAAATGCATCGCTTTTTTGTCCCTTGAGGAGTTTGCTGGAGCTGATCAAACACATTGTATCAGGTCAGACTGAGCATTGACTGAGACTACGTGTTCAGGGAGAAACACTGGAGTTTCACTTTATGATATCTGACTTGCATTAAAGGTCTAGAATCTGCAAACTGATAAGGACAGCAGCAGGAGGCGTGCTGTGAAATCGTGACCACATCACGTCTAGCCCCTTCAGATAGATCTGGCTTCGAGGATCAAGATAAGAGAGTTCAGAGCGGGGAGTTAAAAACACATTTGGCATTCCAATCTGTACAGAGTGGTGCAATGATGACGTGTTTCTGAAAGTAGCATCGCAAGGGCTTCCTCGACAAAAAGCCAATGGGGTTTTCCATTAGATTTTAAAATAATGCAAAAAATAAGCTCTGTGGAAAACACACGTTTTATGATACTTACAAGTTTTGTTCAGCAGGGTAATCTACACATATTAACACCACTTTTCTAATACTTGAGGTGAAAATGCAATTGGCAGTAGTAGAAAAGCTAAAGTTAGGCTATCAAGGAACTAGAGCACGGTCACATGACTTCACGTCACCACTGCTAAGCTAAAGGTGGCTAATGTTGGGCTATAAAGGAACTACAGCACGGTCACATGACTTCACGTCACCACCGCTAAGCTAAAGGTGGCTAATGTTGGGCTATAAAGGAACTACAGCACGGTCACATGACTTCACGTCACCACCGCTAAGCTAAAGGTGGCTAATGTTGGGCTATAAACGAACTACAGCACGGTCACATGACTTCACGTCACCACCGCTAAGCTAAAGGAGGCTAATGTTGGGCTATAAAGGAACTACAGCACGGTCACATGACTTCACGTCACCACCGCTAAGCTAAAGGTGGCTAATGTTGGGCTATAAACGAACTACAGCACGGTCACATGACTTCACGTCACCACCGCTAAGCTAAAGGAGGCTAATGTTGGGCTATAAAGGAACTACAGCACGGTCACATGACTTCACGTCACCACCGCTAAGCTAAAGGCGGCTAATGTTGGGCTATAAAGGAACTACAGCACGGTCACATGACTTCACGTCACCACCGCTAAGCTAAAGGAGGCTAATGTTGGGCTATAAAGGAACTACAGCACGGTCACATGACTAATCGTATCCACTCATCTCTACCTCTTCAGTTCACTCCCAGTCTTATCTCTCATCGAGCTCTATCTTGGGGGCATTATTCAAATACTCAAATGCATAAAAGTCTGCTCCCGATTTATTTCATCCGATGAGCAGCGCTTCGGAGCCGGCTCTGTGGAAAGCATATTGAATGAGTTTGAAACCTCTCGCAGAATATCAACTGCATCTGCAGCAACTCCTCAAATCAGGTTTTAGGCCACAGAGATCCTAAGGTGAATCTTCTTCTCAAATTCAATGGCTCGCATTTTCTACGGTCAGCTGTTTTATTGAAGATAGGAGAGGAATATCTTTCCTCTATTTTGTAAGACGTGGCTATTATCAGTTTGCATCACAGCTTCTGATTCACTATGTAATGTATGTTTATTTGAAAATCATAAATTACGCGAGGTAATACTGCTTTATCGGAAAACAGTTGTAACTTTTTAATACACCACTGCATATATTTACATTTTTACATATTTATTTTTTGTTACATATTTGACAATGTGCACATTTTACTTGTATTTTTATAAATATTTTAATTCCATTTTAGGATATTTTATAGCACAATTTTTTACTTCTAATGTCCATATACATTTTATTTAAGTTAATTCTAAAATGGAGCTCCTGTCACAAAACCCAATTTCATAAATCCACAATAATAATAAAGTTATTCTGATTCTGAAATACATCTACAAAACATATATAGATTAAATTAAAAATTAATGCCACACATTTCCAGGTGAGATTAAAATATTTATCCAATGTAAAAGGAGGAAATTAAGTTAATTTGTTCCTATTTTAAGAGACAATTGTATTTAATTCTGCTTCGATTAGTTAAAGTGATATTAAGTTTCCCTAAATTCCCTTAAATTGCAATACAGTAAAGAAAATTAATTCATTGTTAGCTGGAAAAGTGTCTTATGCTCGAGACTTGATTAGTTTTTCGCTCACATTACATATTTACATTTCTATGGCCGACAACTTGTATTTCATATTTAGGCCAAAGAACACACATATTTGAACAATGCATATCTGTTCTGTGTACTAATGTGTGAAGGAGCAGCTCCTCGCCTCCATCAACGCCTGACAGTGAGGTCATTCATCCTCTCCCACCTGAGCAGGAGCACAGGTGTTGTGATGACACCATGTTGGTGTAATGCAGCCTCCACTCAGTTTCACACGGGACAGAGTGCATTGTGGGAGAAAGAGCAGCATTGTGCAGGCCAGCCACCTGATGCCAGCTTAGGGCAACTCGGGTAAGACATTAACAAAAGATGGTGATTGAAGAGGTGACACAGGTGGAGAGAGGTGGAGGAGGAAGAGGTGACAGGTGGATTCTGGAAGAGGAAGAGGATGAGGATGATGAGGACATATTACCACCAGAAAAGATTTTACTTTCTTTAAAACTTTTTATTTCTTCCACAAATATATAACATACATGGAGATGTACGTAAAAATCGCACCCGCCTCAGTTACAGTCCACTCAAATCTACACGTTATTGCTCACATGGGTCATTCCAGAATTGGAGGACATTTCATGTCCCCTATATAAAAAATCTAATAATCCATGCCCAAAATGCTAAAACATGCACTTGTTGTGTTAAACATACTTGTCTTGAGACAAAATGTGTATAAAATTGTAGAAAAAGTGGTTTCAAAATACTATTTAAATTATCAAATAGCTCTCGAACATCCCCTAAAATGGCATTTTTCTCTTGTCCCCACTTCTTGGTGACCAACTTGCATGTCAAATATAACATTTAAAATAGGGATTTTATTTACTTTTTTTTGTATTATTCTATTGATATATGTCTCTTGTAAAAGTAAAATCAATTTGTTAAATCATAAACATATTTTAAATAACAGTAATTTTGCACAGAAGGTGTGTCCCTCAACATGCGTTCAACCCTGTTACCCAAACCTTTTTAGATTGGCACAGGAAGTGAAAAAACTGTAACTCAGATGACACACAGGAAGTGACATCAGCAAGCCATGTGCTAGTGCCATGGGTAGACCAAAACTAAGTCCTCTCTTTAATTTTCATATTTTTACAATCTTTTCAGTTGTAAAAGAGTGTGGCACTCTGACCCACTCAACCCTGTTACTGATATTATCAGAATAAAGCATATTAATTTCAAAGTTATCTTTCTTGCATTAGATATCCAAGTTTGTCCTTGCCTTGAAAGTAGCATTACATGCTACATCTAGCAATAATTCCTGAGGTTAAAGCTCAAATTAGCATTGATTTTCAACCCTGTTACTATAATTAGAGTAACAGGGGTAATTCTTTATTGGAAAATATACATTTGATGCCAAGCTGGGCAAATCACTTTTTTTGATGATTTATTATCTGTTTTTCCTAAATATATAAAAAAACATTATAAAATAAAAGGTTCATTTTTCAAAAATGTTGGTGTCTAAATTGTCCTCCAATTCTGGAATGACCCACATACATACATTACCCCTTTCTTTCAAAGTCTTGGCAAATTATACATAAATACAGACAATCATTTAAATTCTCTGACCTTTCCCCGGGTAGTTGATACAGAAAGGTATGCTTACAAATCCTACCCTACCAAACCAAAAATGATATGTAGCCTAAATAAGAAAAAATGTAAATAAACATAAACAAGGAGATGTTTAGAGCTCAGATATCACTTATGTTACTGGTTTCCATCTTCTCTGGAATGTTTAAAGTTTCATTCGTTTTTTTTCCACAATAAACACCTTTTTTACTCTTGTCTCTCCATTGCGTTATGTTGGGGGGTCATTTCCCTTGCTATCAGGAGTAGCACCATGGATGTTTAATAAGAACTGGATACAGCGTGGGAGGCGGGGTCTTGTTCTATCCTACGAGAGCTGCTCATTGGCGCATGAAGGCAAAATGGCCCAACTTTTGAGAGCGAAACGTCACAGATTACCCAGCATGCCTGGCTGTCAGAGCAGAAGAACCCGTATGTACGCAGACAGAGCATGCGCCCCTTAAGCCCCGCCCCCCGAGCTCCCACTCTCGTCTCATAGAATGAATGGAGAGAAAATAAATCTAGATTCGGCTTTTAGTGCATTTTACAACTTTAAGGACCGAATGATTCTAATAAGGGCTATAAAATAGTTCACACTGGATAGTTTATTTATTAAAAAAAAAAAGTATCCACTGATTTACAGACATCTCTTTCCCAATGTTAGTCAATGGGGGAAAGTAGTTTTGAGCCGGGTGACGTCACGGACTGATACGGAAGTTGCAGTACCGCCGTTTGGCCACTACGAATTTTGGGTTTAGAGTCCGGGGCACTTCCTGGGGGCTTGAGTAGGACTCTCAATAAGTAGCTTTTATCTCTGTCTATCAGGTCCTCTGGTCTTTTACTTTCTTTAAAAGTGTCTGTCGTAATAATGCAGCTTTTTAATAATAATAATAATAATAATACACTTTATTTGTAGAGCACCTTTCCTGCACAAAGCAGCCCAAAGTGCTTTACAGAACAAGTAGAAAACACAACAACAATATTTAAATAAAACAAGATAACACATCAACAGTTTTCCTAATGAAATGCCCTTGAAGTAAAGCTGACAAGAAATAAAAAAAATAGGTTAAAGTAAAACAATTTAAAAATACATTAAAACACAGACAATGATACCAGTGAGAGCTGAAAGTTAACCCAAATAAAAAGCCTTGTTAAAAAGATAGGTTTTTAATGAGCTTTTAAACATTTCAGTGACTGAACATGTTGAGTAACTGTTAGATTTCACAGCCTGACATCGGCCAGTTTAAATCCAGAAGCCTGTGACGATGAAGAGGATTCATCACGTCCTCCTGACTGTGCTCCTCTTCATCGTCCACCCTCTGTCTCTCTGTTCGTACTATAGCACAAATACCCCTTCATTTTATTTTTACCGCAGGTGGGTGTTCTGTTTTTCAGAGTATGTAGTGAAGGTACAGCAGAGCCCACTCTCCCCATAGTTCCCTGCGTTCAGTGTGTCTGTTTGAATGTGTGTGAAGAGGATGAATGTTTGTATACATGACCACAGATCTTTCATCGGACTGAAAGCTCTGACAAGTCTCATTTATACATCTACTGATCTCATGTATAAGCCTCACATCAGTGTGTAGTGTCTCTACTTTAAAGAGTCCTCTCCTGCTGATGTTCAGCTGTATATCAGTATGTAGTGTCTCTACTTTAAAGAGTCCTCTCCTGCTGATGTTCAGCTGTATATCAGTATGTAGCATCTCTACTTTAAAGAGTCCTCTCCTGCTGATGTTCAGGTGTATATCAGTATGTAGTGTCTCTACTTTAAAGAGTCCTCTCCTGCTGATGTTCAGGTGTATATCAGTATGTAGTGTCTCTACTTTAAAGAGTCCTCTCCTGATGATGTTCAGGTGTATATCAGTATGTAGTGTCTCTACTTTAAAGAGTCCTCTCCTGCTGATGTTCAGGTGTATATCAGTATGTAGTGTCTCTACTTTAAAGAGTCCTCTCCTGCTGATGTTCAGGTGTATATCAGTATGTAGTGTCTCTACTTTAAAGAGTCCTCTCCTGCTGATGTTCAGGTGTATATCAGTATGTAGTGTCTCTACTTTAAAGAGTCCTCTTCTGCTGATGTTCAGGTGTATATCAGTATGTAGTGTCTCTACTTTAAAGAGTCCTCTCCTGCTGATGTTCAGGTGTATATCAGTATGTAGTGTCTCTACTTTAAAGAGTCCTCTCCTGCTGATGTTCAGGTGTATATCAGTATGTAGTGTCTCTACTTTAAAGAGTCCTCTTCTGCTGATGTTCAGGTGTATATCAGTATGTAGTGTCTCTACTTTCCTGAGTCCTGATGGTGTGTGTGTGTGTGTGTGTGTGTGTGTGTGTGTGTGTGTGTGTGTGTGTGTGTGTGTGTGTGTGTGTGTGTGTGTGTGTGTGTGTGTGTGTGTGTGTGTGTGTGTGTGTGTGTGTGTGTGTGTGTGTGTGTGTGTGTGTGTGTGTGTGTGTGTGTGTGTGTGTGTGTGTGTGTGTGTGTGTGTGTGTGTGTGTGTGTGTGTGTGTGTGTGTGTGTGTGTGTGTGTGTGTGTGTGTGTGTGAAATGCTGACCGGGCCTCTTGAACGCTTGATTGAGTTTGAAACTGTTGCTGCACCCCCCCCCCCCTTTCCGCCACTATATTTATATTAAAAATGGATCGATAGGTCTTATTTTTAGCTCCCCTTTCTCTTTAATCCCTTCAGTTCACACACATCGACCCCCCCCCCCCAAAGAGAAAACCTGTTTGGGTTTAGCCCACACACACACACACACACACACACACACACACACACACACATTGTCTGGCCCGGCTGTACTGCAGTGTAACACACAAGCTGTGATTTAAGCTTTGATATGTGTGTTTTGATATCAAAGCTTAAATCACAGCTTGTGTGTTACACTGCAGTACAGCCGGGCCAGACAATGTATCAGACTGTGTGTGTGTGTGTTTGATATCACACACACATAAACACACACATGCATAAAATCTGGACTCTCACAACCTTGGAAGCTCCTTGCTGATGATGCACACACACACACACACACACACACACACACACACACACACACACACACACACACACACACACACACACACACACACACACACACACACACACACACACACACACGTACACACACACACTCCGATATGAATGTGGACATTGGTCTCCATTGTGTGTGGCATGATAGAGATAACCAGTGTTAATATCTAACAGTTTTTTACCTGAGCAACAATTTTCAGCTCAACACTCAGACGGTAGCCAGACCACTGTAAAGTCTGGATACTGATGACATAATGTCACCAAATCATAGACTTACAGAGAGTTTGATACCTGGCAGAACAATTCAAACCAAGAAATCCATCACTCTGGAGTCCAGGTTGTCTTTGGTTTGAGTTTATTGAACACAAACGTAGCTATGAGACTGACTTAAAGGTGGGGTAGGTAATTTTGGAGAAACAATCTCGAGTGCGCTAGAATTTGAAAATACACAACCGAACACGAACGTGCACATGACCAATGAGGGCACGAGATAAGTTTGTGCACAGATGGAAGGCTGACAGGCAGGTAGGCCATCCAGTTACTTTAGCCGGGCCAGCTCAGATGATTGGTCGTGCTTTTTACAGCGCCACGGCTTCTACAGATGATATTTTTTTAATTGATTTTTTGTCAAAACACTTCAGATATTCATTGCTGTCGGGATGTTAAGAGCATTCCATGGAATATAACAAAAAGTATCTCGAGCCGGTTTCTCAAACTTACCTACCCCACCTTCAATATCGATCTAACTAATAGTAAAGCTGCTAAAGTCTGAAAAATCACCCTAAAAAAGCCCCCTAACAAAAATGACAAACCTTTTAGTGATGGCTCAAAGATATTATTGAACAATTTGAGGTGGTTAAAGATGATGTTTTCGTGCTTTGCGTCGCAAAGGCCTTGCTTACTAAGCCTGTTTCCAAAGATTTCCTTTACAAAATAGTTTCAGAGCTTGCCTACACGATATATGAATCAAGTCATCTTACCATATGTAATAAATAGGGTTCAATTTCACCAAATTGTTGTTGACTTTATGAGAATATATCTCACACACACAGTCCAATCACACTGAAATTGGCAAAGTGATTTGGAGAAACAATACTTTGTCAATTTACAAGAGTGGATTAAGATAGAGGTAAACAATGTAATCATCACACACACACACACACACACACACACACACACACACACACACACACACACACACACACACACACAGGTTAATTCATTACATATTCTTTGACTGCCCACAATGAATCATTTTCATATTTTGCTTGGTACAATATTATGTTTGCATACGTGGCTATGCCTTAAAACAAGCCTGTGATCGCCTATTTAAATTCTACTCCACGCGTATAGGACACACACACACACACACACACACACACACACACACACACACACACACACACACACACACACACACACTGTATCAGCAACAATCATTGTCGGTAGCCGTGTTCCTGTGTGAATGTCTGGCTGAATGAAAGGAGATTGATTAAATCATTCAGTGAGGTGTGTGTGCACCTTAGACAGTGACACCCACTTGCTTTAAGATAGATGGGCACCATTAACCTTAAATTGCACACACACACACACACACACACACACACACACACACACACACACACACACACACACACCCTGAATTCCCTCACTCTCATGTCTCTCTCTTCTCTAGTTGAATTGTAATTGAAAATAAATCCCCCTCCCTCCCTGAGGTCACAAGGCAGCGCAGTTACAGACACAGTTACAGACATTGGTGCCGTAGGGGAACAAGTATAATATATTGAGAAAGCAATTGAAGTGACACAGGAGGTTGTTTCAAAGCCAGAAGTTATTCATCACATTAAGGCGGGGGAACATACCAAGGCTGAACAGATACAGCCTCTCTGCTCCTGGTGGCAAAGTTGTCGTAAGTTGAGCCGTAATATGAAAGAAAACGTGGCAATAATGCAGTTACCCATTAGGCCATGGATCCAATATCTGTCCGTCAGTTTTCTATTATCTTAATATCAAAAAACAAATAAGTCAAATGAATGCTTTCAATCAAGCGCTACCCATGAAAAAGTGACATAAACCTGCATTATTCCTAATGGCCAGCAGGGGGCGACTCCATTAACGTCAGATTGAATAGACGTCTATGAGAAAATGATCCAACTTCTCCTATGATTTATTGCCTGAGTAGAAGTTTTTTCGTGACAAGTTTGAATTTTCAAGTCTCCTTAAAAACGTACTGAAAAGGGCTGAAAGTTCTCCAGGCTACATGACTGTTAGCAAGCCTGTTAGCTTAGTTGCTAACCGGAAAATAAGTGAATAGTGAAGTAAAGGTGAATTCAAAACATGTATTTCTCCTTGTTGGAGCGTAAAGCTATGCCTCATTTGTCGATCAATTTAAATAAGTCAAATAAGGGTAGAGAGTGCAACGGAGATGGCTGTCCATGCCTTTATTTCATCCCGGCTTAATTACTGTAATGCTCTGTTCTGCTGCCTCAACAAAACATCGATGAACCGGTCACAACAGGTCCAACATGCTGCAGCCAGATTACTCACTCGGTCCAAAAAAACATGCCACATCACTCCGATCCTTTCTGTCCTGCACTGGCTCCCTGTCCAGCTCAGAACCCAATTCAAAGTATTGGTCTTCATATATAGAGCTGTCCATGGCCAAGCCCCAGCCTACATCAATGACCTGATCCACCCTCACATCACAAACCGGGCCCTGAGGTCCTCTGAACAAGGCCTCCTAAGGGTGCCCCGAACCAGGCTAAAGACTAATGGGGACCTGCCTTTGAGGCGGTGGCCCCAAGGCTCTGGAACAAACTCCCCCAGAAACCAAAAGAGCCTCTCTCTCTCAGTAGAGATTTTTAAGGGGCAGTTAAAGACCCACCTTTTCCGACAGGCCTTTGGGTCGTCGGGGGAGGTGAGTTAGTAGCTGTCTTTTATTGGTGTTTTATCCTATGTGTTACCTGCTGCTGTTTTATGCCTTTTATTCTACATTTTATAATTGTACTTTGAATTGTGTCCTGTGTACTGCACTGTAAAGCACTTTGTACATCCGTGTTGAGAAGGTGCTATATAAATAAAGTTGTACTTACCTACTTACTTACCATAGCTAATAGCTACGTTAGCTTCTTGAGTAGTTTGGATCAATAGTTCTTACTTTAATGAGCGTTTGCTTTTGGTCAATGACGTGTTTTTGTTTGACAAAGTTGCACCCATATCTTCTTATGTAAGCATGCAGATAGCATCCTGGTATTATTGTTACGTGACAAGATAACTTGAGTTTACAGTAAACCCACTAAAGTAGAAGAAGGATTTTCTTTCTCGAGACTTTTATTAAAGACTGAGCTCTGGGGGTTTCTGTGTGGCAAACTTTGAACAAGTGGTTTCCTTTGGATCAGTGGACTAGCAGCAGGGATTTTGACAGGACTCCCAATGTGTTGCGTGTGTGTGTGTGTGTGTGTGTGTGTGTGTGTGTTTGTGTGTGCATGTTCTAGTTAAAAGCAGCAGGGGTGAGGGTACCTGGGGTCCCACAGAGTAGAGCCTGAACAAACAGTCCTCTCACTGTACACTGAAAACATGGAATATTATGTAGATGAGATTCCACATTCTTCTGGGTATAGACCGCAAGAGTTGAGATCCATGAATGAAACTCACTCAGGTTTCTATGTGGCATCATGGGAATGGGTCCTCAACTATGTTCCAATCTAATATATCTTAACAACCTTTAGATGTGTTAGGATTAGGATCGCCAGAGGATGAATTCTGCTAACTTTTGTTGTCCCCTAACCTTTCCTCTAGTGCCACTAATCAGACATCCTTTACTCTTCCCACACCGGGGAAACTTCCATTGTCCCAGCAAAGGGTCAGAGCAGATTGATGGCAAACACACATTAATAACATAGTATTTTGACTATTTAAGGGACATGTCATGGCAACTTTCGGATGGATTGACATAATATTTGGTAGATATTGATGGTGCACAGTGGAAGATTTTATGATCTCCTATCTTTTGTCTACCGCCACCAGAGAGCGTGAGATATTTCAACATCGTCAAATTGGATTGGAACAACATGTGGTACAGATATTAACGGTTTCCTTTGGATGTGTACTGATAACTTTGGTGATTCCCAGACTTTACAATTAGCACCATAAGCAGGTTAACTTTTCAGTTTTCAACCCACATGTTTGGAAACCTCACATTTCCCTCAAGATGAATTGTACTAACTTTGGTGATCTTCCGACTTTAGCATTAGCATGGCTTTTCTCATTGTTGTTTCTAATCAGTTTGTCTGTTCCGACGCCACAATCTTGTTTTTGAATTCAGAATATCCTGCAGCATGATTTTTGCTGTGTCATTCATTTGCAAGGCTGTATAACCATTCGATAACTGAGGTCAGAAACTCAGCTGGACCCAGTATCAATTACTGTTCATCAGTGAGCTCAGGGTTCAACATATTGGAAACAGCTGAAAGCCTTTAAAAAAACACATTTCAATACATTGTTTGCATTTATCGTCCGCACTGTGACACGAGGTGAAGGATATTTACTTAAAGCCATTGTACATGCATGCAGTGTCAGCCCTCCTCTCTCTCTTTGTTGCATAACCACAGACGTACTTCATGACAGAAGACAGCTGCTGCACTTTGACCTCTCGCTACACTACTGGTGACCTCAGAGTCTGATCTGGGTTCAGTTCAGTCACGTTTTCCCTCTCAGCTGAAGGGACAGACCTCTGCAGAGATAGTGTCAGAAAAACGACCCTTCCCAACATGTTAGACCAACAACCCCTCATTAGTCAGCTTCCATCGTACATTCTCGGAAATGTTTGACCTTAATTATTAGAGATGTCCCGATCCCCGATTTTTTTCCTCCCGATTCCGATTTTTGAAAATCACGTGATCGGCTCCGATCCCCGATCACGTGATTTTCAAAAGATCGGAATCGGGAGGGAAACAAATCGGGGATCAGGATTTTTTTTTTTTTTATATAAATACTTTAAAAAAATTTTTATTCATTGTTACAAAACAAAAATGACCATGTTCAAGTCTTAAAGTCATCCTGAGGCCTTAGTTTTGGTTTCAAATTACAGAACATCATGTATGTGTTGCTTCTTTGGGGCTTGTCTTCATAGACCTGGTTGCTTATTTCTCTCAAATCTGGCAACAGAGTGGGCAGGGCACAGTGTCTAATTGTAGCAGTAAGCTAACGAGTACTGATAAGCTTTATTTTGTTTTGATCCAATGCTGCACAACTGAACTGATCCAATGCTGCTGTGAAAGAAAGAAGCTATATCCATGTTGGATAGAATATCACATTTAAATAAAAAAATAACCTTAAGGAACAACTTGAATGCTTTTTCTCTCTTAATGCATTGCATAAAGATCGGATCGGGAAAAATCGGTATCGGCAAATTGTCAAAATCAAATGATCGGAATCGGATCGGGAGCAAAACAAAGTGATCGGGACATCCCTATTAATTATCTATTGGGCAGTTTGATCATTGCCTCGGATATCACACGCTTGCCTTTGATGAGATTTGACCAACTGTTTATTTTGGGGATTTTTCGGCAACAAACCATTATTTCGACCAAAGTGAGACCATTTATTTTTTCACGGGCCAACTGGCTATTTTTTAGGGACATCATTCTCACCTGTGGATTTTGCAATTGAGCAGTAACATTGCAGTGGACCTAAAAGGAATTAGATACTGAGCAGTTATTTTTCGATTATAATTAGTTTAGGTTTGTTTAAGTTTCATGCAATACAAATAAATGTTATAGCGTAGTTGGTTGAGCTTCATTTTCACAGTGCTGTTGTCTTTTAGCAAATTAAGAAATGTTGACACAAAAGTATCTTCCATGTTTGATGGATTGTTATTGAGACATTCAGGGTCCCCAGAGGATATCTTGTTATGACTTCAATGACCCTTTTGAGTTTCCTCTGATTCCATTAGCAGTTCAAATGTTACCTTGTGGTGTAATATCTTAAAATCCTCTTTATCGATTGCCACTAATGTTTCATACGGACTTTGAAGTTCCACAGAGGACACACCTAATTGATCCCCTGCATTTCATACCGTCTTTTTAAATAAACATGTTATGCTTAATTAACATTGAATAAAATGTGTTTCTACTTACTCTTATTCCATTTAGCAACATTTGAAGATAAGTATATCAGATTTGAGTATTTTTCTTAATTCATGACACAAATTCAATACTTCTATAAATGATTATTGTTTTTTGTACTTGCAGAACCCTTCAGCGTACAGTAGGTTGTACAGTTTTAGGAGATATCGACACACATGAGAAATAACATCATGATCAAAATAGCAATGGTTACGCTGTTGGGCCAGTTCTGTTGGGATATTTCAGAAACTGTACTGACCGGCTTGAAGAACTTGCATCAGCCAAACTCTCGTGTCTATTGGTTGCAGAACCACGATGTTAGCAAAGAGAAAGCGTGTTTGTTTCCTCACTCAGCTCTTAGTGTAGACTGTAGTTACAAAGAAGAGGCTCTCATGCACTTGTTTGTCCATGTTTCTTTTTAATATCCTCTGGTCTTCTCGGGATGAAATGACGTGATTGGTCAGCTAAGTGGATTTACCAAAGCGCCACAGTGAGGCATTTCCATTGTCACACGTCCAAGTGCTTTATCTCGGTGGTTATTTGGTAGATTGAGGGCGGCCTGGGGTTATCCCAAAGTGATCTCCGTACAGCTGTGCTGCACTGTGCCAGATTAATACGTAGATTGCTTCAGTCATGAAACAGAGATTAGATGGTCTCCCCTGACTTTAGAGGATGTTACTGCACACACACTGCTCTTATTGCCTGCTTTAGTGTCTGATGAGTTCCCAACACTGACACACATCTAATATATCTGCAACCCGCACTTTCACCCCCCACGCATTCCTCTTTGCTTTTATTACAACACTTGTGCTAAATGCTTCCTTTGTTCCGCCTGTGTTTGTGTGAGGAAGTAAATTAGATTAAACTAATCTCATCTCATGTGAGGAAGCTAAAACAGTGAATCCCTTAACACAGGGGAAAAATCATTGTGTTGCATCAACACTGAGCTGTGTGTGTGTGTGTGTGTGTGTGTGTGTGTGTGTGTGTGTGTGTGTGTGTGTGTGTGTGTGTGTGTGTGTGTGTGTGTGTGTGTGTGTGTGTGTGTGTGTGTGTGTGTGTGTGTGTGTGTGTGTGTGTGTGTGTGTGTGTGTGTGTGTGTGTGTGTGTGTGTGTGTGTGTCTCTGTGTGTGTGTGTCTCTGTGTGTGTGTGTCTCTGTGTGTCTGTGTGTCTGTTTGTACTAGTTATCAGATCAACCGGCTTGATTTTAATTTCAATTTGCTTATGCAGTATTTCCTGAGACACTCATTTATTAACCAAATTGTTTCACTCTCTATTTTATTTTTTCCTTTTCTCTCTTCTTGCCCTTTTTTTCTGTCTTTTCTTTTTCCTTTTTTTTCCTTTTTTTCCTTTTTCCTTCTAATTTCCTTTTTTGTCTTTTTTTCTCATTCATTTATTCTTTAGTCTTTCATCTCCTCGTTTTCATTGTATTCCCCATTCCTCTTATCATTTATTCCCCTCAATGTCTGTCTACTTCTCATTTCTCCTTTCCTTTCCATACTTCCTCTTCCTTTATTTCTTCGTTCTTTTCCTGGTTTTGCCTCACTTTCCTCTTCCTTCATCTTATTCTACTTGTTCTTCTACTTGTTCTTCTACTTGTTCTTCTCCTTCCTCTTTTTCCTCTCGTGTCCCAGCTTCTCATACTTCTGCTACATCCTTCTATCGTCAACATTTTCATCTATTACACATGTTTTAATAACAGATACAGTGCAATAAATACATTCCTGCAAATCATAACAACACAAGACATTTTATTTTATAAGAAAAAAAACATATTTAAATACGTGCTGGACTTCGGATCAGGGGGTAGCAAGTTGGAGTCCCACTGCAGTCAGCATGTCGTTGTGTCCCTGGGCAGGACACTTCACCCCAAAGTGTTCCTGTGGGGGTTGCCCACAGGACCGTCTAAAACATACTTTTTTATAAACAGTGTTTTAATAAGCAACGTGTGAGGCTTTTAAAAGCAAAAATCAAAAGTGTATTGATGGGTGAGTAGGTGTGCTGATGGCTGCAGGTTGCTCACACACACACACACACACACACACACACACACACACACACACACACACACACACACACACACACACACACACACACACACACACACACACACAAACAGGCTGATACTGTCTACAGGCATCCTTCATTCCATTACAGATATTGACACAAAACTGTCCCATCTGCACTTATCTCTGCTCCTCTTCCTCCTCTTCATCTTCTCTCTGAAGTGTGTGTGTGTGTGTGTGTGTGTGTGTGTGTGTGTCACTCTTTGACACTTTCTTATTCCATTATTCCTCCTGTCACCTGGCTCTCTCTCGTGCGCTCTCTGTTTCCCTCCCTCTCACTCTGTGGAGGTCTGTTGATGTTATGACTCTCACATTTCACACTCTCTCTCTCTCCTAATGTTTTCTCATGCTCTCTCCACCTCCACCTCTCACCACTTGTTCCATCAATTCTTTCTTTCCCTCAAATGGACTCCCTGTTCCTCTGCCTCTCTCTTTCTTTATCTCCTTCTTTCTATCAATTTTTTTTTTTTTGTCTTGCACTCTTATTCCCGTCTCTTTCTCAGGCCACTTATTGTCACAGCTGTGTTTTCTCAGTCAGATGTCAGTGAGAAGCTTTCTGGACAGTGTGTCCTCAGCCTGTGTGTGTGTGTGTGTGTGTGTGTGTGTGTGTGTGTGTGTGTGTGTGTGTGTGTGTGTGTGTGTGTGTGTGTGTGTGTGTGTGTGTGTGTGTGTGTGTGTGTGTGTGTGTGTGTGTGTGTGTGTGTGTGTGTGTGTGTGTGTGTGTGTGTGTGTGTGTGTGTGTGTGTGTGTGTGTGTGTGTGTGTGTGTGTGTGTGTGTGTGTGTGTGTGTGTGTGTGTGTGTGTGTGTGTGTGTGTGTGTGTGTGTGTGTGTGTGTGTGTGTGTGTCGGTACAGGGCAGTGCCATGCCGGTGCCTTCCCACGTGTGAGAGGCAGAAAGGAAGAGAGAGACAGAAACACTGGGACTTATTGTGCACAAATGTCTTTTCTCTCCCTCCTTTCCTCCCCCAGCCTCCCCCCCTTCTCTCACTGGGACTCTATTGTCTGATCTGTTACTGTAAGCCTCACTTCATCTGCGCCCTTGTTTGAAAATGAGAAAGAAGCGTATCATTATTGACATGTTGGTGTGATTAGTTCGATGTTCTTTTGGCACCGGAGGCTGTTACATGATGTTTACATGGCATTTTTCAAAATTATCATTATTGGCTTATTTTCCTAGTTTAAAACCAACATTTGTTATTAAGTTTGGAGAAATTGGAAGCAGTTCCTAGAGCCAAATGGTCCCTATATTGGTCCGGCAGTGGCTCAGTCAGTAGGGGCTTGGACTGTGAGCCGTAGGGTCGCCGGTTCAAGTCCCCGACCAGACCTAAAATATGGAGTGTGGACTGCTACTTGGAGAGGTCCCAGTTCACCTCCTGCCCTGCTGTGGTGTCCTTGAGCAAGGCACCGGACACCCCCCTTCCCCCCTCACTCCCATTGCTCCCCGGGCGCTGTCCAATAGCTGCCCACTGCTCCTAGTACTAGACTCCTGGTACTAGGATGGGTTAAAAGCAGAGAGCACATGTCACTGTGTGTGCTGTGTGCTCTGCATGTGAGACCATTAAAGAGGGTTTCATCCCTCCCAATATTATTCTATTCTATTGATATGGTAAATATGTCTACTCCCTTTCTTTACGAACAGCCCTCATTGTAATCCTAAACATATTATAATCACCATAAAGAACCCACTGCCTGCGTACTGACTGATTACTGATGTAGTAAACAAATTGAAATCAAAACAGAAGCTGAAACATATGATGCATGGATTTTTATTGTATTCCACCTTTGGCCAGTTTAATTAAGCGTGTAGACCGAAAGTGAATGTATGGATGGGTTAAATGTACACGGTAATAGATAACTGATCATAATAATTGGATGATATATCAATTAGTAAGTTGTTAAAGAAAATAAATGACATTTTGCATGAATAATCTATACAGTACTTCATCAAAGTGTTAAAGTCAATCTTTTAAGCAGAGACTCAACACAAGGTCTGGGTTCAGCTTAGCCAATGTCAGATTGTCTGCTTCTGTCTATCCTAAAGTATTCTTTATTTATTAGCTACTTTTTTTAAGAAGTCAACGTGGGTTCAAAGAAGCTCGAAGGTGGGGACTTTTCATTACATCTTGACAAAGGATGAAAGGAAAGACTCATTGATTAATTTAAAAGAGAATCACTATTATCAATGCACTCCACTTTGATTAATCTCATCTCCAAAAACATCCATTAGCATTTGTGCAGGTATAAAGGCCAACACATCAGGGCTAAACTTAAAAGTCTTAAATGGGTATCACAGACGTTGCTTTTTTATCAGACTTCTTGATGTTATGCATGTTGGCGTGTGGTTAACTTCATGCAAATATGATATTTCGGCTTCTTTCTGAGATCCTTATGAGACTTCAATGTCATTGTAGAGATAGCAGGATCGTTTTCAACAAATGACAGATTTTCATAGTTAAGCTGATGCACTCTTTTTCTAAACCCCCCACACTTTACAGAACAGCCTCAGAGAGGGGAATGAGTTTCTCTCCCGTTTTATTTTTACCCCGATGATGTGTCTGTGAGCTCAGTGTGGTCTGAGTCACAGTTCACTGCCGTCACATCACCTGAACAAGTCCCATAATGGGAATCTGTCCAGCAGAACGGCTCTCTGACACCCTGAGATGTGCTTCAGAGGGGGTTAGATGGAGGAAAGAAAACATGCTGCGAGGAACAGAATTACGGCAACATTTGCTTTGAAACGTGCCTAAAGTAATGGATCATAGTGAATAATATCCAATCCACTTTATTCCTATAGCACATTTAAAAACAGTTGAACAAAGTGCTGTACATCAACAACTGTATAAAAACACAGTATAAATACATAAACACAAACAGGACATGAAACAAATGTAAAACATGAGACAATGAAACCAGATCAGAAGAGACTGAGAAACTCTCCTTCATGACGTAAAAACAATACAAAACACTAGGAAGATACAAACTCACATTGAAAAGCACAAGTGTCACCTGGTCTGCATGCAAGGGAAAAGAAGTGGGTTTTTAAACGAGATTCAAAAACAGGCATTAGTTGGAGCAAGTCTAACCTGGAGGGGCAATTCGTTCCATAATTTGGAGCTGCAACAGCAAAGGCTCTGTCTCCTCGCTGCTTTAGCCTCGATTTAGGGACGACCACAAGGAGTCTGTCAGCAGACCTCAGTGACCGTGTGGGTGTGGTTATAAAAGATCTGCCAGGTACGGTGGGGCTAAACCGTTTAGGGCTTTGTATGCGAACAGTAACATTTTAAATCGGATTCTAAAACTGACTGGTAGCCTGTGTAACGAGGCGAGTACAGGCGTAATATGTTCACGCCTGCCTGTCCTTCTAAGGAGGACAGGCTGGTGAACAGAGCATTGCAGTAATCCAGTTTAGTGGATATAAAATAATGTATTCCTTTCTCAAAGTCATTAAAAGAAAGGAAAGGCTTGACCTTTGCTAAAGTTCTTAGCTGAAAGAAGCTGGATTTGACAACAGAATTGATCTGTTTGTTTAGTTTAAAATCACGATCAATCCGTACACCCAGGTTTGTGACAATGGGTTTCACATAGGGGACAAGAGAATCCAGCAGGCGGGTGAATTTTAAAAAGTTCAAGGCCATCCAGGCTCTGATGTCCTGCAGACAGTCAGACTGGCGTTGCTGAGGGTTTGGGTCATTTATTTGTAGATTTGCGAGTCATCTGCATAAAAATGAAATGAGACGCCATATTTTTTAACGATAGCGCCCAAGGGGAGCAGGTATAGGGGAAATAAAATCGGCCCAAGAATGGAGCCTTGGGGTACCCCGTATGACAGAGGAGCAGAGCAGGAAGTCAATTCATCAAGATTTACATTAAAAATTCTTTCAGACAGATACGACTGGACTGGATTGGATAATATGCTTTTGTTGTCATTTCTAACCTGAGTGTAGTGCGAAAGATATTTTTTTCCCCAAATGTCCCGGTTTAAGAAGCAGCCTGAAACCTTTTCATTTAGACTTTTTTCTGTGAATGGATAAAATGTTAAGTTTGTAATTAAAAAAAAATCTAACTTTTCTCTGTATTATTTAATATTTTAGTGAACGTCGTTGGGTTTGAAGACAAAACAAGACATTTAAAGACTTTTTTAGACAATTTGATTCATCTGGATGGGGTAGATTGATTTGTCTTTTGATCGATTTGATGTTGCGGCCTATATGTTAATGTTGAAATGGTTAACACATCCAGCATTACTGCGATATTTGCATTCATTTGGAGTCAGGTTCTCTGTCCACCTGTTGAATGTGTGTGTCTTTAAGCTCAGCGTTGGTCTCCACCTTCTCTTGTAGAATATATTTCTCTCTTATCTGTAAATGAGCCAATCGGTTGACCAGCTAAATGCTAACTTAGACTTTCTGTGAATTGGTGCAATACAGGTAGCTTACAGCGGGGTTTTTAGAGCTTCTTTCATTAAAACAACTGTCTGAAAACCCAAAAAAACTTGGACGGCGCACACCTAAGCCAATTCACTTGCTCATTGCAAAGTCCCTATCCTGTTTTAGTAAACGTATTGTTCTGACTTGGATATGGTCGATAGCTTTACCGTGAAAACAAAATGGAGGCTACCAAGAAGTTGTGTTGTATTTAATTGTTCAGAAAGTTTGGACAACAAGTCGATACCTGCTTCAAAGTTGTTGTTTCTGACATTGAAGCATCACAGATATGCCATTTTTATGAATGAAAGAGAAACCTAATTTGTGTATTCGCCCTCTGAATCGAATCCATACA
Source organism: Notothenia rossii (assembly GCF_949606895.1). NCBI lineage: Eukaryota > Metazoa > Chordata > Actinopteri > Perciformes > Nototheniidae > Notothenia > Notothenia rossii. The sequence continues at coordinate 91,538,843 of NC_136902.1, read as the reverse complement.
TGTAAAATCAGAGAGTAGTTTTACTGTAATTCTGTAGACAGATAAACAAACAGACTGCTATAAACATCCTCGGAGGTAATGAGCTGAAAGATGGTAAAACAGGAAGCTAAGAGGATCGTTATCTATGCAGTCATCAATACCAACGACACCTTCTCCATCACATGCATCTATCGTTAAATAAGAAGCTTTAGACTTTTGCAGCGAAATCAAAAACAGATCAATATCTGTATTGTGATTCAAACGGCGTGTGGCTTCAAACCTTGGAAGGAGAAAAAGTGAAGTGTTTTGGAAAGAGCAGGGGGGGGATTTGCCAGCAGAGCTGAATGAGGCCGAGTAAATATGGGTTTTCTTAATGAGGCAACAGGATAATGCCCCTGCTGCACACACACACACACACACACACACACACACACACACACACACACACACACACACACACACACACACACGGTCCACAGGTGAATATCACAGTGGGCCGGGTCTGTGGCTTTACTTGTGGCAGTGGTCAGGACGTGGCCATAATACCAATGTGCAGCTGCCAGCCTGCCATTGGAACTGATTGCTGGAGCGAGAGAACGAGGCGGCAATGAGAGGGGTAGAGAGAGAGAGAGAGAGAGAGACAGGGGGAGATGCATGCCATCACTGTAGTATGGCATCAGTGCTCTTCTGTCTGCATGCAACTGATAAAGAGGAGGAATAAGTTACAGTTTGTCCAATGGAGATTGTTACTTAATGGAATGAATAATCATATTAATATAACAGGAACTCTGGAGCGAAATTATTACTTAATGTATCTATGTATCTATATTGCAAAAGATATAGTACAAATTAAGATATAGTAGGGAAGAATAGAATGGTGCAGACCAGGGAATGGTATATTTGGTGACTGGATTGGAAGTTAGCATCTCCCTGGTTCCCTCTATTAAAAAGCCAATGGTATTTTTTTAATTTAAAAAAAATATATAGCTGATAAGATCTGTGGCAAACACACATTTATGGTACTTACAGATTTTGTTCAGCATGATAAACTCCAAATATTATAACTACTTTTATGATTTTTGGAATGGACGGATGTAATGTAAAAAGTTATACACGTTATATGGCTATAAAGGAACTACAGCACAGTCACATGACTTCACGTCACCACCGCTAAGCTAAAGGAGGCTAATGTTGGGCTATAAAGGAACTACAGCACGATCACATGACTTCACATCCCCACCGCTAAGCTAAAGGAGGCTAATGTTGGGTTATAAAGGAACTACAGCACGGTCACATGACTTCACGTCACCACCGCTAAGCTAAAGGTGGCTAATGTTGGGCTATAAAGGAACTACAGCACAGTCACATGACTTCACATCCCCACCGCTAAGCTAAAGGAGGCTAATGTTGGGCTATAAAGGAACTACAGCACGGTCACATTGACTTCACGTCACCACCGCTAAGCTAAAGGAGGCTAATGTTGGGCTATAAAGGAACTACAGTACGGTCACATGACTTCACGTCACCACCGCTAAGCTAAAGGAGGCTAATGTTGGGCTATAAAGGAACTACAGCACGGTCACATGACTTCACGTATCCACCGCTAAGCT
>NC_136902.1:91477909-91537054 GCF_949606895.1 Notothenia rossii | reverse complement strand
TTTGGTGTGTGTGTGTGTGTGTGTGTGTGTGTGTGTGTGTGTGTGTGTGTGTGTGTGTGTGTGTGTGTGTGTGTGTGTGTGTGTGTGTGTGTGTGTGTGTGTGTGTGTGTGTGTGTGTGTGTGTGTGTGTGTGTGTGTGTGTGTGTGTGTGTGTGTGTGTGTGTGTGTGTGTGTGTGTGTGTGTGTGTGTGTGTGTGTGTGTGTGTGAGTGAGTGACGTGGTACGACTCATCCAACAGCCATTAGTCCCAGCAGCTTCAGGGATGGTTTACGGCCAGATGTAATGAGAGCAGAGCAGCAGAACAACAGGTATTTTCTCTGTAGTTATGACCGCGGATTGTGTTTCAGTCTCAGCTCGCTGCCGGCAGTCTGCTGTACAGTGTCAGCTTGTCAGTTGTTACAGAAAAGTACGAAAAAATTCGTCTGAAATATATGTTTTTTGCACTTGAAACAAACTGGCCGGAAACCTTCGGTCTAGTTTCGATACATTTTGAGACCCAAACGTTTTCAGGCTTTTCAGCGGATAGCAGAAACAACTCGTGTGTCTACCATCTTTAATTAAATAACATCATTAAAAAATGAATCTGTTATGAAGGTCAGTCTGACTTGAGCTTTTTAAGTGACTGCTCTTCGGGGCGATTACACAATACAATCTTTCCTTAAAAAGAGAACATGACTCAGTGTACAGTCTGACATTAACCGTTAGGTCGCTGTTATTCATATTTAGCCCACTTTGTTGTGTGTACATTGAAACATTTCACATCCAAATGATGGAGAATACATGCAACAGGAATACCGGTGTACTAAAAAGCTATTTCAATACCAAACATGTGTTGCATACAAAAGTCAAAGTCAACTTTATTGTCAATTTTTTTTTTTTTTTGTACAGAGAGAGATCGAAATAGTGTTTCCCACAATCCAGAGGAATACATAATCCATATATATACACACATACATAATCAACAGACACATTTTTACATCTGCACAAATTCAAATACATAAATAAAAGCACAACAGTCCATTCAACATAACAGTCAGTTCAAAATACAGTAGGAGCACACACACATGGGGACTGATGACGCTTTCTGATGACCTGTACTGAGAGGAAGCTAGGTCAAGAAATGCATGTATAGTGACAGGAATATACAAGTCAAAGTAAAGGATATACTTGCTACAGTAAGTGTTACAATGAAACACGTGTTTAGCACATTAAGCAAAGATCAGAATCAAGAGCAGGACTTGTTTCCGACTGATGGATGATTTGTAGTTTTTCCTGTCCAGACACTTGTAGTCTTTGTTCCTGTTTGTGCTGTATATAATATTACATCACATGTCACTTGTGGATAATCCCCACAGGAGCAATTTGGGGTGAAGTGTCTCAGGGACACAACGACATGCTGACTGTAGTGGGGTTTGAACCTGTGACCACCTGATCCCAACACCTACGCACAACCCACTGCGCCACACGCCGCACTATATCAAGTTGACTGACTTTCACTTCTGTCCCTCAAAGGTCCCTCTGACATATCTGCAGCTTGAACTCTGCAGCTTGAACTCTGCAGCTTGAACTCTGCAGCTTGAACTCTGCAGCTTGAACTCTGCGGCTTGAACTCAATATATAACACCTTTTAGAAAGTATTCATTTCATTTCTAGCTTTAAACGGGTGCCTTTTAAAGCTCGACTGGTTCTGCCCTCCGGCTTTACTCTACATTCATCATCCCTTCATGAGGCAGAGCCTTTGCCCTTTTTAAGGCGGTGGAAAAGCTGAGTGGATGTTTCTGTTAGGACTGTCTGTGTGATCAGACAATCAGAGTAACTTCTTCTGAATCACCGTTTGATAACAGACATGTATGGTGGTCTGGTTATCCTCGGGGGGAATTGATAACGCTGCTTTACCTCCAGTTACTGTATCATTGCTGTTCAGGTTTTGCAGTGCAATCAGAAAATGTCTTCAGGACATAATAATTGGATAAGCCCTTTTTGTTGATATGAGTTGTAAACTAAGTGTTAGTGTAGAGTGTTTTACAAAAACCTAAAAGGCACCATGTATCGATTTGACACCATAGTACCATTTTTGTAACCTGTTTCTTTCTCTTTAACTTAAAATACTTCAACTTAACCAAAGCAAGTGTTGCTTCACTTTGGAACCTTTCACAAATATGATCTCCAGATATATGGGTTGATGTGATCATCTATTAAAATATAGAGTGTTACGGAATAATTAGCTTAGGTGTTCAACCTTCGACACAGTTCATCATGTTCTCCTCTCACTGTCTCTTTTCCCACGGCATAGGTCTACGGCCTTGGGTATTGCTGCTATCTCTCTCAAGGGGGAGGAGCTTGGGTATTGCTGCTATCTCTCTTAAGGGGGAGGAGCTTGGGCGCATTGTTGTTGCCAATCTATGACCGAGCACAAGCCGCCATGAGGTAGTTTACTGTTCAGGGACGTAGGCGCACATTCTTTCCTATGGACGAGAGCTCTAGTTAGATTCAGGGTCCATATTGCTTTAGTCTCGCTGATGAAGAATGTTGATTATTACACTCTGAACTAGTTAAAACCTGGAGCTACAGAAAGAGTTCTTCAGAATTGGTTTGGCAACCGCTGTGTGAACTCGCGACACACCACCTGTCTTGTAATTTCTCCGGCCGAAGCTCCAAATAAACCCATCAGTGTTTGCCATCAAAGCTCCAGCTCTCCATCGTGTCTCTCTGAGTCCTGACTCTAATTGCTTCAGAAGTTTCCCCCACAAAGAGTGTAGTTTCAAGTGTCATATATTTCTCACAAGTCGGATTACTAACTTGTCGATGTTCTGCAGTTTTTAGATTATAAAATTGGATGTAGGTGATTTTTCAGGAAGCAAGCAATCTCAAGGATGCATACATTAGAATATACTGTATTATATTTAGTTGAGGCTCTCAATCAAATTGATGTATAGTAAGTGCATTCAACCATATAGAAACAAACTCAAGACAGTGAGAATCCTGCAGGCAAAACTATTGAGTGCTTTTCATTGGCCTCACATAAGCAAATAAACCTTTTCTAAGAAGTAAGAATATATAAATATTTGTTGTTTATTCAGTTGAAAGTAGGAGGCTATGCTTACGTATTTACTTTCCTTAGATGTGTCTTTCCTGCATGCACAGCAATGGTTCTATTTAATTTGGTTTATAAAATCTTTTTTTTTTGTGAAATTCCATATATATCAGGATGTTGAACACTTTACATGGCTGCACATTTAAGGATCAAAACAATCATTAGAGCATCAACGCCGGTTATGTTTTCACACCCCGGGCTAATTGGAAACTATCAACTGGAAAACAAGTGTCAAAACAAGGCGTTTATGATGTTTTCACACACTGGTGGCTAATCAACAATCCTGTGGGAACGCGTGTTATTGCGGTATATGACCAGCAGGGGGCAGCATTGAGCTTTACTGCTGCACAAAAACAAGGACCTTATATAGGCAACGGTCCCCTCTTCTCCTGTTGATATGTGTGTGTGTGTGTGTGTGTGTGTGCAGATATTTTTTATATTTCTTATACAAAAATAACCTTTTATTTTCTTGCTATTTCACATTCAATCTTAATTTTGCACTGAGGTTAACCCCCTAATATAATTTCCTCATGTAGCCAGCAAAATAATTTCATTTTATCCGATCGTCGCAGGTTTAACAATTGAATTTCCTGTCGATGTTATTGTTCTGTAAAGGTTGAGGGAATAAAGATACTGCGTGTAATTTCAGACTGATCATTTGAGATTTAATCTGAGAAAGGTGTGTGTGTGTGTGTGTGTGTGTGTGTGTGTGTGTGTGTGTGTGTGTGTGTGTGTGTGTGTGTGTGTGTGTGTGTGTGTGTGTGTGTGTGTGTGTGTGTGTGTGTGTGTGTGTGTGTGTGTGTGTGTGTGTGTGTGTGTGTGTGTGTGTGTGTGTGTGTGTGTGTGTGTGTGTGTGTGTGTGTGTGTGTGTGTGTGTGTGTGTGTGTGTGTGTGTGTGTGTGTGTGTGTGTGTGTGTGTGTGTGTGTGTGTTAAGGGAGCGCACCCATGAGTACGGACATAAAAAATTCAGCTGACAAGAGGAACTAGCCCTGCCACACACACACACAGCGGTAAAGGTAACTCACACTGATGCACCAATTCAAACCCAAGTCAAGCTTCATTTATCCACAGATGCGAGTTAGTGATCTGAAGGGAGTTGCCTAAACTAATTTGCATCAACCCCATTGGCTCTTTTCATCCGCTCGGTTTGTCTTCCTTGGGTTTCTTCCTCCGTTTATCTCAGAGGCAGCTTTCTTCAGCTCCCAAACTGTGGAGCAGCCTACTCAAAGATATTAAAAAGCATGCATTTAAAAGATAATTCAAACATATGTCTTGATGCCAAGCCTTTGTCCAGACACATGTCCTCCCATGTATTCAACACGCGTTCCACTTTAAGTGGTTTTTATGAGTTAAAAAAGTCTCTTGACGCTGAGCTCGTTCTCTTAACCTTTTTTATGTTTTCTTTTAAAAATAAATAAATAGTTATTCCTTTTTTCAATTGAAAAGCAGCTGCATGCTTGTATGGCTTTTGTGTGTGTGTGTGTGTGTGTGTGTGTGTGTGTGTGTGTGTGTGTGTGTGTGTGTGTGTGTGTGTGTGTGTGTGTGTGTGTGTGTGTGTGTGTGTGTGTGTGTGTGTGTGTGTGTGTGTGTGTGTGTGTGTGTGTGTGTGTGTGTGTGTGTGTGTGGTCTTCAGGCTGCTATCATTCACTCTCACTGCTGATGTCACACGCTCACACACACACGGCCCGCTTCAACATGTGTGATGTCAGCAGGATGTCAGCATGGCGCCACACGTTGCTATGGTGACCGTTAGGTGCCCAGCGACCAACAGTTGCTCACATGTCTCCTTTCTTTCCTCTTCTTCCCTTTTCCTTCCTTCCTTCGTCTCCTCCTCTTCGTCACCTCCTTGTCTTTTCTTCCCCTCCGATTGATATGACGGAGCTGAAAAGCACCTGATAGGCTGATGGCAGAAACACAACGTGTGCACACACACACACACACACACACACACACACACACACACACACACACACACACACACACACACACACACACACACACACACACACACACACATGTACCTTTGATACTTGTTAGCCAATGACCCTTCTCATGGTGCCACCTTGTGTGTGTGTGAGCGTGATAGCATGTGTGTGAGCTTGTAAGTGTGTGTGTTAGGGCTGCTCGATTATGGCAAAAATCATAATCCATATTATTTGGGTCCATAATTGATATCACGATTATTAAAAACGATTATCCATTTACTTTGGAAAACATCAATTTATTGGAGACATGTTTTTAACAGTTGATTACCGTGAACTTTATAATTCAACTGAAAAACCAATAATAAAAAAAAAAAGTAATAATAAACAAATAATCGTTTTATTTCGATTACGTTGTTTTCGTAATCGTTGCAAGCCATAATCGTAATTGCGATTAGAATTTGATTAATTGAGCAGCCTGAGTGTTTGTGTGTGTGTGTGTGTGTGAGAGCTTGTAAGTACATATGATTTGTAGATTTGATTTGTTTTTAACTTTTTTAGTTTTTATCTTTTTTTAGCATCTTTTTTATTGTTTATTATAACTTAGTACTTTTTTAACGCATTTCAGATATGCAACACTAAGCTGTCTGGGGCTCTTTCCTGCTGTAACACTACACATTTCCCCTCTGTGGGACTAATAAATGGATTCTGATTCTGATGAGAGAGTGTGTGAGCTTGTAATATGAATGATCTTTATTGCCTTTTTTATTTAATGTTATTTTTCCCCTTCTTCTTTGTAAGAATCAATCACAAAACCACCTGCTGTTTTTGTGATTGGAGCAAAAGGAAAACAGCAGGACTTATGTAAAGGATGGCCGTCTCTGCCAAACATACTGCTGTTTATTATCACTAATATCTAAATACACACTCCACCTCTCGATTCAACAAGAATAATGAATAAACCAGCAGACTAATTAATTAAGTGATGAAGAGGAGGGAGGAAGAATGGAAACTCTGCTTCCTCCACTTCCTCTGACTTCATGCTGTTTTAAGGTCGCTCAGTTTCAGTTGTCAGGTTTAGTGTTTCAGGTAAAAGATTCACTCCTGTCCTTCATCAATAGTCATATGACACACACACACACACACACACACACACACACACACACCCAGACACGCACACGCACACACACACACACACACACGCAGACACACGGACACACACACACACGCACACACACGCACACACACAGACACACACACACATGCACACACACACACACACACACACACACACACACACACACACACACACACACACACACACACACACACACACACACACACACACACACACACACACAAAGTGAAATGCATGAATCAAACCGTAATGAGTGAACATATTTATGAAGACCAAGGCAATCTGAATTAAAAGATTCACTCCTGTCCTTCATCAATAGTCATATGACACACACACACACACACACACACACACACACACACACACACACACACACACACACACACACACACACACACACACACACACACACACACACACACACACACACACACACACACAGACATACACACGCACACACACACACACATGCACAGACACACACACACACACACACACACACACACACACACACACACACACACACACACACACACACACACACACACACACACACACACACACACACACACTCACACAGACATACAGACACACACACACACACACACACACACACACACACACAGACACACAAAGTGAAATGCATGAATCAAACCTTAATGAGTGAACATATTTATGAAGACCAAGGCAGTCTGAATTAATCACAATTGTTCTATTTATCAGCTGATGAACGCCAATATATATTTCTCAGGTAACAATGTGCATGCAGACCAATCACAGATAAAGATATAGTGAAGATAGATGGATAGAAAAGTCAAATGGCATTCATGTTTTGGTCCAATAATGAACACCTGGAAACATTAACTGTGTTTCCAGGATTCAAAGCATGATTGATCCACTCAACAATCTGCTTTGACTGAAGTCATGCAGCTTAGAATGGTGAATGGTAAATGGACTGTACTTATACAGCGCTTTATCCAGTCTTTAAGACCCCTCAAAGCGCTTTACGTACTACATGTCTACATGCACACACCGTTGGCCATCGGGAGCGACTCGGGGTTAAGTATCTTGCCCAAGGATACATCGACATGTTGACTGCATGGGCTGAGATCGAACCCACAACCTTCTGGTGGAAAGACGACCGCACTCGCTCGCAGCCACACTCGCCCACGAACTGGTCCTTTTTGAAAGGATTGTTTTCCTGTGGCTTGTAGGTTGTAGCTTATTGATCTTCTGTAGTTAATATGCACTACTTCCTCCAAATCATAATAGGTCGTACAAGAGCTTGAAATGGTTGGTGTGCAGGTCAGGTTGAGTTTTGGTGGTTAGTTAACGCATCATTTTGAGGGTTGTACGATATGGACCTCTTATTAAAAGCAAGCCTTAAGCTAGGTCATGTGTATGCAGATATTTCAAAACATCACTTTCTTGATATGAGTGTGAACATATCAGAATTGGCTTATTTCTTAATACGATAATACTTTAATGCTCAGATCAAGTCTGAAATGATACTTGCATCACAGCAGCTCCATGAGTAACATCAACAGACACATATCAAGACACAATACATGAAGAGTTTAACTTAAAGGGGACCTATCATGCAAAATGCACTGTTGTACGTCTTTTATACATGAAGATGTGTCCCCGGTGTTCCAGGGAACTCACCAAGTGTCAGAAAACACAACCCTCTCTATTTTCCTCCATACCCAAATCTCTTAAAAAGGGGCTGCAACGGATCTGATACAGACTGATCCAGATTTCAACACTTCTGTGACGTCACAGAAGTGGCGCTACGGCTATTGGGCCAACTCCACCAATCAGGAGGAGACAGCCACGGACATTGCCGTTGGAAAGCGCTGGAGACGCTGTAGTACATATGTCAGGCCTGTAGATGGTGCTGTTCTCACTGAATCAGCCCATGATGCAAAGACAGTGTTAAATTGAGCGAAATGAGGAATGGCTAAAATGCATGATCTGTTTGGTATTTTGAAAAATAGAAAGTATAAATATGCCCTTATAGGTATGGTCCTACACTATATTATTCAAATATAGCATGATAGGTCCACTTAATGTATGGTCCAATAGTCTAATAGTTATGTTGGACCAACAGCTTCAAGTCCTTTTCCTAGTACTTAGAAATCAAGAAAGGAAGTTGCACAGCAGTTGACTTTGAGTCTGTGATCATTGGACTATAAAACAAAATCATGCACTTGAAATAGCTTTAAATAATTTAGGCTTCTTCAGATTTAGGACATTTAGAGATAACTTGCAGACACGTGTTCCATATCTACCCATTGATTGGTTGAATAGTCGGTAAAGTTTAAGTAGATTTTCTTTCATTGACTCCAGTGCGTTGCATCATTTTTAAGTTTCTAAATGACAGCTGTGATGAAGCTAATGTACCGCAGGCTGCATGACTGACATTAAGTCTCACTTCACTTCAGCACCGACTGCTTTTACCAACGGGCCTCATTAACCTGGAAAACGACCAAAGAGCACACACACACACCGTTCCACCGTTAATGAACATGCTCTTTAAAATACTGGTGAGTGTGTGTCCTGTGCTCCCACGCTGACGCACTGTGGGGGCGAACAGACGTCATTCACATGCCAGCCAAGTCCAGGAAGTAACACAACTTACACACACACATACTGTATACACACTGTGTTAAACCGTTGCTTTGTGGTTAATGGTGTGTGTGTGTGTATTTGCGTGTGTGAACTTTCACTTTAATATATCAAGTGACCAAGGAGGCTTGTGTCACTGATCAATATTTGATTCACAGCCACTCGAGCAGATTGTGTGTGTGTGTGTGTGTGTGTGTGTGTGTGTGTGTGTGTGTGTGTGTGTGTGTGTGTGTGTGTGTGTGTGTGTGTGTGTGTGTGTGTGTGTGTGTGTGTGTGTGTGTGTGTGTGTGTGTGTGTGTGTGTGTGTGTGTGTGTGTGTGTGTGTGTGTGTGTGTGTGTGTGTGTGTGTGTGTGTGTGTGTGTGTGTGTGTGTGTGTGTCATTGCTTTTACTACAGATGCTGTGGCTCTGGTCCAATGTGTGTGTCAGCAGAGGAGACCAGCCACAGTGTCTCTTTCTCAGCGAGTTGAGCCAAGATGGTGCCCATAGCAGCACCAGTTGGCACCATTAAGACGGGAGTATCATATTTATATAGAGTTGAGGGGTGCAGTGATATTTTTGTAGTCAGACCATGGAGTTAACATCTTCCTGGTTCACTTGACAAAAAGCCATTGGGATCTTTCCATTGGATTATTGCAGCAAATAAGATCTGTGGCAAAGACACATTTATGATACTTACACGTTTTGTTTAGCATGGTAATTTCCAAATGTATAATAGTTGGAAGTCCTAAAGTATAAAGTTAATGTTATGTTATAAAGAAGCACGGTCACATGACTTCACGTCACCACCACAAAGCCAAAAGTTGCTAATGTTGGGCTATAAAGGAACTAAAGCACGGTCACATGACTTCACTTCACCACCGCTAAGCTAAAGGTGGCTAATGTTGGGCTATAAAGGAACTACAGCACGGTCACATGACTTCACGTCACCACCGCTAAGCTAAAGGTGGCTAATGTTGGGCTATAAAGGAACTACAGCACGGTCACATGACTTCACGTCACCACCGCTAAGCTAAAGGTGGCTAATGTTGGGCTATAAAGGAACTACAGCACGGTCACATGACTTCATGTCACCACCGCTAAGCTAAAGGCGGCTAATGTTGGGCTATAAAGGAACTACAGCACGGTCACATGACTTCATGTCACCACCGCTAAGCTAAAGGCGGCTAATGTTGGGCTATAAAGGAACTACAGCACGGTCACATGACTTCACGTCACCACCGCTAAGCTAAAGGAGGCTAATGTTGGGCTATAAAGGAACTACAGCACGGTCACATGACTTCACCTCACCACCGCTAAGCTAAAGGAGGCTAATGTTGGGCTATAAAGGAACTACAGCACGGTCACATGACTTCACGTCACCACCGCTAAGCTAAAGGAGGCTAATGTTGGGCTATAAAGGAACTACAGCACGGTCACATGACTTCACGTCCCCACCGCTAAGCTAAAGGAGGCTAATGTTGGGCTATAAAGGAACTACAGCACGGTCACATGACTTCATGTCACCACCGCTAAGCTAAAGGCGGCTAATGTTGGGCTATAAAGGAACTACAGCACGGTCACATGACCTCACGTCACCACCGCTAAGCTAAAGGCGGCTAATGTTGGGCGTGATGACATTTAGTCGTCTCATCTGCTGTTATTAAATTCATCAGTGGGGTATTTACTGATGTACTTTATGACGTAGAATAAAAAGTGAATATTTCTTCAGTTTGTGTTAACCACATACCCTATTTCAGGCTAAGAACCACAAAAACGGTTTTATGCGTATGTGCACTTAAAATCATTATATAGGAATTGATTGGAATTAACGGATCTTTTTTGCCATATATTTACAACTTTAAGAAATGGAAATCAAATTCCTTAAAATTAGAAAAAATCACATTCCTTATGAATCACATACATTGTATTTTTAAGTGTTTCGGAGGAGATTTCATAATGTAAAATATATTTCAGAACAATATGAAGATAATAGCAAGTGAACATTTTATAGTATAAACCGAGAAATATAATTATGATGAACCTGAAAATTACAATTGTATGTCTCTTTTTATCTTAATAACCGTTTTCCTAGACTCCTAAACTGCATTGCTTTAATTCATTGTTTCCAAGTATTCAGAATATTAAGTGTACATGTAGCACTTAGAAAGTTGTCATAGGCGCTTTCACACCGGACTACTTTTCCCAGGAATAGTTCCGATAGTTCCTGGGATTTTGCGTTCACACCAAAAATATCTGGAATTAGAACTTTTTTTTGCGAACCTTTTCAACCCTTTTTAGTGCCTGCTAGAGAGCAGGGACTTTCATGGGAGAAAAAGGTTCCAATTTCTGATTGGCTGGGCGAATTGAAAACCACGGCCCGTAAAACTCTGAAAACGTTTTTTGAAGCCGCCATTTTATTATCCTCACATTAGCATTATTAGCATTAGCCCAGCGCACCAACAGAGAGAGACTAACTTCTGTCAACACAAAATAAAACATGGGAGCGGTGGAAATGAGGTGTTGGCGCTTCTGGCGATTTACTCGGAAGGCTTCAGCAGCTTCTACTGAAGCCAGTCCCCAACTCCGGGGACTTCCGGCCGGGGACTTCGGGTGGCAGTATACGCAAGCCCCCAGGAAGTGCGCCAGACTCTGAGGAAAATATGCGTTGTGTCCAAATGGCGGTACTACCATTTCCGTATCAGTCCGTGACGTCATTGGGCCCAGAAATACTTTTCCCCATTGACTAACATTGGGAAAGAGAAGTCTGTCAGCGGATAATTTGTTTTTAACTAAATAAACTACCCAGTTTGAACTATTTTATAGCCCTTATTAAAATAATTCGGTCCTTAAAGTTGTAAAATGCACTAAAAGCCGAATCTAGATTTATTTTCTGTTTCCATTCATTCTAGTGAGCCGAGTGGGGGGCGGGGTTTAAGGGGCGCATGCTCTGTGAGCGCACATACGGGTTCTTCTGCTCTGACAGCTAGGCATGATGGGTAATCTGTGACGTTTTGCTCTCTCAAAAGTTGGGCCATTTTGCCTTCCTGCGCCAATGAGCAGCTCTCATAGGAAAGAACGAGACCCCGCCTCCCACGCTGTATCCAGTTCTTATTAAACATCCATGAGTATACGCCGTGAAGTTGTTTGCAGCCTTCCAGTAAACCCAAAGAAGAAGAAGAAGAAGAAGTGGCGTCAGCGGCTCCCTCAGGGACTTATTCCGGTGTGAACGCGATCTGCTAGATAGTTTCCAGAACTAAAGATTTCCGGGGAACTAAAAGTACTTGGTGTGAAAGCGCCTATTGACTCTCTGTTTAGATTCATGCTCTTTGCTGCGTACATTACTCAGTTTTCATGAGCTTTACGTAACCTCTTCCCGACACACACCTGTCTTCTCTCTCTCTCTGGGACTCAGGGTTTCCAAAGTCATCAAGTTACTAAATCAGCAGGGAGCAGTTTGAAAGAGTAATGCTGTTATCGGGTTGAATTTCTCTCCAAATACTGGAGGATTTTGCAAAGATGTGACACAGGGAGGGTCGTTATGAGGAGGAAACGTGCAAGTTATTTGAACAGCATTATTACAAAGCAAAATGAGAAGGGAAGTGGAAGCTAAAACACCCCCATATTTAAATAATGTATATCTATACAAATATGCAATTAACAGATTCTTATTTCCCACATTTATAGTGGACACAGCCAGTGGTTAGTAAAGCAGATTTATTTCTTTATTAACGGCAGCTTGAGGTGAATTAGTCCACAGAGGTGCTTCACTTTTAGAAATCAATAAGCGGTGTTTGAGTTGTTGACGGTCTTTACTGCAGGCCAACGTTTTATTAATCCCATCTTTATTTTTTATGTGTTTTTGAATTGTGGTTTCAACATTATACAGCCGGCGCCTCTCACTGTAGAATCGATGGATATTAAACACACCACAAATAAATCAGCGTTCAACTTCCTGGTTACTTTTTTTCAGTGTTTTGGTCTTTTCTAATCTCTGGTTTCAACTTCCTCCTCCTCTTCCTCTTCCTTCCTCTTGTACTCTAATATTTCCTGCTTAACTTTCCTTTTCCACTTTCATGATTCCTTCCGTTTTTTGTATTTCTGATTCTATCTTTTTATTTAGTTTGACTTTTCCTTCAACAACATACATTTTTTTTATTCTAATTAGTGCGAGAAACGAGTACAGAATTGCACATGTTCGTTGTCCATTTGTTTTACCCACTTGGACATTCAAACAACAGCTATAGTACTAATTTAAAACGAAATAATTAAACGAAACGAAGGATATAATTATCAAATTGAAATAAATGGAATAAAAAAATATATTATTATAGATGAATGTTAATTGTGTAGATAGAATAAAATAATAAACACAATAATAATAATAATACTAGTACAGAAAAAAAATAATACAAACAAAGATATATATACAAATACATTATTCCAAACATAAATAGAAATATTAACAGATCATCTACAAAGAGGTATTTGTCCATAGCAAATCTATTTTCTAATTTAGTTCAAAGATCAGTAAAACTACAGGCTTTTTACATATATGTTAGTTTTGGTTTCCTAACCATCCTTCTCCTATTTCCTCCCTTCCTCATCTCCTTTTCTATTTCTATTCTCCTCCCACCGCCAGAAATACCTCCTCTTCTTCTCACTTTCTCACCACTCAGCTCTTTTCACTTCCCTCTCTGTTTGTAATCCATCACCTCCTCCCCTTTTTCTCCAGTGGGTGTAATCTGAATATGTTGGTACATCTCTCTCCCTTTCCATCTGAGCCCCATCTTCTGAGTTATTACTCTCTAATCATCAGTGAAACCAAAACCGATTCACAACGCTCTTACACAAAGTTCTCCATACTTAGTGAGTTTGTACCCGACTTGGATAAGATCAACAAACAACTTTTGTATCTGTTTATAATCTTCATAAAAAACAGATTTCGGCGGGCACACCAGATTTAAAAAAACAAATCATCCACATATGAGATTGTCCTTCGGTAACTTTAAAACATCAATATCCTACAACGGTGTTTGGAAAATATTAAGGCTCCTCCAAAAGTTCAACAATTTACTTAAAGAGGCCCTATTTTGCTTTTAGGGGTTTAAAGTAGTGACACTGCATACTGATATACACCTGAACATCAGCAGGAGAGGACTCTTTAAAGTAGAGACACTACATACTGATATACACCTGAACATCAGCAGGAGAGGACTCTTTAAAGTAGAGACACTACATACTGATATACACCTGAACATCAGCAGGAGAGGACTCTTTAAAGTAGAGACACTACATACTGATATACACCTGAACATCAGCAGGAGAGGACTCTTTAAAGTAGAGACACTACATACTGATATACACCTGAACATCAGCAGGAGAGGACTCTTTAAAGTAGAGACACTACATACTGATATACACCTGAACATCAGCAGGAGAGGACTCTTTAAAGTAGAGGCACTACATACTGATATACACCTGAACATCAGAGGAGAGGACTCTTTAAAGTAGAGACACTACATACTGATATACACCTGAACATCAGCAGGAGAGGACTCTTTAAAGTAGAGACACTACATACTGATATACACCTGAACATCAGCAGGAGAGGACTCTTTAAAGTAGAGACACTACATACTGATATACACCTGCACATCAGGAGGAGAGGACTCTTTAAAGTAGAGACACTACATACTGATATACACCTGAACATCAGCAGGAGAGGACTCTTTAAAGTAGAGGCACTACATACTGATATACACCTGAACATCAGAGGAGAGGACTCTTTAAAGTAGAGACACTACATACTGATATACACCTGAACATTAGCAGGAGAGGACTCTTTAAAGTAGAGACACTACATACTGATATACACCTGAACATCAGCAGGAGAGGACTCTTTAAAGTAGAGACACTACATACTGATATACACCTGAACATCAGCAGGAGAGGACTCTTTAAAGTAGAGACACTACATACTGATATACACCTGAACATCAGCAGGAGAGGACTCTTTAAAGTAGAGACACTACATATACTGATATACACCTGAACATCAGCAGGAGAGGACTCTTTAAAGTAGAGACACTACATACTGATATACACCTGAACATCAGCAGGAGAGGACTCTTTAAAGTAGAGACACTACATACTGATATACACCTGAACATCAGCAGGAGAGGACTCTTTAAAGTAGAGGCACTACATACTGATATACACCTGAACATCAGAGGAGAGGACTCTTTAAAGTAGAGACACTACATACTGATATACACCTGAACATTAGCAGGAGAGGACTCTTTAAAGTAGAGACACTACATACTGATATACACCTGAACATCAGCAGGAGAGGACTCTTTAAAGTAGAGACACTACATACTGATATACACCTGAACATCAGCAGGAGAGGACTCTTTAAAGTAGAGACACTACATACTGATATACACCTGAACATCAGCAGGAGAGGACTCTTTAAAGTAGAGACACTACATACTGACATACACCTGAACATCAGCAGGAGAGGACTCTTTAAAGTAGAGACACTACACACTGATATACACCTGAACATCAGCAGGAGAGGACTCTTTAAAGTAGAGACACTACATATACTGATATACACCTGAACATCAGCAGGAGAGGACTCTTTAAAGTAGAGACACTACATACTAATATACACCTGAACATCAGCAGGAGAGGACTCTTTAAAGTAGAGACACTACGTAAGGGATAATGTGCTGCGACGTGGTCATTATGGGGAAAAGAACACCGACAGGCTGATCAGGAGCCCGACGCGAAGCGGAGGGATCTAGATCGGCATGCATCCCATAATGACCAAGTCGCTGCGCATTATCCCGCTTATTACATGACCACATTCTCAACAAAGTAACGTTATGACTCCCACTATTAATTTAAATGCTTTTATGGATTTAGAAAATGATTTTATTGATTTAAAAAATAGTTGTATGTATTGATTTAGATTGACATGCATCCGCTAAGAAAAATAGTCCGTTGTTACAGTTTGAACTAACGTAGCAACGGCAGGAACTGCTTCGATAGCGTTTTTGAGGAGCTTTTTTATTACAGATTTGAAAACATCGCTGCTTGCTTTAAAAGTAGCACAATTCATTATGTCAAACCTTGGAAAGTATCTAAATATCCCTGCCCTAATGCCAAAGGAACTGGCAACTGAAATGTGTCGCCATTTGATGTCTATGTCTGGACCGCTGCGTAAAAAGGAGGATTTCTGCCCGTTACTTCTCCGCTGTTTTCTTGTCGCTCTTGTCTTGTCAGTTAGAAAAGCAAACTGCATGCAGTTTGCTTTTCGGCCAAACTGTATACAGTTAAATCGAACAGACTTGTGTTTGCAGATGTGAGCGTCCTTAACAACGGTCAATAAGTCCTTGACAGCGGTCTGTCTGTTCGGTATTAACAACGTATCACGTGTTCTGAATTGACCAATCAGAATCGAGTATTCAACTAAGCCATGTAATAATTAAGCAATAGCTCATGACAGGCCGTGGTATATGCTCATTATATCACAGCTAAGGGGCGTGGTTCGGCCCGACGCGAGTGCGGTTACCAAGTGTGGCAATATGAAAGAAAAATACACACTCTAATTTAAATAGTTTTTATTTGTAAATAATGATGTTCAAAATGAAATAGTCCCTCCGTTGCCTTCTGCAGAAAACATAGTGCAAGGTGGTTGCTATGCAACAACACTAACAGCAAGCGAACATATTAGACAGAGAGCGTTGATCCATTATTTGGCTGTTTATTTACATTAATGTGTATGTTGCTGTTTATTGTGCATCCACTGAAAAACTGTCCAGCATCAGTAGCATGGCTTACGTGGTCACTTGTATAGGTTGAGGTTATTCGAGGCTGTTGCTTGGTGTGGCGAGAATATTGCTCCACTTTCTCCGGTCCCCGAGATTGGGCTTCCAGTAGCTCTGGAGAGAGCTTTCGCACCTGTGGCCACTAACGGTCATAATTTCTCTGCTTTGTTTAAAGACCCGCATCAGAAAGCTTTTGAATGGTGGTACTTTTCCAGTTGGTCTACCTGCTCTTCACGTAGCTCTGCATGTCGTAGTTTAGGTGCTTTTTTTTCTGGAGATAGGCACTGCTCAATCCACTCCTCCATACTATAGTAAGACCCCCCCGGAGGTCGAAGTTAATCTTAAATGTTTCCATTTTATGCTTTGTAAGTTTGTTTCGTAACGGAAGAAATTTAAATATATTTATAAAACTGACAAGTCAAATCAAGCAATCTGATTGGTCGATAGCGTTTTTGCGGACCTCTTTGATTACAGATTTGAAAACATCGTTTCTTGCTTTAAAAGTAGCACAATTCATTATGTCAAACCTTGGAAAGTATCTATATATCCCTGCCCTAATGCCAAAGGAACTGCACACTGAATATGTTTTGCCTTTTGATGTCTATGTCCAGACCGCTGCGTAAAAAAGGAGGGCTTCTGCCCTGTTACTTCTCCGCTGCTTTCTTGTTCCAGTATGAAAAGCAAACTGGATGCAGTTTGCTTTTAAGCCCAACGGTATAGTGTTTTTCTCAGAGGCGGAGGGATACTGACTTGTTGTGAAAAGTAACTTACAATTCTACCCGTGGTATACGCTCAGTATATCACGGCTAAGAACCAATCAGATTGCTTGATTTGACTTGTCCGTTTTATAAATACTGATATAAACCTGAACATCAGCAGGAGAGGACTCTTTAAAGTAGAGACACTACATACTGATATACACCTGAACACCAGCAGGAGAGGACTCTTTAAAGTAGAGACACTACATACTGATATACACCTGAACATCAGCAGGAGAGGACTCTTTAAAGTAGAGACACTACATACTGATATACACCTGAACATCAGCAGGAGAGGACTCTTTAAAGTAGAGACACTACATACTGATATACACCTGAACATCAGCAGGAGAGGACTCTTTAAAGTAGAGACACTACATACTGATATACACCTGAACATCAGCAGGAGAGGACTCTTTAAAGTAGAGACACTACATACTGATATACACCTGAACATCAGCAAGAGAGGACTCTTTAAAGTAGAGACACTACATACTGATATACTGTGCCTTCTTACAATCAAAAATAAAATATACATATTAAGAAGTTGCAGCTTTTATAAAGTAAAGCAATGTTGGGGTTTTATTATTTACTCTTGCCATAAAGTCAACCACATAAATCATGCATCTCCCAAACTCATTACTTTGATTTCCTCGCCTCCCTCTGTATTTCCCTATTTTCCATCTTATTCTCTCCCTCCTTATCTCCCGTCTCCTCTTCCTCCTCTCACCACTCCTCCAACACTTCAAGTTTTCTTTTTTTTACTCTCCATTTCTCCGGCGCTGCTCATTCATTCGTCGTGCCGCTGAGTTTGCACAGGGCTGCCATCAATCACAAACTAATAATGTTATGTAGAGAAATGGATAAAGGAGGAGAGATTTCAGGGTTTTTCTCCACACTGAAGGAAGGGAAACTTGTTTAAAATGAAGTATTGTGTTGGGGAAAGAAACTGTCAATCTATAATATGAACACACACACACACACACACACAGACTGTTTGTGATTAATTCTGTTGTGTGGTTTATTTGTCCTCAGGGTTAGGGTACCCGTATGCTCTGCCAGCGCCAGCAAAGGACTTTCTCTCTGGTAAAAAAGCAGGCCATAAAACGTCTGCATAATTCCCAGTCTGCCCATTTGTAACCAGCAACTACCCCCTCAACTACTACCCCCCCAACAACTACCCCCTCAACTACATCTAACTGCATCATTCATCTTTAATAAGTTGTCTGTGAGTGTTGCTCAAACTTTATCAAGCGCTTGACAAAAGTTTCCCCAGCTTTGCGATGGATTAATCAGTTAAAAAGTCTCCCGTTTGGTCTTTGCAGAATGTGTGTGTGTGTGTGTGTGTGTGTGTGTGTGTGTGTGTGTGTGTGTGTGTGTGTGTGTGTGTGTGTGTGTGTGTGTGTGTGTGTGTGTGTGTGTGTGTGTGTGTGTGTGTGTGTGTGTGTGTGTGTGTGTGTGTGTGTGTGTGTGTGTGTGTGTGTGTGTGTGTGTGTGTGTGTGTGTGTGTGTGTGTGTGTGTGTGTGTGTGTGTGTGTGTAAAAAAGAGCAGCAGTCTTAATGCTTTGCTGTTTTTAAAGTGGCGCCCTCTACACATGCACACACACACATGATAACCTTGTGGCTTCTTATTAATCAACACGAAAAAATATCTGTGTGTGCATTATTCCCGTGTGTGTGTGACAAAAATACTAACTCCACCCAGCCTGGCATAATTACAGCTGCACCCGAGGCGTAATGGAAAGTAATAAAGCCCTCTGGACATCTGTGTGTGTGTGTGTGTGTGTGTGTGTGTGTGTGTGTGTGTGTGTGTGTGTGTGTGTGTGTGTGTGTGTGTGTGTGTGTGTGTGTGTGTGTGTGTGTGTGTGTGTGTGTGTGTGTGTGTGTGTGTGTGTGTGTGTGTGTGTGTGTGTGTGTGTGTGTGTGTGTGTGTGTGTGTGTGTGTGTGTGTGTGTGTGTGTGTGTGTGTGTGTGTGTGTGTGTGTGTGTGTGTGTGTGTGTGTGTGTGTGTGTGTGTGTGTGTGTGTGTGTGTGTGAGAGATAGGGGAGATGAATGGTTCTGATTAGGCGGTGCAAGCTGCGGACAAGACTGATGATCAATGTCTATCTCCTCTTTTGCTACTTAAGAACTGATGAAAGTGTAATGGCTACACACACACACACACACACACACACACCCACACACACACACAGCGACACGTTGCTTGCTCTCACATGTACATTAAATGTGTGTTGTACTCCCTGCACGTGTGTGTTGCTGTCAGTTCAAAGCAAATGCCTGTGCAATGGGAATTCTATGAAAGTAAATGTGTGGCACACTTGTGTGTCTGCGGAGCACTGCAGAGCGGAAATGCTGACTCCGCAACAACAGCAGAGATGGGTTTTGGTGGGGAGGGGGCACAGGAAAGCCCAAATAAAAAGAGAGAAAGAGAAATGATTGGATGCAAAGTGGAAAGGAAGGAAGGATGACGGATTAAAGGAGCAGGGGGGCAGGAGATGGAGAAACTTAAAGACAGAGGACAGACGGAAATACAGTTAATACACACATGGAGATGGAGGGGGAGTTGATGTTTGAGGTGTAACAGATTAGCAGTCAGCAGCAGGTGCCTATTGGCTTTGGGAAGTAACATTCTGGATATGAAGTGACTTTAATCTCCCCTCTGGGTCAAAACAAACACACTCAAATACACACATTCAGACACACCCACACTTACAACAACTTCCTGTTGCAACGTCTGTGTCTCAAAATGCCCACGATGCCACAGCAAGAACGCCTTTAAAATATAACGTTTAATCATGAAGTCTTAAACTGCAT
Source organism: Notothenia rossii (assembly GCF_949606895.1). NCBI lineage: Eukaryota > Metazoa > Chordata > Actinopteri > Perciformes > Nototheniidae > Notothenia > Notothenia rossii. The sequence continues at coordinate 91,516,882 of NC_136902.1, read as the reverse complement.
TCACATGATACGTGATTTTCTCTTTTCTCACCGTGAGGAAGAGTGAGTTTTGTTTCTACGGTTCTCCCATAGAACCTTCTCTGCTAGCGTACTTCATACAGCTGTCACCTGATTGGTTGAGCGTCGTAAGGTTAGTGGTAAACGAGGTCAAAGTTGAAATAATTTGAACTTTGAACACACCCCTCTCGCCATAGAAACACAACGGAATCATTAGCGCAGAGCCATTTGACTGTGGATCATTTGAATTCAGCTTTAAGATGACGCTGACCAAACCTGAAGTCGATTGGATTCCATCTGTAGGAGAAGTTTGTTCAAGTAGGAGGTGGAAAACAGCCAAAACAAACCTGACAAGTCACATACAATTATAAATGCACAGCTTCCTGTTGGGTTTAGACCATGGCCACAAGAGACTTTTTTTTAAATCTATATGTAATAGACATGCATGTCAAATATCAAACCTGTTGGTTAATTGTACCGCAAGGGCTGCTCCGTTGAAGTTTTGTTTTGTAAAATCTTGACACTACTAAGCCAGGGTTTCCCACACATAGACTTTATATTAACGTCCGCCAAAGTATGTTTGGCGACCCATTTAGGTATACTTTTTTAGCTTAGCGTTCTCGGCTACCACCACAAGTATATTTCAGATCTGTGGGAAACACTGTAAGCATTATAACCATATCAAGTTGACCACGATGAATGCACGTGCCAAGTTGTGTGTGTGAATGGATCCCTAAACCCTAAAATATAACTTCCTTGAGGTTATACAAAAGTGTTTTATTAATGTGTTTCAGAGCCACCACGTGTGTGTGTGTGTGTGTGTGTGTGTGTGTGTGTGTGTGTGTGTGTGTGTGTGTGTGTGTGTGTGTGTGTGTGTGTGTGTGTGTGTGTGTGTGTGTGTGTGTGTGTGTGTGTGTGTGTGTGTGTGTGTGTGTGTGTGTGTGTGTGTGTGTGTGTGTGTGTGTGTGTGTGTGTGTGTGTGTGTGTGTGTGTGTGTGTGTGTGTGTGTGTGTGTGTGTGTGTGTGTGTGTGTGTGTGTGTGTGTGTGTGTGTGTGTGTTTGGCAGGAGTCATTACATCAATAGCACAACCCCACCTGCCTTTTTTCAATCCTCGTGATGCCTCCTACACACACACACACAGTCTTTTTCTTTTTGTGTGTGTGTGTGTGTGTGTGTGTGTGTGAGTGTGTGTGTGTGTTTCCTCTGAAGAAATGAAGCCTCTTTTTTTCTAAATCCCATCATCCAGGCGTGTTAATGCAGAGCTCATCAGCAGTGTTTGACTAGTCATACACAGACGCATCCAATCAGTGGTTCAAATATGTAATCCCACTCCGAGCCAGCTTTGATGCCGAGTAAACTCACGACTCAGCTTCTTTGGATATACATAATCATAACTCTCTCAGATATTAGAACTCAGGTGCTGCTCTAAAACAATTCAACTTTTCAGGGGCCAACTTTTTATCTGGCAATAAATCAGAATTCAGGATAGAAAATATATATGTATCGCCGGGGGGCAAACTCGATTGCGTAACAGTGGCTCCATTTTACAATAACATAATATCAGATAGTCTGAATGAAGACACAATCAAGATACATACATTAATAAGAATGTAATCAGTGTATTCTATATGTCAACAGTCCATAGCTGCTATTGTATTGAGTCACACTTATACAGTTTGTCCATTATAGTAAATAGCATTTCCAGCCTTGTGACATGTTTTGGTATCAATCAAATAAAAAACGTTTTAATAAAATCTTTGATCAGAAACGTTTTTTTATATTTTGTGATTATAGGGACTATTATTTTTGAACCAATGTTGGATTTGTATACTATCTGAACAATTTAGTATTGGTGTCTCCTATTGATTAGGGCTGCTCAATTAATCGCAATTACGATTATGGCTTGCAACGATTACGAAATCAACGTAATCAAAATAAAACGATTATTTTTAAATTATTATATATTTTTTTTTAAATAACTTTTTTTTTTATTATACTTAAAGCTCAGGGTAACCAACTGTTAAAAACATACTGTTCACATTTTTTTTCTCCAATACATTTATGTTTTCAAAGCAAATGGATAACCGTTTTTAATAATCGTGATATCAATTATTGACCCAAATAATCGAGATTATGATTTTTGCCATAATCCAGCATTCCTACTATTGATCACTAATTACAATACACTGTATAGGCTAACAGTTTAAGAAGCTATCATTTGCTTAAATCCCGATAGAGATATTTTACATTACAACAAAATGTCATCCATCCAAATCCTTAACGCACAAAATAGTGGTAGATTATGAATCCACGTATTATTGAAGTCACAATGATCACTGATTTCTTCACTTCATGACTGATATCAAACCATTGGGATCAGGGGAGGATGTTGCCATGACCAAAACAGTATGACAACAGGTGTCAATGTGTGTATGGAGAGAAGGTCAAACAAACCCAGTCACCCTAAGACCCTAATGTATTAACTTCAGGTGATGTTAGCACTGTAGTATTGATCTGTAAGATGAAAGCTGTATTGATCGCAGAGACTCAGACAAAGTTCAGCTCTCAGACTCAGAGTTAAAACATGAGACGCTGCAGTGAGACTCTCCAGACAATTAACCCAGGATCATGAGAGGTCTGGTATATTCTCTGACATTATGAAGCTCCTATAGTTTCATGAGCTAGAAGCAAACGGTGGGGTCAATTTACACTTGTAGTCCGCCCTATGTCAACCGGCACAGGCACAAGTACAGATACGCGTGTTTAAAAATACTCTGGTGAAAGTAGATGTACTGACTAAACTTCTTTACTCAAGTGAAAGTAAAGAACTTTGAAATGTACTTCAGTAAAAAGTACCCATAACTAGCAGCTGTTTTAAAGAGTACCTGACCTCCCTTTATATTAATAGAACAATAATGTCATTGTTAGCTAATGAATGTTTCCATGCTGAACAACGGCAACATGACAACGTTTTCATTGGTCCCTCTTCTTTAGAGAAGACCAGGAAATGATGGATACACGGATCGTGTTCAAATCAATAGGCACGCAATGACTCTAAATAATAATGATCACGCCACCAAACACACATTCAGACTAAAGGAACCAGCCTGTTTGGAAAATGAGAGAAGTAGAAAGTACAGGTATTTGAGTTCAACATGTGAGAAGTAGAAAGTACAGGTATTTGTGTTCAACATGTAAGAAGTAGAAAGTACAGGTATTTGAGTTCAACATGTAAGAAGTAGAAAGTACAGGTATTTGAGTTCAACATGTAGGAAGTAGAAAGTACAGGTATTTGAGTTCAACATGTAGGAAGTAGAAAGTACAGGTATTTGTGTTCAACATGTGAGAAGTAGAAAGTACAGGTATTTGAGTTCAACATGTAAGAAGTAGAAAGTACAGGTATTTGAGTTCAACATGTAAGAAGTAGAAAGTACAGGTATTTGAGTTCAACATGTAAGAAGTAGAAAGTACAGGTATTTGAGTTCAACATGTAGGAAGTAGAAAGTACAGGTATTTGTGTTCAACATGTGAGAAGTAGAAAGTACAGGTATTTGAGTTCAACATGTAGGAAGTAGAAAGTACAGGTATTTGTGTTCAACATGTAAGAAGTAGAAAGTACAGGTATTTGTGTTCAACATGTAAGAAGTAGAAAGTACAGGTATTTGGGTTCAACATGTAAGAAGTAGAAAGTACAGGTATTTGGGTTCAACATGTAAGAAGTAGAAAGTACAGGTATTTGTGTTCAACATGTGAGAAGTAGAAAGTACAGGTATTTGGGTTCAACATGTAAGAAGTAGAAAGTACAGGTATTTGAGTTCAACATGTAAGAAGTAGAAAGTACAGGTATTTGTGTTCAACATGTCAGAAGTAGAAAGTACAGGTATTTGAGTTCAACATGTAAGAAGTAGAAAGTACAGGTATTTGAGTTCAACATGTAAGAAGTAGAAAGTACAGGTATTTGAGTTCAACATGTAAGAAGTAGAAAGTACAGGTATTTGTGTTCAACATGTCAGAAGTAGAAAGTACAGGTATTTGAGTTCAACATGTAAGAAGTAGAAAGTACAGGTATTTGAGTTCAACATGTAAGAAGTAGAAAGTACAGGTATTTGTGTTCAACATGTAAGAAGTAGAAAGTGCAGGTATTTGTGTTCAACATGTAAGAAGTAGAAAGTACAGGTATTTGTGTTCAACATGTAAGAAGTAGAAAGTACAGGTATTTGTGTTCAACATGTAAGAAGTAGAAAGTAAAAAGTTGTAAGAAAAATAAGTAGTGGAGTAAAGTACTGATACCAGAAACATGTACTTACATGTAATCACAGTAACAAAGTATTTGTACTCCACTACTTCCCACCTCGGACCGGCTCCAGAAGTAATTGGAGGTAGATTAGGAACCCAGTAAGTCAGGTAGTTTAAGGCTGAAGCGGAGGATGCACCATGACAAAATCCAGCAGCATTTTCCTCATGTTTTGTAGGATGTTGAAAGCTACAAGGGTTTTTAATGTAGAACAAGAGAACCATCAGCAACACTGACAAGAAACACATGCATGAAGTCAACCTCAGGATCATAATCTAAATAAAACATGTCATGTGGGAGGGAAAATGTATGACTTGCACATTAATAAATCTGTGAGAGTAATTATAAGAACATTGAGGTGACCGGCAGCTCTTAAAAATTCTCCCAGCTCCAAATATTGCTGTATATCACGAAATGTGTGTTATTTCGATAAACACATCTCATATTAGTGTTCTAAAAGATTGGTGTCTCGCCTGAAATTCTGTTATTACTTAAAAAAACAGTTTATTTTAAAGCACTATGTTAATGTTCACCTCTGTTACTATACATCCCTCTGTTGATGTATGACAATTGTAGAAAAATGCCGATAAAAAAAGGGAGAGTTTCAAGTCATACTGCCTCTGCATTGCAGATCTTTATTGCTCCCTGTAACTGCAGTACTGTGCCATTGCAACTGGTGAAAAGTTCTCTACCATGTTTTAAATAATTGCAAAGGAAATCACAACATCTAACTTCAGAGTTTCAGCATAATCATTTTCCCACTTCCTTAAATGTTCTGACCGACACAGAAACCTCATTTAGTACTCGGATAAACCGTAACTTTGCAACAGTTATTTCACAAGTCCACTTGATGATAATTGAGTCCACTTGATGATATTTGAGTCCACTTGATGATAATTGAGTCCACTTGATGATATTTGAGTCCACTTGATGATATTTGAGTCCACTCGATGATAATTGAGTCCACTTGTTGATATTGGAGTCCACTTGATGATATTGGAGTCCACTTGATGATATTTGAGTCCACTTGATGATATGAGTCCACTCGATGATAATTGAGTCCACTTGTTGATATTGGAGTCCACTTGTTGATATTGGAGTCCACTTGATGATATTGGAGTCCACTTGATGATATTGGTGTCCACTTGATGATAATCGAGTCCACTTGATGATATGAGTCCACTCGATGATAATTGAGTCCACTTGTTGATATTGGAGTCCACTTGATGATATTGGAGTCCACTTGATGATATTGGAGTCCACTTGATGATATTTAGTCCACTTGATGATAATTGAGTCCACTTGATGATATTGGAGTCCACTTGATGATATTGGAGTCCACTTGATGATAATTGAGTCCACTTGATTATATTTGAGTCCACTTGATTATATTGAGTCCACTTGATGATATTGGAGTCCACTTGATGATAATTGAGTCCACTTGATGATATTGGAGTCGACTTGATGATAATTGAGTCCACTTGATGATATTTAGTCCACTTGATGATAATTGAGTCCACTTGATGATATTGGAGTCCACTTGATGATATTGGAGTCCACTTGATGATAATTGAGTCCACTTGATGATAATTGAGTCCACTTGATGATATTGGAGTCCACTTGATGATATTGGAGTCCACTTGATGATATTGGAGTCCACTTGATTATATTGAGTCCACTTAATTATATTTGAGTCCACTTGATGATATTTGAGTCCACTTGATGATATTGGAGTCCACTTGATTATATTTGAGTCCACTTGATTATATTGAGTCCACTTAATTATATTTGTGTCCACTTGATGATATTTGAGTCCACTTGATTATATTTGAGTCCACTTGATTATATTTGAGTCCACTTGATGATATTGGAGTCCACTTGCTGATATTGGAGTCCACTTGCTGATATTGGAGCCCACGTGATGATATTTGAGTCCACTTGATGATATTGGAGTCCACTTGATGATATTTGAGTCCACTTGATGATATTGGAGTCCACTTGCAGCCCACGTGATGATATTTGAGTCCACTTGATGATATTTGAGTCCACTTGATGATATTGGAGTCCACTTGATGATATTGGAGTCCACGTGATGATATTTGAGTCCACGTGATGATATTTGAGTCCACTTGATGATAATTGAGTCCACTTGATGATATTGGAGTCCACTTAATTATATTTGAGTCCACTTGATTATATTTGAGTCCACTTGATGATATTGGAGTCCACTTGCTGATATTGGAGTCCACTTGCTGATATTGGAGCCCACGTGATGATATTTGAGTCCACTTGATGATATTGGAGTCCACTTGATGATATTTGAGTCCACTTGATGATATTGGAGTCCACTTGCAGCCCACGTGATGATATTTGAGTCCACTTGATGATATTTGAGTCCACTTGATGATATTGGAGTCCACTTGATGATATTGGAGTCCACGTGATGATATTTGAGTCCACGTGATGATATTTGAGTCCACTTGATGATAATTGAGTCCACTTGATGATATTGGAGTCCACTTGATGATATTTGAGTCCACTTGATGATATTGGGGTCCACTTGATGATATTGGAGTCCACTTGATGATATTGGGGTCCACTTGATGATATTTGAGTCCACTTGATTATATTGGAGTCCACTTGATGATATTGGAGTCCACTTGATGATATTGGGGTCCACGTGATGATATTGGAGTCCACTTGATGATATTGGAGTCCACTTGATGATATTGGAGTCCACTTGATGATATTGGAGCCCACGTGATGATATTTGAGTCCACTTGATGATATTGGAGTCCACTTGATGATATTGGAGCCCACGTGATGATATTTGAGTCCACTTGATGATATTGGAGTCCACTTGATGATATTGGAGTCCACTTGATGATATTGGAGCCCACGTGATGATATTTGAGTCCACTTGATGATATTTGAGTCCACTTGATGATATTGGAGCCCACGTGATGATATTTGAGTCCACTTGATGATATTGGAGTCCACTTGATGATAATTGAGTCCACTTGATGATATTTGAGTCCACTTGATGATAATTGAGTCCACTTGATGATATTTGAGTCCACTTGATGATATTTGAGTCCACTTGATGATATTGGAGTCCACTTGATGATATTGAGTCCACTTGATGATATTTGAGTCCACTTGATGATATTTGAGTCCACTTGATGATATTGAGTCCACTTGATGATAATTGAGTCCACTTGATGATATTTGAGTCCACTTGATGATATTGGAGTCCACTTGATGATATTGGAGTCCACTTGATGATAATTGAGTCCACTTGATGATATTTGAGTCCACTTGATGATATTGGAGTCCACTTGATGATATTTGAGTCCACTTGATAATAATTGAGTCCACTTGATTATATTCAGTCCACTTGATTATATTGAGTCCACTTGATTATATTGAGTCCACTTGATTATATTGAGTCCACTTGATGATAATTGAGTCCACTTGATGATATTGGAGTCGACTTGATGATAATTGAGTCCACTTGATTATATTGAGTCCACTTGATTATATTTGAGTCCACTTGATGATATTGGAGTCGACTTGATGATAATTGAGTCCACTTGATTATATTGAGTCCACTTGATTATATTTGAGTCCACATGATGATATTGGAGTACACTTGATGATATTGGAGTCCACTTGATGATAATTGAGTCCACTTGATGATTTTTGAGTCCACTTGATTATATTGAGTCCACTTGATGATAATTGAGTTCACTTGATGATTTTTGAGTCCACTTGATTATATTCAGTCCACTTGATGATAATTGAGTTCACTTGATGATTTTTGAGTTCACTTGATGATATTTGAGTCCACTTGATTATATTCAGTCCACTTGATGATAATTGAGTTCACTTGATGATTTTTGAGTCCACTTGATTATATTGAGTCCACTTGATGATAATTGAGTTCACTTGATGATTTTTGAGTCCACTTGATGATATTGGAGTCCACTTGATGATATTTGAGTCCACTTGATTATATTTGAGTCCACTTGATGATATTGGAGTCTACTTGATTATATTTGAGTCCACTTGATGATATTGGAGTCCACTTGATGATATTGGAGTCCACTTGATTATATTTGAGTCCACTTGATTATATTGGAGTCCACTTGATGATATTTCAGTCCACTTGATGATATTTGAGTCCACTTGATTATATTCAATGACTGCTTTAAGATGCAGAAGCGTATCCCAGTTGAGTGTGTGGGTTTTAGTGTTCCTCCCTCGAGTCGTTAAACATACATCAAACTCTTTTCTGCATCGATTAAAGAGGGACGCAGAGGCGGCTTTTGCTTAATAACTCTAGTGTGCATGTGTGCGTGTGTGTACTATTACACCTCATTAAGCTGACATTGTGCCGCAGCCATACGACGGGTGTCACACTCGGCGAGTGAAGGGATTGATTGAGCGCGAGACGATGGCGCTGCTACATAACATTTACATAAACATCACCTCCTTTTACATGTCATTAGCATAGACAACACATTACCATGGAGGCAGGAGGGGAGGATGGAGGGATAATGAATAGGGAGGAAGGGAAGGGAGAGCAGAGAGGAGATGCTTCAGTTATAGTGCGCTGAGGGAATGTCCGTATTAAATAGACGTTTACAGATAGTGTTGGTTTTATTACTCCAACACTGTTTCTTCTTCTGTCTTTAGGGGCCAAATTTGTCTTGTTAGTTTTTTGTTCTTTTTTTCCTTCCATTTATTTTCTCCTGTGATTACTTTTCTATCTCAATTTCCCCTTTTATCAGCTGCTGCACAGACGGCTCATTTCCAAAATCTGTCACTTTAATGGAATCGCAGCGATCAGTTAATTCACTCAGGGCGAGGGGAATCTGCGCCTGTGTCTACATTAATATTATTATTTAAATCCTCTTGATACGCTTAAATCTAAGAACATTAGGAGCCAGAGAGTTACAAAAATAGAAAGCAATCCTAAAGTGTTCCATTTATGTTGTTTTATAGGCTCCCTCCACAAAAAGACATTGGGATTTTTCCTTTGGGCTATAAAGGAACTACAGCACGGTCACATGACTTCACGTCACTACCGCTAAGCTAAAGGCGGCTAATGTTGGGCTATAAAGGAACCACAGCACGGTCACATGACTTCACGTCACTACCGCTAAGCTAAAGGTGGCTAATGTTGGGCTATAAAGGAACTACAGCACGGTCACATGACTTCACGTCACCATCGCTAAGCTAAAGGCGGCTAATGATGGGCTATAAAGGAACTACAGCACGGTCACATGACTTCACCACCGCTAAGCTAAAGGTGGCTAATGTTGAGCTATAAAGGAACTACAGCACGGTCACATGACTTCACCACCGCTAAGCTAAAGGTGGCTAATGTTGGGCTATAAAGGAACTACAGCACGGTCACATGACTTCACATCACCACCGCTAAGCTAAAGGCGGCTAATGATGGGCTATAAAGGAACTACAGCACGGTCACATGACTTCACGTCCCCACCGCTAAGCTAAAGGTGGCTAATGATGGGCTATAAAGGAACTACAGCACGGTCACATGACTTCACGTCACCACCGCTAAGCTAAAGGCGGCTAATGATGGGCTATAAAGGAACTACAGCACGGTCACATGACTTCACCACCGCTAAGCTAAAGGTGGCTAATGTTGGGCTATAAAGGAACTACAGCACGGTCACATGACTTCACGTCACCACCGCTAAGCTAAAGGCGGCTAATGATGGGCTATAAAGGAACTACAGCACGGTCACATGACTTCACGTCACCACCGTTAAGCTAAAGGTGGCTAATGATGGGCTATAAAGGAACTACAGCACGGTCACATGACTTCACGTCACCACCGCTAAGCTAAAGGCGGCTAATGATGGGCTATAAAGGAACTACAGCACGGTCACATGACTTCACGTCACCACCGTTAAGCTAAAGGTGGCTAATGATGGGCTATAAAGGAACTACAGCACGGTCACATGACCTCACGTCACCACCGTTAAGCTAAAGGAGGCTAATGATGGGCTATAAAGGAACTACAGCACGGTCACATGACTTCACGTCACCACCGCTAAGCTAAAGGTGGCTAATGTTGGGCTATAAAGGAACTACAGCACGGTCACATGACTTCACGTCACCACCGCTAAGCTAAAGGTGGCTAATGTTGAGCTATAAAGGAACTACAGCACGGTCACATGACTTCACCACCGCTAAGCTAAAGGTGGCTAATGTTGGGCTATAAAGGAACTACAGCACGGTCACATGACTTCACGTCACCACCGCTAAGCTAAAGGCGGCTAATGATGGGCTATAAAGGAACTACAGCACGGTCACATGACTTCACGTCACCACCGTTAAGCTAAAGGTGGCTAATGATGGGCTATAAAGGAACTACAGCACGGTCACATGACTTCACGTCACCACCGCTAAGCTAAAGGCGGCTAATGATGTGCTATAAAGGAACTACAGCACGGTCACATGACTTCACGTCACCACCGCTAAGCTAAAGGGGGCTAATGTTGTGCTATAAAGGAACTACAGCACGGTCACATGACTTCACGTCACCACCGTTAAGCTAAAGGTGGCTAATGATGGGCTATAAAGGAACTACAGCACGGTCACATGACTTCACGTCACCACCGCTAAGCTAAAGGTGGCTAATGTTGGGCTTGATGAAGTTTAGTCGTCTCATGTAGACACTTGTTAGCAAACGAGGTATTTGATGTCTTAGAACAAAAAACCTTAAAATCTATTCAAAAAAAGTCAATGTTATTGTTCCAGTTTAATAAGTGAAATCTTACCCATCATGGGGAAAAAAGTGAGTTGTCCTTCCCCTTCTTGCTCACTATTGAAAACAATAACGACTGACCCAATGAAACAATGCTATTATAACCTTATTAAGTGTACAATGTCAACATTAACTGCTGTATTATAACTAGTTAATCACATATGGAGTGATAATGTAAGATAAACAATAACAATTACAAATACCCTAAATATAAGCTTTATATCTGTCGCATCCAACATTAACTTAACTTAGTCATTGTTTATACTGTTCATTACATTGTGCTTTATCCACTCCCTTTTTCTTTCAAAGTTTCAAAAGAGCTGAACGTTCAGTTTTTCCTATCTGCATAAATTCCAATCTCATTTAGCAGCTGGTTTTCAACACAGCCAGCCATTTCTAATTCAATCATCCCCTTATGCATAAAGCTACGGAATAAATGTGGGAGCACACACACATAAAATGGTTATTGGCCTGACTGTGCATAATTGAGGCATTAACGGTGGGCAATTTTACCCTTTACACCCATATGTAGCTCTCACCCTGCATAACCAATGGGTGGATTTGAATAATTGAGTTTTGTGTGTGTGTGTGTGTGTGTGTGTGTGTGTGTGTGTGTGTGTGTGTGTGTGTGTGTGTGTGTGTGTGTGTGTGTGTGTGTGTGTGTGTGTGTGTGTGTGTGTGTGTGTGTGTGTGTGTGTGTGTGTGTGTGTGTGTGTGTGTGTGTGTGTGTGTGTGTGTGTGTGTGTGTGTGTGTGTGTGTGTGTGTGTGTGTGTGTGTGTGTGTGTGTGTGTGTGTGTGTGTGTGTGTGTGTGTGTGTGTGTGTGTGTGTGTGTGTGTGTGTGTGTGTGTCTCATTTTCTACAGTTGAACCAATATGTTGCTTTCCTAATACTGTTCTTTATTAAAAAGTACTACTTATCTTCAGTTAGAGATAATGAACAAGTCACTGGTGGAGTTATAAAAATGATCAATTTTGCAACTGGGAAGCTTTGTCCATGGAATCAAATTGTCTTCCATAAATAAAGCATATTTGTATTAGGAATGTCCACCTTGAATGAAGAGTATATAGTCTCTACGGAGCCAAGCAATTGACAGTCATATATTTGTATTTACAATTCGTTAGGAGTATTGGCCTGCTTTGCCAAATATAAGTTAGAACATGCAACCAATATCACATTATATAAAACACAACAATCTTACATCCAACATAGAGTTGAATCCCAGTCTTTGCCTTGGATGTATTTCTAGCTGTCTGACTCAAAAGTATCCAACTGAACGAAACATTGATATTTATGGAAAAGTGCCTTCAGGCTGCATTATCTTTAACATCCAATAGGGGGTTGAAACATGTCAAGTCAAATTGTATAGAAGTCTATGAGAAAATGACCCCACTTCTCACTTGATTTATTTCCACATTAAACAAGTTCCTGATGAGTTAATGTTCTCAATCTGTAGTTTCAAGTCTTCTCTTATAAAGCATGATGTCCATTTCCTAAATGATGATACCATTCGGAGTCAAATAGACGATAAGCTTTAACGGAGGGCTACCTTTTTACCACATGGTGCATTTTCGTTTAACAACTCTTACGCTCGTAATGTGTTTTCTGGTAATTTCACCAATTTCGATATTCGTTGTACTTAGCACGAGCCTCGTGTGTCATTTCTGGTTGCAAACAAAATGACAAATGTCAAAATGACAAACTCAAGGCTTCGAAACCCTAGTCCTCAAGTCAATGGATTTTATAACAGTGACTATATCCTCTTTTTAAATACAGTGTGTTTGATGTATACGAATATAACTGATATTACATTTTCTTTTAATTTTGGTTCACACAAAAATGATATGTCCTTACATTAGGAAAAAATGACCTCAACTTACCTTCAAAAAGTAATTAATTCAGGATTGCTTTCCCACGTTTTCTTACAAGTTTCAACTTTGACTTTATCTGAGTGCAATACTAATTATTCTGGAAAGCCCAATCAACATTATTCTCAGCGTTAAAGCTTTCTGTCCTAAACTAGTCTCCATACAGTATTGCCGGAACCAAAACAAACCGAGCACCTGTTCAGACTCCAGAAGTAGAGGTCGAAGCGCTGTGTATCCAAGGCAAACTAAATTAGTCTCAGCAGGTATGTGGGCTTTATGACTCCTGTAGAGAGAGAGGTGAGAGCAAAACAAAAGTGAGGAGGAGTGGAGGGCAGCAGATAATACCGAGAGAGGAAGTCAGGGCTGGATGTGATTAGCAGAAAGCAGCAGCAGCAGCAGAAGAAGAAGGAAGGGGAATGATTGGATCACAGAGGAAGGAAGGGGAGAGGGTGAGTCAGGAGGCAATGAGAGTGATTGGGAACTAGCATGCTGCTTATTGCATGCCATGAAGAACTGTGTGTGTGTGTGTGTGTGTGTGTGTGTGTGTGTGTGTGTGTGTGTGTGTGTGTGTGTGTGTGTGTGTGTGTGTGTGTGTGTGTGTGTGTGTGTGTGTGTGTGTGTGTGTGTGTGTGTGTGTAATCTACATTAAAAATAATAATACATGTTATTTATATAGCGTATATTAAGTGTATCAATGTGGTCTGTTTTGTCTTCAGCCCATTGCATTGTGGGTAACATATTCTTAACACAAGGTGACAATGACATCACTCTCTGTCGTAACATACTGATGTTTCATAGCCTCTGCAAAACGTATTGTTGTTGGCGTGACACACTACTTTTATTTCTGAGCTCATTTAAATGTGATATTTATTAAAGCTAGCTGTTTTTTCCATCGTGGAACTTTAAAGAGTGCAAAGAAATTTGTGGATGAACTCCATTTCCTTACGGAGTAAATTAGGATATGTAAAGCTCCATGTCACCTAAGTAATAAACAAAAAATGCATTTTCCTCGGGGGCATTTGTTTTTTCATACATACTGTAGTGAATGAGATTTTTTGTTGAACTCTTTGAAAATGTCATCTAAAAAAATCTATTTACAACGTCTGTATTTACTAACAGTGTTAAAATAACTCACAAAATAAAGTTAATTTAACCTTTTTTAAGTACATTTCTAAAACCAAAGCCTTTCAAAAGAGCAAAACAATAAAAAAAAATGTGGAAAAGAAGTAATAAAAAGTAAAATAAAATAAAAAATACATTTTATGTGTAAATTTGAGAGGAAATTACCGATTTCATCATTTAAACAAATTGTGTTAACTCACCTATGATGGGGGGGGGGATTGTTGCTGTTACTTCTCATCAAACAAAGTAAACAGTATTTTGGATTGAGTGTATTGTTCACTGGTGCTCAGCATTTCAAAGCTGTTGGATGGAAACACATAAGACTGCCAAATGGATTCAATACCGTCAAAAACATCAGTGCCAGTTCCTGGGAAATGTAGTTTTAACAAGTGGTTTTGTAGTCCCTAACCTGTTGAACTCTTTGAAAATGTAATCTAAAAATTGGGCAGCGATATGTTAAAGCTGTTGGATGGAGACACAGCAAGACTGGTGAATAGATTCGATATATTCCAAACCTCAGTTCCTGGGAAATGTAGTTTTAACGAGTGGTTTTGTAGTCCCTAACCTGTTACTCTCTGTTTTCCCGCAGTCTGCACGTTGCGCTGTCAGAAGTTCCTGATCTCACGGGTCGGGGAGGACTGGATCTTCCTCATCCTGCTGGGACTCCTCATGGCAATGGTCAGCTGGGCTGTGGACTTCTGCATCGCCATCTGTTTACAAGGTGAGGGAGGGGGGGAGAGAGGGAGAGAGGGGGGGGGGGGGGGTTATTACATCCACCAGTGGGGCATTTACTGACATATTTTATGTTGTAGAACACAACGATAAAATCTCTTCAAATTGTGTTAACCACATTTGAGTCTTCTAACCAAAAACACATTCAACAAACCATTGACCTCCAGATGCAGGAAGTCAACAGAAGTGCTAACTAATATCCAGGTTTAGGCATCAATCCTGCACCACTCTGCTGGAAGCCTGAAGTCAGGGGATTAGAGACAGAAGGTGGATGAAGGGATGGATGTGAGGTCTCTTATGGCTTCAGACTGAGGAGGAGGAGAAGATGTAAACGAGGGATTAGTCAGAGTCAGTCGACTTCACATCAGAGGAAGGTGGACCTCTTACAGTGATTGAAGGGAGTTGTAAGAGCCAATCTGAACCCTTACGGGCCTTGCTCTAATTCAAATGGATTTCTCTTTGTGTGTGTGTGTGTGTGTGTGTGTGTGTGTGTGTGTGTGTGTGTGTGTGTGTGTGTGTGTGTGTGTGTGTGTGTGTGTGTGTGTGTGTGTGTGTGTGTGTGTGTGTGTGTGTGTGTGTGTGTGTGTGTGTGTGTGTGTGTGTGTGTGTGTGTGTGTGTGTGTGTGTGTGTGTGTGTGTGTGTGTGTGTGTGTGTGTGTGTGTGTGTGTGTGTGTGTGTGTGTGTGTGTGTGTGCTCTCAAGGAGAAGCCTAGTCTTGTCAGTTCCAGTTACGGTGTACAGTTATTTTAATTGGATACAACCAACATGACTAGCCACCTGTCCTGAGGACACACACACACACACACACACACACACACACACACACACACACACGTATGTATGACAGCTCTCCTGTTTGTACACTTAGCCCTGTGTGTGTAAATACAGGAGACACGTCATACATACAGTACAGGTGCTTTTTGGGGTGTGTGTGTGTGTGTGTGTGTGTGTGTGTGTGTGTGTGTGTGTGTGTGTGTGTGTGTGTGTGTGTGTGTGTGTGTGTGTGTGTGTGTGTGTGTGTGTGTGTGTGTGTGTGTGTGTGTGTGTGTGTGTGTGTGTGTGTGTGTGTGTGTGTGTGTGTGTGTGTGTGTGTGTGTGTGTGTGTGTGTGTGTGTGTGTGTGTGTGTGTGGCTGCATTACAGTATGTCCTCGTGACATTTTTACATTGAATATAAATGTATCTCTTGCAAGAAAAAGTGTCTGTTTCTTAAGTGCACGGTATATTCATGGGTGCATTACTGTGTGTGTATTGTATTCTGTTCTGTTGGATACATTAGATTGTGGTTTACATGTTTGCCCCTCTGTGTGTTTGTGTGTGTGTGTCCACAGCGCAGAAGTGGATGTACGGGGGTCTGGACAGTAACGTGTTCCTGCAGTATTTGGCCTGGGTCACCTACCCCGTCGTCCTCATCACCTTCTCTGCCGGCTTCACACAGATCCTCGCCCCCCAGGCTGTCGGTACGAACAACACACACACACACACACTGCAACACACCCAAAAACACACACACTGCACAACACACACCAACTCACACCACACACACTGCACAACACACACCTACACATATACACACACCCAACAGCACACACATCAACACACACACTGCACAACACACACACACACACACACACACACACACACACACACACACAAACACACTGCACAACACACACACACTCACACCACACACACTGCACAACATACACACACTCACACCACACACACTGCACAACACACACCCACACATATACACACACCCAACAGCACACACATCAACACACACGCACACTGCACAACACACACACTGCACAACACACACCCACACATATACACACACCCAACAGCACACACATCAACACACACACACACACCGTACAACACACACACTGCACAACACACACCCACACATATACACACACCCAACAGCACACACATCAACCCACACACACACACACACACACACCCAGCACAACACACACAGCAGCACACACGCTGTAGATAAAGGACATACACACACACACTCCACTATCTCTGTGTTTTGTGTTCTTTAGTTGGCTTCCTCTGTAATGGTCCATACCTTTTGGAGAAGGAGTAGTTAGGTGTGTGGGTCTCTATGTACATGTTTCTTCTACACATGGCTTTTTAAAATGGAATAGATAAGAGGTCACACAAAGACTGAGAAGGAACACAAGGTCAGAGGTCAGGCAGCTTTGAGTCTGCGATGTAACTTCCCCGTGTTGGTTTTGCTGCTGCAGGTTCAGGTATCCCTGAGATGAAGACCATCCTGAGGGGCGTCGTGCTGAAGGAGTACCTCACCTTCAAAACCTTCGTGGCCAAAGTCATCGGCCTCACCTGCGCCCTGGGCAGCGGCATGCCCCTGGGCAAGGAGGTAACACACACACACACACACACACACACACACACACACACACACACACACACACACACACACACACACACACACGCTCACTTGTATTCCAAATAAAATGACATGTATATTCAATAACTCACCCCCATAGTTCCTTGAATGCTTTTTTGGACTGTATGCATTCATGTTAGTGCATTTAGCCTTGTTGAAGCTCCCCTAGAGAAAGAGAAAAGGCACACACACACACACACACCACAAAACATAAACACCATCTGCATATCGTGTTGGGAATCCCCTCCTCGTTGTTTTCCCCTCTCCACATGTCACACTGTGTACCTGAACATATCGTGAGCAGTTTATGGTTCGTTTGTAATTCATGCTGCAGGGATGTAGAGGAATGAGAATGAGCCGTGGAGATGAATGTGCTCCATGTGCACTGCAGTTGTGTGTGTGTGTGTGTGTGTGTGTGTGTGTGTGTGTGTGTGTGTGTGTGTGTGTGTGTGTGTGTGTGTGTGTGTGTGGTGTGTGTGTGTGTGTGTGTGTGTGTGTGTGTGTGTGTGTGTGTGTGTGTGTGTGTGTGTGTGTGTGTGTGTGTGTGTGTGTGTGTGTGTGTGTGTGTGTGGATCACTGTCTCTGAGTTTTTAGCAAGAATATTCCAGGTAAGTATTGCAACCCCCAAAGGACTCTCCTGCAGACATGCTCGGAGGAAGATATCTTTTCTCTACTCTCTTACTCACACACACACACACACACACACACACACACACACACACACACACACACACACACACACACACACACACACACACACACACACATACATACACACACACACACACACATCCTCCTGCAGGCTTCTGCACTTCTTTTAACTCGAGCACGATGTGACGCTCTCTCTTTTAAATCCTGTTAGTTCCACTTTGAACTTCATCCCCAGAATGGTAATATCCACTGCAGACTTTGTTGTTGACAGTGTGTTGATTCTCCAGGACATACAAATAACTTGTTATCCTGTTTTTTATGTTCTTTTCTTTCAGGGTCCGTTCGTACACATCGCCAGTTTGTGTGCCGCTCTCCTCAGCAAGTTCATGTCTCTGTTTGGAGGAATCTATGAGGTGAGTTTTGTGAAAAGTCAATAACACTCTTCTAACTATTTCTCCCACTGCCAAAACTTTAAATTGAAACATCTATTATTCATTATTATTTCACATCTTGTCCCAAATACACTGTGCACTCAATACACCATTTTAAGAAACAATGTCCACCTCTTTCTCCACTTTCCATCACCACATTTCTGTTTCATCGTCTACACAGCCAAACAGTGATATGAGTGAGGCATGAGAGTGTGTGAAATGATACAAAAAAAAGTATTATTCACTTTTATTAATAAGCTTGATGGGCAGCAGTAATTCACTTTCTGGCCACATGGGGGCAGCAGAAACATGATGTGACCACAGAATTGACATATCATCACTTTTCAAGTTAAGATGGAGAACAAAAATAGTTTATCATTCATTTCATTTAGCTAACGCCTTTATCCAAAGTGCATTCATCCATGCAATTACATTATTATTATTATTATACATTCGAAAATCCTTTTTATGTACACATCCAATAAGGCCAGTTACTACGGAGGTTTCCACTTTGACAGGCAATTTGTTTGGTGTTTAGTGGATGTTATACAAATACTAAGAGGAAATAAAAACACAGACGGAATACACATGTAGAAAATAACAAAATGCATAACAAATATGAGACTAAACCATAAAGATTCTACAACATATAGGTTCAATTTGGGCAGGATATGCACATATACTGATAGTGGGGTGTGCACAAGTCCATTTGAAAGGAACTGTGTCTAAGTATCAGAGAATTAACAAGCTGGGTTTCACTAACATACTTTATTGTGTGGTTAGAGTTCAACATATTTAGAGGGAAAAAATATATCAGATATTTAATTATATAAAAAATAAATACAAAAAAAAAAGAACATTTTAACAAAAAATGTATTAGTTCATATAAATATTAAGAGGAAAAATATAAATATTTATAACCAAAAATGTAAAAAAAACACTGCAAAAAGGCTAAGGTTTAATATGTGTAGGAAAAATAATATACAATAAAATAATATACAAAAAAATATCGATAGTGGGATGTGCAAATTAAAAAGAGTGTGTGCAATGAACATGGATAATGGTCCAATATATGTGTTAATATACCACACACACACACACACACACATAGATGTCTTTAGGGGGGTTAGGGTCCCGGAGGTCCATGATGAGGCCCATTTCAGTCAGAAAACTGTTTTCATGGCGCACCTTTTTTAGGGCTCCTCAAGCGGCCCGAGGGTTGGGGATCGGAAATGTTTGTGCCGAGGATCACAGGGGTCCGGCACAGTCTCCCCCCTGAGGGTCCTGCAGGGCCGGCAGATTGCAGCCAATCATCCTCTCCGCAGCAACATTATCATTTTTATTGTCAGATTCCAGACAGAGTGAAATATATGTCCCTTGAGCCGCTAAACGCTCCACTCATCTGCCCGGTAACAGCAGCCAGAAAAAACATGATTTGAGGGTCGAACCAAAACCAGACGGAAAACGACACTTTAATTCTGCTCGAGTGATTTTGCATCAATCCCCTGATCATGAAAAATGCATGAAACAAAAAGCAGCTGGCGATATCTTCAGGCGGTGCTCACAGAATAACTGAGGATGTTGACAGCAGGTGATTCACCAGAGAAGCAGAACAAGAACAGAGGGAATACATGAGACAGTTTTAGGCTCCGGCCACACGAGTACGATAACGGTCATATCCGCTACAGTTCTCTATCAGATAGGCCAGGGGTCGGCAACCCCTGGCAGCTGGCACGCGGCACCGTAACCAGTGGCACCTAGGAATAAGTGGAATAAGTGTGCAAAATATTTAAATTGTATTTTCGGATCCTGAACGAGACCGCCGCCAGAGCGCGTCTCCCCGTTACCTGCAGAAGGAAGCCATGCACGAAACGCAGCCCCGCTCTCTTTATCTCCAGGTGACTTTCTGCCGCTTTCCTCCGTGGTGCAGTGCTGATCGTTTCACCACGGAGAAAGCACTAATTGCAGTACCCATAAGTTTTTGCGTGGCTGTGTATTTAGTTGAAAGCCCAGTGGCGATCTGCTCATCTCTCATCGAAATAATATGCTACAAAGGGGCGGACTGGCCGTCTGTGTGTTGAACTTTCCTGTCGGCTCCCAGACCGTAGTCGAGGAGGGCAGAAGCAACAAGCTTCAGGTTCAATAACCCACTTTAGCTTAAATGACTGGAGAGAGGCGAGCTCTTCTTGGGAGGCCGTTGCATTTATTTAGCTGTTCTTCTGTTTCACAAAATACATCACAGACCTCTGTTTTTCTGCTTCCTCGTTTCACTTCCAGAAACATACACACGTTCTCTCACTGTTGCTCTACCATCCACAAACACACATGCACAAGCCACACCTCTCTCTCTCTCTCTCTCTCTCTCTCTCTCTCTCTCTCTCTCTCTCTCTCTCTCTCTCTCTCTCTCTCTCTCTTAAAGGGACAGCGATCTCATCTCACTCTGCATGACCCTAATATCATAGCATGTGTGCTCTGGAGAATCACAGAACGGACGATCGTCCTTATTATTATGCCGTTTAAACCAATTATTTAAATGTGTTCGTTAAATTCGGCATCACGTAAGTTGTGCTGACATGTCCATAAACTGCTTCCCCGCCCTCCTGCTGATAGTTGACGAGCGTCAAGCTCCTCAACACCCCCATTGATAATTTAATTCTCGATTGTTGGCACGCTGATAACATTTTTTTTTTTTAAATGGCTCTTCATATCAAAAAGGTTGCGACCCCTGAGATAGACGGTTCGGCCACACGAGGCCGACATGGAAATGAATATAACGGTAACGGGTCCCAAGGCCTATACGATCATTTCCTGATAACGATGACACAATAGCCCCGCCTCTCCCCACCTCTCCTGCTCCGAGATCAGCTGCTGGGCTGTCAGAAGAGGGGGAGGAAAAGAGAGGCTCCGTTTTTTATTCTTATATTATTATACAGAGTTGTTATCAATTTGTTTTAAAGCTCAATAAATAACAAAGAAGACCTTTAACGGACATGTTGACCGACGAAGTGAAACTCTGCTGCACGGTCCCCTCGTTCCTTGGAAGAGGCGCAGTGGTGAATAAACAGAAGGGCAACCATGGCAACCATGCCCGGGAATTCTTCTTCGCTGCTTTTGTGGCAGACTACAGCGCCACTTACAGGCCCGGCATATGTATTACAGCGTCTCCAGCGCTTTCTAGCGGTCACGTGTTGACGTGCAAGTTCCTGGGGCCTTTTTCGTGGGGACGGAAGACTTTTTTGATATCGATTTTGGTCCGTTTGCGTTATCGTCCTCGTGTGGCTCCAGTCTCAGAGACGCAGCCGGGTTCTGCTTTATTATATTCTGCTCTGAACTTCTGAGCTGCAACGCCAGATAAGAGGCTTTTGTTTTTAAGTTTCCCTCAAGCTCAAAAGTCTGAATTGAGTTGGAAGTAAATGCAACTTTTTCACCTTTTTTCCTTAGGCATCAATTCCTTCCATCCCACGTAAAGTCAACTACCAGGAGTATCTTATAAATGTTTAATCAATACACTATTTGTCAGCTAATGAGATCTTTTCATCTTCAAAAGTAGAGAGACGCAGCCAGATAGAGATGGAAAGAGAAGCATCGTTTACTTCTTCCTCTCCGTCTGCTGAGATTAGAGCTGGAGGCCGGCTGGGAAATCTTCACTCTCATCTCCATGTTTTCTGAAGATGTGAGGGATGAAATGTCGGGGAGATGGGAGGCTTAGAGGGAGGGCCGAGAGACAGAGAGTCCTTCGATGAAAGGGAGTACAGTCAGATGCTTTCGATAAACTCGATGCAGACGTGACTGGCCATCCATGATGTTTGACGATGAGGGAAACACTTTATAGTGATTTCAAAAAGTGCCGTCTTAGAGATAATGTGAGGTTATTGGTGATGATATGGAGAAACGTGCAGCATTCTGATATGCATTCAGACATTTCAGTTTAGCTTTGGCTGCAGGTAAATGGCAGGAAGTGAGACGTGCTTTTCCTGTCCGTAGGAGCCAGAGTCTACTTTAATCTTCCAAAGTATATTTTCTTACTTTCTTCAGTGGTGGAAGAAATACTCAGACTCTCTTCTTAAGTTAAAGTATCAAAACTAATTTCGTATAAAATGCATTTCAAATCTTACTTGAGTAAAAGTATTAAAGTATTGTACCAAAGGGGATTAGCATAAAAAACATTTCTTGAGGATTTGAAAAAAAAATGTGTTCTGAGAAGAGAAATCTGAATTCTGACTTTTTTTCTCGGAACTAAAAACAAAATATCTTTTGGGGAGAAAAAAGTTCGAATTCTGACTTGAATCTCTACGGAGCCGTGGAGGGTTCATAGAAAAAACATAAAATAAAATCGACGTTGATAGATGTCGGGCCGTCGATGAGCGTCGTGTCGCCCTACTCAGATTGGTATGTGCTGCACCGTCGTGTCATTTCGGCCGTGCCGATTCGACATGTTGAATCGGGAGGCCGTCGGCCAAATAAATCACTCTGATTGGCTGTTCAGCTTAGCGAATCAGTGCATGCATACTATCAAGATTTCATTTAACTCCAGCTCTGGACACAGGTTGGGGAAAGCCCCGTGAGCTTCTCGCTGTAGAGGGAAAGTGGAACACGCTATTTGTTGTTTGTTTATATCACGCAGTCTGTCTTCCGGTTGTTGCCTCTTTTGAATGACGAATACACACTACCGCCGCCTGCTGGTAAGGAGAGTTATTGCCACTCACGCATGCGCAGTTCGTACGTGCTTCTTGGTCGGCTGAAGTCTTTGCGGTGTGTTCCAGTGCAACACATGGCCAAGACCCAGGAGACGTGAGTCCCGACGGTGTTTGGTGCGTAAGAGGCTTAAGAAATATACAATGGTATTTTAATTGTAGTGGATGGAAAGTCAGACAGTTAGATTTTAATTTGCTGTTTTCTAGGATTTGTTTGCGTTTAGCAGCTTCAGTATTTATTGATTAAAGAAGGAACAATGCACATTAATTAACGCGAGCACTTGAGCCCATCTTTTCGCCACACGAGCTAATTTCCATCTTGATTGTTTTATATCAGAGAACATAAACACAGACAAATCACATGAGAACAATTACAGCAAACTAATATCACACATAATCAATCAATCACATGAATACTAACCCATTGACATCCAACTGACACAAAGCACATACAGATAAAGCTAATAGGTTTTTCTTTCCCGTTATATATTCTTAAAATCATCAATTCAACACCGTAATGTTTTCCTACGGGGAGTAATGAATGTTATCGTATCTTACCTCATGGTAACGGCTTTAAATGTCTCGAGAGGCTTCAGTTTGAACTCAAGCATCTCCTCCATCTTCCCCCTTTTTACTTTGCCATTTCTCTATCAGCCTTCCTACCTTTTGATCTTCTTTATCATCCTCCTCACCCACCTCCCCCCCCCCCCCTCCTTGACGTTGTGCTGCACTTTAATGCATATTAATGGTGAGGTGTGAAGGTCCCTCTGCAGCAGGACCTCCTCACTTTGAAACATGGAGCCTGCAGGCTGTGAAACCAGCGCTTTGCTCCAGCGTGCTTTTGGATAGATGTTATATAAAATAACTTGAAGGGATGAGTAATGTAGAAAAAAAGCAAACACCAGAACAGATATATATTGAGTTTTATAACTAGTTGATCTCAAACTTGCATGTTGAAACAAAGGCATTTCACATCACTTAATAAAGAGTAAACAAAAACAAACCGAGAGGACCGTTAGCACTTTAACAAAAACATTTAAACGATGAGATTTTGTATCTGTATGTGCTTTGTGTCAGTTGGATGTCAATGGGTTAGTATTCATGTGATTGATTGATTATGTGCGATATTAGTTTGCTGTAATTGTTCTCATGTGATGTGTCTGTGTTTATGTTCTCTGATATAAAACAATCAAGATGGAAATTAGCTCTTGTGGCGAAAAGATGGGCTCAAGTGCTCGCGTTAATTAATGTGTATTGTTCCTTCTTTAATCAATAAATACAAAAGTAAATACTGAAGCTGCTAAACTCAAACAAATCCTAGAAAACAGCAAATTAGAATCTAACTGTCTGACTTCCTGACTTTCCATCCACGATAATTAAAAGACAATTTTATATTTCTTTAAATGAATAATCAAACAAATCAGAGAAATACAACCTTTAAACCAGGATAAAGATATTATATATATTATCACCCAACCTCTAAGATGATTTCTCATATCCCAATACTGATATAGTAAATATATATCCTATGCCTAGTTGTAGGTACAGGGTGTCCGCGGGGTCCTAAAAAGTATTAAAAGTTGATCAATCAATGAAGGCTATTAAAAAGTATTAAAGGGCATTTTCCAATCTATGACGTTTTGTAGCTTGTTTCCAATAAGTATATAAATTGTCCAAAGAGGTTGTGTTCTACAGTCTGCCTGAATGTAATCATTGCGTAGGTGTGTAGTGTGATTCTGTGTAGTTTATTTATGGCATCCCGTTGGATTGGACGTCATCTGAACAGGACATCGCACGCTCACTGCTTGATAGCGCGCGAAGGTCCGTTTACGCCGGTTGCTAAGCAACATCGTTATGGGGAAACGCAAGTCTGCGTCCAAATGGTTGGAAGATAAGGAGGAAGGACAATCAATACTGTATATAGTCAATGTGAGGTAAAGTGTGTCGCCAAGGTAACCGGTTAAAACTCAAAGTGGGGATGAGGTCTTAAAATGTATGGAAAGGGTCTTAAAAAAGGTCTTTAAAGGGATTACAAGTGACTTCAGGATTCCTACATATACCCTGAGGTGATCATAATAAATAAAACGTTCCCACAAATAAGCAGTACGCTTCATAAAGCTTCTTTTAATGTGACTTTTGAATAGACCAATGATCAAATCAAAATGTGTCCACTCTGTTTCATTATTCATCACATTGTGCGATCAGCTGCTACGGTATACTGATGAGTTATATACAAATGAATGTCTGTTGCTACTTCTATCAAAGAGATGTGGAATTAAATAAGTGGAAATATTCCAGCCTATAGGCAGTCTTTGAAATATTCTCTCCAGATTAACATTGTGTGTGTGTGTGTGTGTGTGTGTGTGTGTGTGTGTGTGTGTGTGTGTGTGTGTGTGTGTGTGTGTGTGTGTGTGTCTGTGTGTGTGTGTGTGTGTGTGTGTGTGTGTGTGTGTGTGTGTGTGTGTGTGTGTGTGTGTGTGTGTGTGTGTGTGTGTGTGTGATATGAGTGAGCTGCAGAGTAGTGGGTGTGTGTGTGTTATATATGAGTGAGCTGCAGAGTAGTGGGCTTATCAAGAGCCCTACACTGTAAGGTAGGTAGAGCAGGAGAAACACACACACACACACACACACACACACACACACACACACACACACTAACTCTTACCTGTCTGTATTACTGTCATGCTGCGTAAGGAACCCAGTCTCATGATAATAAAGGTAAGTGAGAGCAAGCATGTCCAAAGAAACTCCATTTCCCATGATGCACCATTTGTGCATCCTGAAAAAAAAAAATCATTATTATTCTCCTAAATTCAGAATGAAGGATTGATATGGACTGTGCACGTTCTAGTGGTTTTAAAGAATGATTTGTCATTTCATTGTAGATGAATGTGTTCCTAATAACTTCATGTTCTCTGTTTTGATGAATGCTTTAAAGAGGGACATGTATTTGGGCTGGACCCCAGTCAAAACTACCAAATTGAAGCCTCTAATAAACCAAAACATGGTCATAACTTAAATGATCAAGCACAGTCATTTTGAAAGAGACACACACAAGTGCATGTGTCTTTCAAGAATTGGACAGTTGCTTACCATTCCTTTCTTGAAATAATAAGAATCTGTGTTTCTCTTCAGATCACATTAATTACATAACTGAGAAATATGTAGACAATCTGCTACAATTTGTATATTCCCGTGGTTCCTTGATGTAAAATATGTTGGTAGGATGGGGGCTCTTTTGAATGTTCTCCGAGCCAGTTACGGTACCAACATGTCTGCATATAAATGACTTCCTGATGTATAGTGTGTGTGTGTGTGTGTGTGTGTGTGTGTGTGTGTGTGTGTGTGTGTGTGTGTGTGTGTGTGTGTGTGTGTGTGTGTGTGTGTGTGTGTGTGTGTGTGTGTGTGTGTGTGTGTGTGTGTGTGTGTGTGTGTGTGTGTGTGTGTGTGTGTGTGTGTGTGTGTGTGTGTGTGTGTGTGTGTGTGTGTGTGTGTGTGTGTGTGTGTGTGTGTGTGTGTGTGTGTGTGTGTTTCAGAACGAGTCGAGGAACATTGAGATGCTGGCAGCAGCCTGTGCTGTGGGGGTGGGATGCTGCTTCGCTGCCCCTATTGGAGGTGAGCTCAACTAAAGAAAGTAACATAAGTTAATACAAACCGCACATTTTATTAAAGCAGAGTGAGATTTGTTTCTTTGAAAAGTCTTAAATCACGTTTCAAAAATGTTCCAAATGCTTTTTTCTCACATTGCCATTTTAAATCTCAAAATGATAATTGATTAAAAATGTATAATTTCATGCTGTCATGTGACTCCGATACAGAAAGCAAACATGTCAAAACTAAGCTGTAGGAAAAAAGCAGAAGAGTAAAAAAGAAACCCAACAAATGAAGCGTGAGGAAATCAAGAGAGAATATTTAAAATAGTCAGATGTGTACCTGACAGAGAAGAGAGAAGTACTCAGATCCTGTACTTAGTAAAAGTAGAAGTACGCAGATCTCGTACTTGAGTAAAAGTAGAAGTACTCAGATCTTGTACTTGAGTAAAAGTAGAAGTACGCAGATCTCGTACTTGAGTAAAAGTAGAAGTACTCAGATATTGTACTTGAGTAAAAGTAGAAGTACTCAGATATTGTACTTGAGTAAAAGTAGAAGTACTCAGATATTGTACTTGAGTAAAAGGAGAAGTACTCAGATCCTGTACTTAGTAAAAGAAGAAGTACTCAGATGTTGTTCTTGAGTAAAAGTAGAAGTACTCAGATCTTGTACTTGAGTAAAAGGAGAAGTACTCAGATCTTGTTCTTGAGTAAAAGTAGAAGTACTCAGATCTTGTTCTTGAGTAAAAGTAGAAGTACTCAGATATTGTTCTTGAGTAAAAGTAGAAGTACTCAGATCTTGTACTTCAGTAAAAGTAGAAGTACTCAGATCTTGTACTTGAGTAAAAGTAGAAGTACTCAGATCTTGTACTTCAGTAAAGTAGAAGTACTCAGATCTTGTACTTGAGTAAAAGTAGAAGTACTCAGATCTTGTTCTTGAGTAAAAGTAGAAGTACTCAGATCTTGTACTTCAGTAAAAGTAGAAGTACTCAGGTCTTGTACTTGAGTAAAAGTAGAAGTACTCAGATCGTGTACTTGAGTAAAAGTAGAAGTAATCAGATCTTGTTCTTGAGTAAAAGTAGAAGTCCCAGAGTGTAGGAATACTCTGTCACAGTAAAAGTCCTGCATTCAAAATGTTCCTCAAGTAAAAGTAGAAAAGTATTCTCATCAAAATATAGTGAAAGTAGTGACAGTGAAAGTAGTCATTGTGCAGATTGGTCCATTTCAGAATAATATATATGATATGTTTTATAATGATTGATCATGAAAGTGTTCTCAAAGCTGGTAAAGGTGCAGCTAGTTTGAATGACTTTGTATACTGCAGGGTAGCTTGTGGATTTACTCCAGGTGGAACTAAAGTCTGATTTAACACTTGATTAGATTTCACATCATTCATCCACATCTGTAAAGTAACTAAAGGTATTAAATACATGTAGTGGAGTAAAAGTACACCATCTACCTCTGAACTGTAGAGGAGTAGAAGTACTTTTATTTTGGGTTTAAAAGCAATAAACCAGGTGAATTATTTCAGTTTCTGCAACATGTTCCATGCCCAAGGTGCAAATTACACAAGCTACCTTTTTAAAAGTGTGTGTGTGTGTGTGTGTGTGTGTGTGTGTGTGTGTGTGTGTGTGTGTGTGTGTGTGTGTGTGTGTGTGTGTGTGTGTGTGTGTGTGTGTGTGTGTGTGTGTGTGTGTGTGTGTGTGTGTGTGTGTGTGTGTGTGTGTGTGTGTGTGTGTGTGTGTGTGTGTGTGTGTGTGTTGCAGGTGTGTTGTTCAGTATTGAAGTAACGTCCACGTTCTTCGCGGTGAGGAACTACTGGAGAGGTTTCTTCGCAGCGACCTTCAGTGCCTTCATCTTCAGAGTTCTGGCCGTGTGGAACCGAGACGAAGGTCAGGGAAATGATTCGAAACACCTTTCTGTGAAGTCTGTCAAACTATCAGGAATGTGGTTACTAGCATCACAAGTGTCTAAATAACTCAAGTGTAATGTATATATTTTGCCGACAGATTAACTTGGTCTTTCCCTATAAACTACATATGAAATTAAATCAAAACAATCAAACAAATAATAAACCTTGAAAAAAATACGTTTTCAATATAAAGAAATTCTGAAAATGATTTCAAACTACCGAGACGTTGGTGCCTAACAGAAGTGAAACTCTCACTTCTTAATAAAGTAAATGAAGCTGAGAAATGTTTAATTATCTTGACGGATTCCCTCAGTAATCTTATCAAGCTCACATGGTAATTATATATATGTTTGACAGCTGACTTATTGACATGTTTCCAGTGGTGCAATGCAATATTTACCTTTTGACAATGTTATGCAGCTGTATTTAAGGACAGTTACGGCTACATTATACTCAAAATAAGTATATTTCCGTTGCCCTGCTTTAAACTCGTCTGTTAGTTTGGACGACACTCTGACAGGTTCCTGATCTTTCTGTTCTCCTTCTCCAGAAACCATCACGGCTCTTTTTAAAACGCGTTTCCGCCTCGACTTCCCCTTCGACCTCCAGGAGCTTCCTGCCTTTGCCGTCATTGGGTGAGTCCTCTCTGCTGATTGGTCCATTTCTGATTTCATATCATTTACATTCGAGCATGGGATCGTAATATATAGGTTGCATAGATTGTGTTTAAAAAATAAATAAACACTTGTTGACTTGTCTAAACAAAAATAATTATAATCAAAATAAATGTTATTATTATTATTAAAAATGATCATATTATTTATACAATTATTAAATAATAATGTGTATTTAAAGAGCACTTTTCAAGGGGCTCAAATCCACTTCTCATGTCCAGGTTAACATTCATACAAAATTGTTACAAAACAATTTTTCTACGATCAACAAATCAGGTTTAGTTTGTCAACAAAAAGTCCAAGAAACTTTGAATAAATTCACTTATTCAGGTTTTTGTTTTTTTTGCAGTCTGGTTGTTTTGTCAGGTTTTTTTTATTTATTCAGATATGAGATATTATTCAGGAGCGGCTGTGAAGCTGTTTCCTCCGGGCGAGTCACCTGACATGGATAATTCACCACTGAGGGGGTCTCATCTCATCCTGAGCCGGGGGGGACTCTGCCTCTCTCTCTCTCTCTCTCTCTCTCCCTCTCTCTCTCTCTCTCTCTCTCTCTCTCTCTCTCTCTCTCTCTCTCTCTCTCTCTCTCTCTCTCCTAAATCAAAGTACAGAGGGATGCAGGATTTGAACATAAAATAGTTATTTTCAGGTGGTTTTGCTCTGCTTATATCTTTCACAGTACACACACACACTACCTCGAGAGAATGTGTGTGTGTGTGTGTGTGTGTGTGTGTGTGTGTGTGTGTGTGTGTGTGTGTGTGTGTGTGTGTGTGTGTGTGTGTGTGTGTGTGTGTGTGTGTGTGTGTGTGTGTGTGTGTGTGTGTGTGTGTGTGTGTGTGTGTGTGTGTGTGTGTGTGTGTGTGTGTGTGTGTGTGTGTGTGTGTGTGTGTGTGTGTGTGTGTGTGTGTGTGTGGATACAGATATGACATTTTGCTAACTTTGTGAAGAGCTCTAAATGACAGCCTTCACACCCCCGCTGATGCTGGCATTTAAACAAGAGCCTCTTTGTGCTCAGATTCAAAAGAACCGAGATGGAAATACATTTAATTAAAATGTTGCTGTTGAATAAGCAAACAACGACACATATTGACGAGCAAATGGGATTTTCTTAAAAATAAGTTATTGTTTGAAAATCTTTTTCTTTATGTTTTAATCAACTTTTTTTTTTTTGTATTCAAAACAGTCGATACAAAAATATTTACAAAACATATTTAAACCAAACATGAGTATTACTTACAGAAAGGGAAGAAATAGAAAATAGAAATAAAAAATAAGCTGAAGAATTGATAATTTTATTAAATTCAACAAGTGCCATATCCAAATCACAATGCATTGATATTTGGTGAAATTAAAGCAGGTAAAAAATATATGTATTAAGTATCGTGGCGCTGCAGAGAAGTTTAAATGTCAAGGAAATAAGTTGTGAGTATCATTCCATTCCTCTGATTGGTTAGCTGGCCGGCTCTGTTGTGATTGGTCAACCGCTTAGAGATGTCCCGCCCCTTAGCCTATCACGTACAATGTATTGAAGCGCTAGCCAATGGAGACGTTTCAGGCAGGGATTTCAGCCTCTGCAGACCGTTAACATGCACTAACAATCTATATAACAAACTACAGGGGAGGGAAAACCCCAGAATCCATATAAGGCCCCTTTAACAGCTACATCTACTAAAACAAAAAGACAGCATGCAGTGATCGGCTTCATCCCGAGGCAAAGACATCATCCTCCTGCTCATTATTTATTCAGAGGAATTTGATGGAATGAATAATTCAGTAAGAAGAATTTATACGCATCAGGTTGTCTGCATGGAGTCCATTTTCCTCTCTCAGCGTCACAGAGAGGAATCCCACTGAGCTCCTAAACGAACGCTTATGTAAAACCTCTTGTTCTGTTTTCACACACACACACACACACACACACACACACACACACACACACACACACACACACACACACACACACACACACACACACACACGTCCCTGACTCCCACTCTCTCAGCTGTTACTCTCTGTTCATTCTCCATCTCTAGTTTGTTCCTGTTTTAATTGATATCTTTGTTCACTGGACAACACGGAGTTTTCGCTTCTAATAAGTTACACAGTCTTCCATGAACGTTAGCTTGGTAAGATGTATTGACTAAGATGGGATATTTAGATAAAGGAGATCTTGTAATGAGCTGGGAAATCTTATTTTGAACTATATTTGACCAGGATCCGGAGATGTAGGGTTAGGGTTTAAAAACAAGACCCTATATTAGGGCTGTACGCGAATATTCGTTCGTTGGAGTACTATTCGGGTTTCAATTTCGTTATTCGGTTTTTTTCGTTTTCGTTTTTCTTTGTTGACTTTATTGAAATCTCCCATATCAACGTAAGAGCTTCTGCCTCTTCGGGGGGTGCTAACACTTAACCATAAACGTTATCGTTTACTTTCTCCGTGTTTATATGTAAATATGACTTTTTCTTCATTAATCTCTGTCACGTTGTTTCCATAGCAACAACAACTTCCTGTCAACAGCGCTAACTCTCCTTCAAAATAAAAGCATGTCCATACAAAATAGTAAGCCAAGCCAAATGACACTTAAGACATATACGACTGCAACGAAAGTAACAAACACATTGCGATATCCTTTTTAATTTCCAAGAACACAAATTGGGATATACATTAACAAATAACTATAAAACAACAATACTTTAGAATAACAAAATGAATGCCGTGAATAAACCGAAATACACGTGTTGAAGCGGTTCGCTGCTGATTACTACACCCCCCCCTCGCTGCTGATTACTACCGAATATCCGGAGCCCGAAAAATGGTATTTTGGACAGCCCTACCCTATATTTCACTGAATTGTTACTTCTTACGTTATTATTAATTATATCAAGTGTAGGGATATTCTGACTAGAAATAAGACAAATATGCTTGGCAAGATTTCTCTGTTCAAAAACCTCCTACGTGTGTTTTTTGAGACACTCTATTTCCTCCGCTTCATTCAGACTTTCCCACGTCTCATATATTTGCCCCCCCCCCCCCCCCCCCACTCATCCCATCTGACTCCCACTCTCTCAGCTGTCTCTCATGTTCCATCTCTAGTATGTTCCTGGATTACTTGATGTCTTTGTTCACTGGAAGACACGGTGTGTTCGCTTGTAATAAGTCAATACATCTGCCAAAAGAACACGTGAACATTCGCTTGGTATATTTAGGACTAAGATGGGATGTTTAGATAAATGACATCTTGTAATGAGAAGGATCAGGAAATAATAAGTCTAAGATAAGTCAGAAATGCTCAAAGGATTTCTGTCTTCTGTTTTGTTTTTTTTAAATCTACTCTTTTACAAACACCACAGTAGCTTAAACACCTTGGGACATGTAAAAAGTGTTTTTGACTTAACCAGATACTGAGGCATCGTGTAAAAACAAGACCCTGTATCTCACTGCGTCGTTACTTCTTAAGTTATCATGTCTTATCTCAAGTGTAGGCATATTCTGACTAGAAATAAGACAAATAGACTTAGCCATTTTTCTTTTTATGCAGTTTTCTCCTCTGTTCAAACCCTCCTACTCACTCTCTCTTTCCTCCGCTTCATTCAGACTTTCCCACGTCTCGTATATTTCTGATGTAAATATTATTCAGCTGCATTCCACTTCCTGACACCCGCCTCCAGCGTAGTGAAACTCATTACATCTACTCTGTTTCCATCGCAGCTGAATGCACCGGGGACTTCCCTCGGAGGAGGTTTTAAGAGAGAAACATGTTTTTCATTGATGCTTTGTCTCGTTTTATTACATCCTTTTTCAATTTGATCACCCTGCATGTCTTCTCCTTATGCCTGGTGTGTGTTAACGTGTGTGTGTGTGTGTGTGTGTGTGTGTGTGTGTGTGTGTGTGTGTGTGTGTGTGTGTGTGTGTGTGTGTGTGTGTGTGTGTGTGTGTGTGTGTGTGTGTGTGTGTGTGTGTGTGTGTGTGTGTGTGTGTGTGTGTGTGTGTGTGTGTGTGTGTGTGTGTGTGTGTGTGTGTGTGTGTGTGTGTGTGTGTGTGTGTGTGTGTGTGTGTGTGTTCTGCAGTATTGCCAGTGGTTTCGGTGGAGCGCTGTTCGTCTACCTGAACCGACTGATTGTTCAGTTCATCAGGAAACAGAAGGCCATCAACAGATTCCTCATGAAGAAGTAAGAGGAGTGGATTTGTGGAAAGTAACTAAGTGCATTTACTCAAAAGACAGCTGTTTTACTTTATGAACTTAGAGTAGATAGACTACTGGATTACTTTCTTAGAAATACCAAAAACATAGCAGCAGTTGGAACCATTGGTTACCTTTTCGCTAGATGTATTAACTTTGCAGACCCCTCTATTGACTTTATTTCTGAAAGTGGCCGACCACACATATCGAGACTTATTCAGAAAGGAGAACCAGTTTTCAGACACTCTTAACCACTTTATTTAGAAAGAACAATCCCCGCTTTCTGGGTAAAGTAACAGCTACATGAGAAAGAGAAATGTTTGTGTGTTCAAGTTACTTTTCAAATGCAGATTTTTCATAGAAAATCATGAAATATGGATCGTTTTTCTGTCAGTTTTTAGCTGACTTTCTCTGTTCTCCCCCCCCCCCCCCTCAGACGTCTGCTGTACCCCGCGCTGGTCACTTTACTGGTTTCCACTTTAACATTTCCCCCTGGTTTTGGACAGTTTATGGCTGGGAAGGTAAGTTCTGCACACCAACTCTGAACACGTTGTATTTCCAAATGCAGATTGAACTGGGATTTCAAAAGGGAAAAGCAAACGCCTGTAGACCTGATGTGTGTGTCAGAAGTTAAACTATGTCTCCTACTCCAGATGTTCACAATCATCTACAAATAATAGAGTTCTTGGGTTAATCTTATTAAGTCACTAACTAGGGTTGCCAGAAACTGACCATGACCCCCTCCCCCCCCCCCCGCGGGAGAGAAAAAAAAAAAAACTCAGACAAAAGGATTTCCGTTGTTTGTTTCATTTCACTTCTTTTGGACTTGTAAGTTCGAAGTAGTTCCACGAGGAGGGACTATTTTTACCTGCCATTTTGTTCATCTATAGGCGCACGTGTGAGGGAGAGGGGGGGGTGGGGGTGGGGGCGGGGTCGGTGTGTAGCGCTGCAGCAGCAGTCTGCTCTGCACGCGGGCTTCCTCCAAGTTTACAGTAAAACAAACTGGTGGTGTGACCAATGGCCATTTACAATTATTAATACTATTACTATTATTAGCATTATTCTATATTTTGGTTGAAATTAAGCCAGAAAAAAAAAAACATAAATAATAATAAAAATATATATAAATAAAATCGATTTTTTTAAATAATATTCGATTATGGAGACTGTAACGAATAATCGAATAATCACTGGCATCCCTATCACTAACTAATAATAACACTAATAAACAACGTAAATAAGTCACGTTGTTTATTAGTGTTATTAGTGTCGGTAATGGAAATGTGGGAAAGATTTGTGTTTAAAAGATATGACTACCAGGAGGGGTGAGTCAGAGTATCTCACAGCAAAGTTTAAGGATGACCTGGAATATAACCGGGTCATTATTTCTGTAAAAAGACATTGTTTTTGAGTTTTTTAAATATCTTGTTTTTCCGCTTTATGAACAACAAGCCGTGCAAAAAAAGTTTGTGAAATGTCCCTTTTTATTACTCAGAAAACAGGTGAATATGTAGTGGATACTCTTTGAGCCGTAATACTGGAGAGAGCCTGGACTAATGTCCTACTATTCCAAAGGGTCTATTGAAAGCCTTTTCAAGGGAACAAACACAAAAAGGAGACAGAACATGACGTCAGTTCTCCTCAGGTCGGAATACTTTACTGATCTGTATCAACATATTTGGCTCTAATGAAAACATGACTACACAACTCTGTGTGTGTGTGTTTCATTAGTGTGCACAGGAGAGCAGCACAATGTCGCTTTAGCTCTGTGTGTGTGTGTGTGTGTGTGTGTGTGTGTGTGTGTGTGTGTGTGTGTGTGTGTGTGTGTGTGTGTGTGTGTGTGTGTGTGTGTGTGTGTGTGTGTGTGTGTGTGTGTGTGTGTGTGTGTGTGTGTGTGTGTGTGTGTGTGTGTGTGTGTGTGTGTGTGTGTGTGTGTGTGTGTGTGTGTGTGTGTGTGTGTGTGTGTGCCCTCCAATTAGACCACCTTCCTCCGTCTGATTATCAGAATTTGAAAAGGGAATATTCTGTCCATCCTCAGACACACATACACACACACACACACACACACACACACACACACACACACACACACACACACACACTCACACTCTGATGGTCCCTAATGAAGGGGTGACTCAGCTTTTCTTCAGCCCACACTGACCCCCTCCTCTTAAAGCCTCTTCTCTGTGGAACACACATTTTAAACTTCTGTATCTTCAGTCCGTCTGATTGGCTCTCTCTCTCCTCAGTCCTCATTCCTCTGAGACATTATCCCCACCAGAGTCTCCAGATATCCGGCTTTTTAAACTGTGAAGGATACGTGAATGTGTCTTTTTGCAATCCTAAATCTTCCGTCTTTATGGACACTTCCAGCTCTTCATCTACCATCTACCATCATCCGTCATGCGTTACGCTCTGCATTTGAAGGAGACATATTCACATTTACATCTCCAGCCCGATGCGCAGGTTTGATGTGCTTACAGATCACAGAAACATCCTCCATCCAGGCACACCTCAAAGTCTTCTCACAGAAGGAAAAATACGTGTATCAACATAAAAGAAACGTGGTACAAAACGAGTTAGCACTTATTTACCACAAGCTGGAAAACTGGAGCATATTGCCGATAATGTAGTGTGTGCACGTACATTTAAACTCATATTGGTAAGTAAAACTAATAAGGCCATGAGAAGCTTTCATTTGATGTGTTGAACCCTCAGAGAACATCTACTGCTTTTAAAAGGGATATTATAGTATTTTACAGTAACAGCAATTCAGTTTGCAAAAGTCCTCAAACAAAATATCACAAAGAAGTCAATCAACATGTGAACTAAAGTGAAAACATGGCTTCGAACTATATTCTTTTAACTGAATATTGAGTTCTATTGCTAAAAAAGTCAACATTAAAATGTATTTGTGTGTGTGTGTGTGTGTGTGTGTGTGTGTGTGTGTGTGTGTGTGTGTGTGTGTGTGTGTGTGTGTGTGTGTGTGTGTGTGTGTGTGTGTGTGTGTGTGTGTGTGTGTGTGTGTGTGTGTGTGTGTGTGTGTGTGTGTGTGTGTGTGTGTGTGTGTGTGTGTGTGTGTGTGTGTGTGTGTGTGTGTGTGTGTGTGTGTGTGTGTGTGTGTGTGTGTGTGTGTGTGTGTGTGTGTGTGTGTGTGTCCAGCTGACCCAGAAGGAGACTCTGGTGACGTTACTGGACAACCGGACGTGGGCGAAGCAGGGCATCGCCGAGGAGTTCGACTACATCGGACACTCTGCGGCCTGGAAACACCCGCAGGTCAACGTGTTCGTCACCCTCGTGCTCTTCATCGTCATGAAGGTAGGAGAGCAAACTGTCAGGCAGACGTTAACGCATGTATGTTATTGCATACAGAATATTGTCTATGCTCTCATTTGGAAAACAAAAGTGTCTAACGGCCCGTCCACACAGCGGCGTGCGTTGAAAGCTTCACCATTCACTTTGAATGGGGTGACGTCACTTTTCGCCAAACTGCATTGTGGGAAGCCGAGCTTTGTTGGCGTGGCTCGCTGCAAAAGTTGAGCAATTTTCAACTTTTGAAGCCTCAGCAGAACCGTCAGCCAATCGAATCATATGCCAGTACAAGCTCTAGCCAATCAAACCGCTGCTTGTGTGTCCGGGGCGGGAGATTCATGTGATTGGTTGTTGGTCGAGTTTCAGACACGCCCGCCGGCAAGCTTCAACGCACGCCGCTGTGTGGACGGGCCGTGAGAGAGCTTAAGTTTCTCTGAAGGACGCAGACGTTTCTCCAGTGTTTCTGTAGAGTGCACATATAACTCGGAGGAGATCGAGAGTTTAAGAGGAGAAAGCTTACGTTTCTCTGGAGAACAAGGTTCAAGGCTTTTATTGGTCATACGAACGTAGATACAGTAGTTATGACGATGACAATCTGAGGTCACAGGCTCCTCCCACAGTGCAACACAATACAACTGATACACAGAAAAAATAGTAAATACAGAAAGAAAAATTGTAACACAACATGTTGCAAGAGAAAGAACGCAACAAGTGACTTCCACGATAAAGAAAACAAACATCGTCAGAATGCAAATGTTCTGCAAGAGGAAGGAAACGTTTCTACGGAAATTGTAAACATTTGTATCCTATATATAAGGCTCTATTTTATCTGTCTTCCCCATGTTCCCTTAGGGGCTGATTCGTCTTCCCTCTGGTCACTACTTTTCCCCCTTCTTCACTTCCTTCCCTCCACGTACTGTAGGATATGTTCTGGTCAAATATATTCATATCCACACATTAGCATTACAGTAGCTGATGGTGGCTTGATGGTCTTACAGATAAGGGAAGGTCATCAGGAGACAGTTAATTGAACCTGAAGGTTTATACATTGGAGGATTAAGGCTTTTTATTCAATACTGGACCGGTGCTAATTGGAAGGTTTTGGAAACAGGCCCATCTCCTCTTGTCACTTCTAAGGTAAAAAGGGCATTTAAAGAAGGAGCCCCAATCTGCCTCGTTAAATTAGGAGGAAGCCATTTAAAGTTTGTTATGCTTTATTGCATAGCTGATGCTAATGCTCATGGGAAAAAGTGCAACTTACTATATTAACTCAAGTACTGTAAATAAGTAAATTGTGAGGTACTTGTACTTAACTAGAGTATGTTTACGTTATAGGCAGGGGGGCACATAAGTTGCAACAATCTGTAATGCGTACCGTCACTTGTGTCACAAAGCGCATTTGCGTACCGACGTACTTGTGAAGCTTTTCCAGAAGGCGGTTAGATCACCGGACGACAGAGTCGGTTTCCGTGTGCACAGACAGGGCTGCTGTTAACGTCGGTCTGTACAGCAGCACTGGGCTAAAACAGCTGATCACAACGTTCACCCCCCCCGTTGAAGTTCGCGATACAGAGGGCTTCATACTCCACTAGCACCCCCCCCCCCCCCCCCCCCCCCCCCGCTGACATTCGCGAATACAGAGGGCTTCATGGGAAT
Organism: Notothenia rossii; assembly: GCF_949606895.1. Taxonomy (NCBI): domain Eukaryota; kingdom Metazoa; phylum Chordata; class Actinopteri; order Perciformes; family Nototheniidae; genus Notothenia; species Notothenia rossii. Next base: position 91,478,546 of record NC_136902.1, on the reverse strand, counting down.
TTTGAGGGGAGCCAGAAGTTGGAGTACCAAACACTGACTCCAGGTGCTCATCTGAGTACCTCACTGAGAAAGTTGTGTGCACCCCTGGTCATAGGGTTGTAACGATATATCGAATATTGCGATACCTTTTATTTTTTTTTAAACCATTATTTAACCAGGTGGTCCCATTGAGACCACCTTTCAAATGAGACCTGTCCAACATGAACATAAAACAACAGATAACACAAGAGGACATCGTATTTACAGGGCTACATGTACATACCTAGAGACATTGACAAGTACCAACAGCAGAGTTGGGTGTAACGTTACTCTAATAATATTACTTTTGTCGGTAACGGAGTAATGTAACGGGTTACTTTTATAATTCAGTAATCACACTAGTTAGCCTACTAACATAAAGAATGACTAGATTCTCCCTTTGACAGACAAGAGGGATTTCCGCCTCAGGTTTATATTTACATAACATCTGCGCGACTCGTCCACATGCAGTGCATAAACATGGCCGAGTCAACAGCGATAACTTGGGGGTGGAGGAGGTCTGCCCATTATTTTGAGTTTGTCCGAAGAAAGGACAGGAATGTGACGGTGAGGTGCAAACTGTGTCCGGGCCAGAAGCTGTTATCCACTGCTGCAAACA